>NC_054467.1:264835580-265135580 GCF_017639515.1 Carcharodon carcharias
TCACACTCTGGGACAGTGGGTCAAATAGGAACGTAGGGAATATGAGCAGAAATAGGCCATTCAGCCCATCGAGGCTGCTCCACCATTCAAACAGATCATGGCTGACCATCTATCTCTTACACCATTTTTTTCACTATCCCCATATCTTTTGATGTTATATCCCAGTATGTTACCCCCATTTCCATGTGAGAGTATATTACAGTTATATCCCAGTATATTACCCCCATTTCCATGTGATGATATATTACAGTTATATCCCAGTATATTACCCCCATTTCCATGTGAAGGTATATTACAGTTATATCCCAGTTATGCCAGTATATTACCCCCATTTCCATGTGATGGAATATTATAGTTATATCCCAGTTATCCCAGTATATTACCCCCATTCCCATGTGATGGTATATTACAGTTATATCCCAGTTATCCCAGTATATTACCCCCATTCCCATGTGATGGTATATTACAGTTATATCCCAGTATATTACCCCCATTCCCATGTGATGGTATATTACAGTTATATCCCAGTATGTTACCCCCATTCCCATGTGATGGTATATTACAGTTATATCCCAGTATGTTACCCCCATTCCCATGTGATGATATATTACAGTTATATCCCAGTTATTCCAGTATATTACCCCATTCCCATGTGATGATATATTACAGTTATATCCCAGTATATTACCCCCATTCCCATGTGATGGTATATTACAGTTATATCCCAGTATATTACCCCCATTCCCATGTGATAGTATATCCCAGTTATCCCAGTATATTACCCCCATTCCCATGTGATGGTATATTACAGTTATATCCCAGTATATTACCCACAGTCCCATGTGATATATTACAGTTATATCCCAGTATATTACCCACAGTCCCATGTGATGATATATTACAGTTATATCCCAGTATGTTACTCCCATTTCCATGTGATGATATATTACAGTTATATCCCAGTATATTACCCCCATTTCCATGTGATGATATATTACAGTTATATCCCAGTATATTACTCCCATTCCCATGTGATGATATATTACAGTTATATCCCAGTATATTACTCCCATTTCCATGTGATGATATATTACAGTTATCTCCCAGTATATTACCCCCATTTCCATGTGATGATATATTACAGTTATATCCCAGTATATTACCCCCATTCCCACGTGATGGTATATCACAGTTATATCCCAGTATATTACCCCCATTTCCATGTGATGATATATTACAGTTATATCCCAGTATATTACCCACAATCCCAACAGATGGCCCCTGTTCTCCCCTCACTGACTGTTCCTGTTTTGTTTCAGGGAGCTCGCCATCCCTTTTCACAGGCGATGGGCAGGAACATTGCCAATCCCACCGCCATGTTACTGAGCTCTGCCAATATGCTGAAACACCTGAAGTAAGTTGCACTGTTGCTCCATTTTGCTGTTCTATCCTTTGGTAACTTTTCAGCTTCTCAAGTTGAAGGCCAGTGACATCATCCCCCTTTCTCCGCAGCCACTCCCTTGCACGTTTTGTGTTCCCTGGGTGTGGACAACATTGGAGACTGACAGCCCCTTGATTCTAAGGTCAGAAGTGGGGATGTTTGCTGATGATTGCACTGTGTAGTTAGATTTACATTCAGATACTGAAGCAGCCTGTGGCCATATGCAGCAAAACCTGAACAACATTCCGGCTTGGGCTGATATGTGGTGCAAATGTTACTTGCTATTTAAGTGCCAGGTAGCAGCTGTCTTCATGAGAGAATCCAGTCACCTGCCCTTGACACTGAACATCATTATCTTTGCTGAGTCTTATACCAAAGGATGTCCCACAATGATCTATGCTGGGGCCATATCTTTTTACTATGTTATCATTGTACAGCTCCAATAACACTCAAGAAGCTCGATACCATCTTGATTGTCACCCGATCCACTACCTTCAACATACAACAACCCTCCACCACTGACGCACGGTGGTAGCAGTGTGTACCATCGACAAAAGTCACTACAGCAACTCACTGGGCTCCTTCGGCAGCACCTTCCAAACCCGCGACCTCTACCACCTAGCTGCCATCTGTCAGTCCAAATCTTGTTTCTTCATTACGGAGCGGGATTGAGAGTGGAATGTTGTGGGGAACCATCAGTGAGCAGTGATATTCCTGATTTTATGATACTGAAGATGGTTGGGCTGAGGGCACTGCTGTAATGCGCTCTTGCAGTGATGGCCCAGAGCTGAGAACCTTGGCCTCTGTGATAAACAACCTTAATCCTGTGTGTCAGATTTGACTCCTGTCTTTTCCTTTGATCCATTAACCTCAGTAGGGGGTTGAGGGGGCGATTCAAGGCCTGCATTATTTTCTCTCTCTCGCGCTCGCAAGCCCCAACCTCCTGCCCTCTCTTCCTGTCCTTCCTCCCCCACCACCTGCACTGCGCTGCTTTCTCGCTTTGGCCCCCTCACCCTCACCCTCAGTTGCTGTGTGGCTCAGACTGTTGGGGCGTATTTTTTTGTTGATGTTCTCACTGTCCTTGTCAGGCTGAATTATTTACAGTCATGTTCAACATGAATGACACCCAACTCTTATTCTGCTGCAGCTTAGAGTTTCACTCCAACCTGGTCTCCGAGGCTGTGAAGAAGGTCATCAAACTGGGCAAGGTAGGGGGGAGACTGGCCAGAGGGAGGGGCACGGATAACTGGGTGGGAGAGGGACAATGAGGTAGGTTGGGGGGGGTGGTTGTGTGACGGCTGGGGGTGTGTAGAGGTGTGTGGAGAGTTGGTGTGGGAGATTGGGGGGTTGTGTCATGTGTAGGGGATGGGGGTGCTAGTTGTGTGTGGGGGATGGGGGGGTGGTGGTTGTGTGTGGGGGATGGGGGGATTTTGTGGAGGGCTGGGAGTGGAACGTTGGGTTGTGTGGGGAGGAGGTCTGGGTGTTGGTTGAGTTTTTTGGGGGTTGGTAGGGTGGGTTTCGAGAGGGGTGAGGGGGTGTTGGTTCAGTATTTTGGGAGGTTGGTGGGGTGGGTTTTGAGGGGAGGGTTGGGTGGGTTTCGAGAGGGGTGAGGGGTGTTGGTTGAGTTTTTTTGGGGGGTTGGTAAGGTGGGTTTCAAGGGGTGAGGGGGTGTTGGTTGAGTTTTTTGAGGGGTTGGTGGGGTGGGTTTTGAGGGGGGGTTGGGTAGGTTTCGAGAGGGGTGAAGGGTGTTGGTTGAGTTTTTTGAGGGGTTGGTAGGGTGGGTTTCAAGAGGGGTGAGGGGTGTTGGTTGAGCTTTTTGGGGGGGTTGGTGGGGTGGGTTTTGGGGGGTTGGTAGGGTGGGTTTCGAGAGGGGTGAGGGGTGTTGGTTGAGTTTTTTGGGGGGTTGGTGGGGTGGGTTTTGAGGGGGGTTCGGGGTGTTGGTTGAGTTTTTTGGGGTGTTGGGTTGGGTTTTGAGGGGGCTGTGCCCAGTGTATCCATTTTCTCCCCCATGGTTTTTGAATGATTTTATCTTCATTTAGCCACATTGTTTATATGATTTCCGTTTATTTTGTGGTTTCTTTTTCATTTCTCCTTTTGATTTATTTCTCCCTCGCTCCCTCTCCCTGGGAATAGGTTCGGACCCGAGATATGGGCGGTTATTCCACCACCAGTGATTTCCTGAAGAGCATCATCGATAATCTGCACCCTCCTCGTCACCGCTAGTCTGCCTCAGGCCCTGGAACTCACTGGGTTCCCTTTAGAAGCACCTCCTCCTGCCGTGAGTTCGGACTTGATGCTGTCATTGGATCCCTGGGACTGTCGGAGCCCCTCCTCTTTCCCCCCCACCCCCATTCAGAAATCCTTTGGAACGAATGAGTTAAAGAGTTTGTACCTGTGTACTGGCCAGGTGTTGCTTATGGAAAGTAATGTCACCATTTGAATGTGCAGTGGATGGAGTGACCCGAGTGTCTCCCAGTGACCTGGTCCAGTGTTTAGTGTTTAACCCTTTAACCTGCCCCATGCTATGTGCAGCATTCAATGACCAGTTCTCACATAGAGAACAATATCCAGGATCAGCAATGATCACTCCCTCCTACTCTTCATTATTTCTGATTTGTGGATCATCTCTTTTATTTCCCCTTTGTTTCGTTGAAATTGATTTTGAAGATTTTCAGATTGTCTCAGCCCGAGGACGGAGGAACAACGTGTGAATGAATTTGAATCATGATGTAAATAAATGACATTTACAAATCAGATAACTGACACCTCGAGGAAAATTTGAGGTTTTAGCATCTGAATCATTGACACTGGAGTAATCGGGAGCATCGCAAATCAGGTAATCTGCAGGGTGCCAACCTTAGCCCGCTCTCCCATGTCTGTTACATCTGTAAAATGCTGCATTTAGAGCAGTCAATATTAGTCACAAATAAACATTCCAGCACTTTGTCAATGATAGTCTGCATCACTTTGTTTCACTCGATAACCTGAGTACCTCCTGGGTAGTTTGAGAACATGATGAACTTGTGCTTCTACAGTCCCTTTCAAAGCTGCAGGGCATTCCAAAGTGCTTTACAACCAATGAAATACTTGTGGTGTAGTCACTGTAATGTAAGAAAGTCAATGAATGCAGGAGGGAAGTGATCAGCCTTGGCACATTGAGGCCATTTCTATAACAAGGGAAGGGTTGGCCTTGACTGGCATTGAAGTCCTGGTGGAGAGGGTGAATAGAGCGAGGGATGGGGGAATTTAAATGAAGATGGTGGGTGGCTTGGGACTTGAGGGAGAGCAGATTACTAAACCTGAAACAGGTTTCTGAACATAATACTAAACAAATGAAACAAGAGCAAGCAAGCAGTCTGTGAATGTAGAACGTTCAAAACCAAGGTGGAGTTAGAAATACTAGCTATAGAGTCTCATTTATAGCTCTCAGTTGGCTGAGGCATTGCCATGAAGAAAGCAATCAGAGTCGACTTGCCAACCAATCAGCACTCTTCTCCAGTAGTATAAATTGTTGTGATAGTTTGAAATTTGGAGTTGTGTTTGTCCTGATGAGGGTAAGACATAAAGCTTCAGCAACATCTCTCTTTTCAGCAATCTTCAAGTTCTCATTAATAGACAAGGTTTGGCCAGGGCTAGGAACTACACCCTGACTACAATGTTTTTGATGGAGATGTGCCCCAAAATGGGGTAGCTGGCAGTTTTATGGGATGTGGGTGTTGCTGCTTAGGCCAGCATCCTTCATTTATTTATTTAATTTTATTCATTCACGGGATGTGGGCGTCGCTGGCTGGGCCAGCATTTATTGCCCAAACCCCAATTACCCTTGAGAAGGTGGTGGTGAGCTGCCTTCTTGAGCCGCTGCAGTCCATGTGGTGTAGGTACACCCACAGTGCTGTTAGGGAGGGAGTTCCAGGATTTTGACCCAGTGACAGTGAAGGAACGGTGATATATTTCCAAGTCAGGATGGTGAGTGACTTGGAGGGGAGCTTCCAGTTGGCGATGTTCCTATGTATCTGGTGCCCTCGTACTCCCAGATGGTGGTGGTCACGGGTTTGGAAGGTGTTGTCAAAGGAGCCTTGGGGAGTTCCTGCAGTGCATCTTGTAGATGGTACACACACTGCTGCTATTGTGTGTTGGTGGGAGTGAATGTTTGTGGATGTGGTGCCAATCAAGCGGCTGCTTTGTCCTGGATGGTGTCAAACTTCTTGAGTGTTGTGGGAGCTGCACTCATCCAGGCAAGTGGAGAATATTCCATCACACTCCTGACTTGTGCCTTGTAGATGCTGAACAGGCTTTGGGAAATCAAGAGGTGAGTTACTCCCAGTGTTAGTAAAGGATTCTGTCTTTGAGAAAGCGAGGATGGGTTTCTGTTCAGAGAGAATCAAGATGGAGAGAGTTAAGCAGCAAGGGAAATAGTAAAATTGTCAGTGTGAATTACAGGCCATTCAGTGGAGGTGGGATTGAAGGAGAGACCTACAGTCAAATCAGAGAAACAGTCAACAACAATATACTGAATTAAATCTACATTTGGTCTTTGTGATTGTGGGGAATGGTGTAGAGTGTATGATAATGACAGGAGAAAGGGACTGAGCCAGATATTGTGGGACATGTTGGTACTGATGACAGAGAGGGGGCAGACATCAAGGTCCTGTGGGCAGATTTTCAGTAGCTAAGAAGGAAGTTTAAAAAGTAGGACCTCAAAGATAGTAATCTCTGGGTTGCTCCCAGTGCCACATACAAGTGAGAGTAGGAATAGGAAGATGTTGAGGGCCTTGAGGCATTGTGCAAGAAGGAAGACTTCAGGTTCTTGGGGGCATTGGGACGAATTCTGGGGCAGAAAACACTATTTAAAAGAGAATGGTTGCACCTCAACAGGACTGGCACTAATATCCTCACAGGGAGGTTCACTATTCTGGTTGGGGAGGATTTAAACTAAGTTTGCACGAGGGGGTGGGTGGGCACTAGCAAATAGAAGCGGAAAAGAAGAATAGGAATTGGAGATCTCAGAATTGTTGCAACACAAGGTTAGTCGGTCTGCCCTGTCTGTGGCAGCTCCTTGAAGAGGCAATTGACCTAGTGCCACTACCCTGCCTTCTCCCAATGGCCATGCACATCATCTGTATGATAAAGTTTAGGGTGGCTACAGAAAAGGACAAGGAACAGTCCAGACTAAGAATGATTAACTGGGGGAAAGCCAACTTCAATGGAGTGAGAATGGATCTGGACCAGATCAATCGGAAGGTTGGCAGGCAAAACTGTAACCGACCAACGGGCTACCTTTTGAGAAGGATAGTTTTGACGCAGACAAGGAAAGATAGGGCCCACAAGTGGACGTGAAGTGGAAAGATAGGGCCAACAAATCCAGAGCTCCCTGGATGACAAAAGAGGTAAGATAAAGAGGAGAAAGTGTGTTGATGACAGATATCATGTGGGAAATGCAACTGAGAACCAGGCTGAATATTGAAGGTTCAGAGGGGAAGTGAAAAAGCAAAGCGAGAGTATGAAAAGAGACTGGCAGCTAATATAAAAATTGAATCCATCCTTAAATTGCCCTCAAGAAGGTGGTGGAGAGCCTTGGACCGCTGCAGTCCATGTGGTGTAGGTACACCCAGTCTTCTATAGGCATGCAAATAGTAAAAAAGGTGGTAAAAAGAGATTTATGGGGACATGGCTGAGATATATGAATACTTGCATCTGTCTTTACCAAGGAAGAAGATGCTGCGCAGGTCATGGTGAGAGAGGAGATATTTCAGACACTGGAATAGTTCAAAATAGAAGTTGAGGTGTAATTGGATAGGCTGTCTGTACTTAAAGTACCAGGACTGGATGAGATGCATCCATGGAAACGGAGGTAAGCGAGAGTGGAAATTATGGAGGCCATTTTAGATTCGAATGGTGTCAGAGGACTCGCAAATTGCAAATGTCACACCCTTGTTCAAAAATGGCTGCAAAAGTTTCTAGAAACAAAATTAAGTCATTTGGGCAAATGCGGGTTAATGAAGGAAAGCCAGCATGTTGGGACCTTTGCTGTTCCTGATATATATTAATGATCTAGACCTTGGTGTACAGGGGACAATTTGCGGATGTGGTGAAATGTGAAGTGATTCATTTTGGTAGGAAGAAGATGGAGATACAATATAAAATGAAGGGCATAACTCTACATGGGATGCAAATTATCTTTTATTCTTTCATGAGATATGGATGTTGCTGGCTAGGCCAGCATTTATTGCCCTTGAGAAGGTGGTGGTGAGCTGCCTTCTTGAACCGCTGCAGTCCATGTGGTGTAGGTACACCCACAGTGCTGTTAGGGAGGGAGTTCCAGGATTTTGACCCAGCATAAGTCATTGAAGGTGGCAAAACAGTTTGGGCGTGTGGTTAATAAGCATAAAGCATCCTAGGCTTAATGGGAGCGTAGATTATAAAAGCAAGAAAGTTATGTTAAACTTGTATAAAACACTGGATCGGCCTTGACTGGAGCATTGCATCGAGTTCTGGATGATGGACTTTGGGAAGGATGTGAAGGCGTGAGAGGTTGCAGAAAAGATTATGAGAATGGTTCCAGGGTTGAGGAACTTCAGTTACGTAGAAAGATTGGACTGTTTTTCTTGGAGAAAAGAAAGTTGAGATGAGATTTGATAGAGGCGTTCAAAACCATGAGTGTTTTGGACAGAGTGGATAGGGAGAAGCTGTTCCTATTGGTGGAAGGATTGAGAAGAACGCAGATGTAGGGTCATTGGAAGAAGCGATGGCAACATGAAGAAAATCTTTTTCTCTTCAGTGCGTGGTTAGCATCTGGAACACACTGCCTGAGTGTGGTGGAGGCAGGCTTAATTGAGGCATTCAAGAGGGAATTGGATTATTATCTGAAAGGGAAGAAGGTGCAGGGTTAAAGTTACTGGAGAAGGGGAATGGCACTAGGTAAATTGTCCCTATAGGGATGAGGCAGACATGATAGGCTGAATGGCTTCCCTCTGCACTATAACGATTCTGATTCTGTATAGGATCCTGTAAAGGTTTTAGCCAAAGTCCCACTCCCTATGCTGTAAGTCTTTTCACTGAGCAGGTTCTCCCTTCTGTCTATTCAACATCTCAATTCTGTACTTCTGCACTCTCCCCATACCCTTTGATGCCTTTAGAGTTTAGAAATCTAACTATTTCCTTCTTAAATATATTGTGACTTGGCCTCCACAGCCTCTGTGGTAGAGAATTCCACAGGTTCACCACCCTCTGAGTGAAGAGGTTTCTCCTCATCTCATACCTAAATGGGCTACCCCATATCCTGAGACTGTGACCCCTTGTTCTAGACGCCCACCCCCCAGCCAGAGGAAATATCATCCCTGTGTCCAGTCTGTCCAGCCCTGTCAGAATTTTATATGTTTCAATGCACACCCCTTGAATCTTCTAAACTCCAGTGAAAACAGGGCCTAGTCGATTCAATTTCTCCTCGTGACAATTCTGCCATCCCAGGAATCAGTCTAGTTAACCTTCGCTGCACTCCTTCTATGGCAAGTGTGTCCTTTCTTGGGTAAGGAGACCTAAACTGCATACACTACTCCAGGTGTGGTCTCACCAAGGCCCTGTACAGCTGCAGTAAGACATCTTTGGCTCCTGTACTCAAGTCCTCTCACAACGAAGGCCAACATACCATTTACCTTCCTAACTGTTCGCTGCACCAGGTCCCTTTGTACATCAACATTTCCCAATCTATCACCATTCAAATAATACTCTGCCATTCTGTTTTTCCTACTGAAGCAGATAACTTCACCCTTATCTATGTTATACTGCATCTGCCATTTATTTGCCCACTCACTCAACTTGTCTCAATCGCCTTGAAGCCTCCTGACGTGATTTCCCTTTCATAAATCCATGTTGACTTTGTCTAATCCTGTTAATATTTTCTAAGTGTTCAGTTAACACATATTTATAATAAACATGAGCATTTTCCCTACTGGTGATGTTAGGCTAACCCATCTGTAATTCCCTGTTTTCTCCCTCCCTCCTCCCTTTTTTAAATAGTGGGGTTACATTTGCCACACTCTAGTCTGCCGGGACTGTTCCAGAATCTACAGAATTTTGGAAGATGACAACCTACACATCCACTATTTCCATAGCCACCCCCTTTAGTACCCTGGGATGTAGATTATCAGGCCCTGGGGATTTACTGGCTTTCAGTCCCATTGAAACTGGCATTGCTGTGGCACATTACCCAGCCCCATGTTATTGCAGTGTTTTACAGCTTGTGAACTCTTGTGAAGTGTGGTCACTGTTATAATGTGGGAAATACGATGGACAATTTGGGCACAGTCAGCAGTGTGATAGTGACCAGATAATATGAATACTCCATTTGGTCACAACTCCCTGTGTACAAAGACAGATTTAGGATTCGCAAAGCCAAATGCTGAAACCTCATCCAGCATTCACCCCTAACTCGAGAAAGGACATGAAGACATTAGATAGAGTGCAGAAAAGCTTCACAAGGATGATTCCAGTTACTTGGATAGATTGGAGAAGCTGAGATTGTTCTTATAGAAAAGAAGGATAAGAGATTTGATAGGGATGCTCAGAATCATAAGGGGTCATACCTAACACAAAGGAAAGTTGTTGGAGGTCAATTATCTCAGCTCCAGGACATCACTGCAAGAGTTCCTCAGGGTAGTGTCCTCAGCCTAGCCATATGGCCTACCCCTGCTTCTTGTTCATATGTAAGATAATCTAATCACCCCTTGACATTCAATGGCATTACTATTGCTGAATCCCCAACTATCAACATCCTGGGAGTTACCATTGGCCAGAAACTGACCTGGACTAGCCATATAAATACTGTGGCTACAAGAGCAGTTCAGAGGCTAGGAACCCTGCGATGAGTAACTCACCTCCTGACTCCCCAAAGCCTGTTCACCGTCTACAAGACCATCTCTATGTAAGACAAGGGCAGCAGATAGATGGGAACCCCACTCCACCTGTAAGTTCCCCTCCAAGCCACTCACCATCCTGACTTGGAAATATATCGCCGTTCCTTCACTGTCGCTGGGTCAAAATCCTGGAACTGCCTCCCTAACAGCACTGTGGGTGTACCTACACTACATGGACTGCAGCGGCTCAAGAAGGCAGCTCACCCACCACCTTCTCAAGGGCAAATAAATGCTGGCCTATCCAGTGATGCCTACATTACGAATGAATAAAAAAGATAGAAGCAGTAGTAGACTATGGCCCGTTGAGCCTGTGCCACAATCATGGCTGATCTTGGGCTTTAACTTCATTTTTCCACCTCCGAATATCACGGCATTCCAGAAGGACCAAAAATCTGTCTACCCCAGCCTTAAATATATTCAGTGATGGAGCATCCACAACCCTCTGGGGTAGAGAATTCCAAAGATTCACAACCCTTGGAGTGAAGTAATTTCTCCTCATCTCAGTCCTAAATGAGCGGCCTCTTACCCCTGAGACTGTGACCCCCGTCCTTTAGATTCCCCGACCAGTGGAAACAATCTCAGTGTCTTACCTTATCAAGCCCCCTTCAGAATTTTGTGGGTTTCAGTGAAATCGCCTCTCATGCTTCTAAACTCCAAAGAATATGAGCCCAATTTACTTAGCCAGCCTCTTTGAAGTCAGAGTAGATAGGAAGAAACTGTTCCCATTGGTGGAAGGATGTAGAACCTGAGGACACCTATTTAAGGCGATTGACAAAAGAAACAACGGTAGCATGAGGGAAAACACTTTTGTGCATTGAGTGGTTAGGATCTGGAATGCACTGGCTGAGAGTGTGACAAAGGCAGATTGAATCGTGGCTTTCAGAACAGATTTGAATCGTTAGCTTAGGAGGAAAAATTGACAGGGCCGGAGGGAAAAGGCAGACAGACAAAACAGGCCTAATTGTCTAAGCTGTAACCATTCTATGATTCACTGGGTCTTCAGCCCCTTGTTGGCTTGCTGAGAGTTGAGGCTGTACTTCACCAGTCTACCGGTTACTAAGCACACATACCAGCTTTCCCTGCCTGATACCATGATTACCTCCACTATTAAACCCATGTTTATTCCCTTCCCAGGTTCGGACTCCGGATATGGGTGGATACTCAACCTCGGCAGAGTTCACCTCGGCTGTGATCGCTAACCTCAACACCTAAAGTGTTGACACAACCTGGGTTGCTGCAGGAGGATCCTACAAATACTCTTAAAGTGGGGATTAAGCATCCTGTCATTATATGGCATCACCAAGTCCAGCCAATCAGTGTGTACTGTGTTAATGTTAAACGTGAATAAAAGCACAAAGAACCCAATGTGTCCCTGTTGGTTTTAATATACTGACAAACTCAACTTTTCATAAAGATTTCTCAAACAGTAAGGGATGGAGTGCAGGCAATGAAGAGCTTCTCTGGTGTAAGGTGAGCTGAAATCCCTCCCTCACCTCATCTTGTCTGGGTGAATTATTTTTTGAATTGTCTTCATATATTTAAATATGGAACCTATTCACATCTGCTCATTAACACACCCAAAAGACAATATGTTACTGGAGGAGGGAGATATTTAGTAAATGGAGACATTCATTGTTTTATCCCATTACAGCCTTGATTCACTGGTGTGTTTTATTAATAAATAGCATGAAAGCAAGTTATTCTGAACCTTTGTTACAAACTGGGTTTCAATTCATGGGGCACTGGCTCCAGTACTGCGGAAAGAGGGAGCTGGACTGTTGGGCTGGTCTTCACCTGAACAGCACTGGAACCAGAGTTCTGCTGAATCGTATAAGGTAGGGCTGTAGAAATGGGGAGGTCACATGATGGGAGAATTAGAGAATGACCAAGGCTATAACGCAGGTTGGCAATATGGATAATAACCAGGGTGCAAGAGGAAGAGACCGGGCATACAAACACAAGAGTGGACCAGCAAATAGGGTCATAGGGAAAAATGATAGACAATTACAAGCCTCTTACCTGAATGCGTGTTAGTCACAGAATCTCTCAGTGCAGAAGAGGCCCTTTGGCCCATCGAGTCTGCACTGACGTGAGAAACACATGACCTACCCACCTACCTAATCCCATTTACCAGCACTTGGCCCATAACCTTGAATGTTATGACTTTCCATTTACTTTTTAAAGGATGTGAGACAACCCGCCTCCACCACCCTCCCAGGCAGCGCATTCCAGACCGTCACCACCCTCTGGGTAAAAAAGTTTTTCCTCACATCCCCCCTAAACCTCCTGCCCCTCACCTTGAACTTATGCCCCCTTGTGACTGACCCTTCAACTAAGGGGAACAGCTGCTCCCTATCCACCCTGTCCATGCCCATCATAATCTTGTACACCTCGATCAGGTCGCCCCTCAGTCTTCTCTGCTCCAGCGAAAACAACCCAAGTCTATCCAACCTCTCTTCATAACTTAAATGTTTCATCCCAGGCAACATCCTGGTGAATCTCCTCTGCACCCCCTACAGTGCAATCACATCCTTCCTATAATGTGGAGACCAGAACTGCACACAGTTCTCTAGCTGTGGGCTCACCAAGGTTCTATCAACTCCAACATGACCTCCCTCCTTTTGTAATCTATGCCTCGATTGATAAAGGCAAGTGTCCCATATACCTTTTTCACCACCCCACTAACATGCCCCTCTGCCTTCAGAGATCTATGGACACACACGTCAAGGTCCCTTTGTTCCTCAGAACTTCCTAGTGTCATGCCGTTCATTGAATACTTCCTTGTCAAATTACTCCTTCCAAAGTGTATCACCTCACACTTTTCAGGGTTGAATTCCATCTGCCACTTATCTGCCCATTTGACCATCCCATCTATATCTTCGTGTAACTCTTTCGAGTACAAACCCGTTTCCATCTGTTTCAGATGAAGTTACATAGTTTCATAGTTTGCCATTGTGAGATTTGAACTCTTGATCTTGGGGTTACAAACCCAGTACCATAACCATTTGGCTATTTAGGCCAAACATATATCTTCGTGTAACTCTTTTGAGTACAAACTCATTTCCATCTGTTCCTATTCAGATGAAGTTACATAGTTTCATAGTTTGCCATTGTGAGATTTGAACTCTTGATCTTGGGGTTACAAACCCAGTACCATAACCATTTGGCTATTTAGGCCAAACATATATCTTCGTGCAACTCTTTCGAGTACAAACTCATTTCCATCTGTTCCTATTCAGATAAAGTTACATAGTTTCATAGTTTGCCATTGTGAGATTTGGACTCTTGATCTTGGGGTTACAAACCCAGTACCATAGCCATTTGGCTATTTAGGCCAAGCATATATCTTCCTGTAGCCCAAGACACTGAACCTCAATGTTAACCACCTGGCCAATCTTTGTGTCATCCGCAAACTTACTAATCCTACCCCCCACGTATTCATCTATGTCGTTTATATAAATGACAAATAGGGGACCCAGCACAGATCTCTGTGGTACGCCACTGGACACTGGCTTCCAGACACTAAAGCATCCTTCTGTCATCACCCTCTGCCTCCTACAACTAAGCCAATTTTGAGTTCCCCAGTAAGAGATTGAAACTTAACTATTAATGCACTGAATTGTACCCAGTAAGAGTTAAACATATGTTAATAGAGTGAAACTTACCCAGTTACGCACTGAAACTTACGCCGTAAGAGACTGAAATTTACCCAGTGACAAATAATAGGGGACCCAGCATAGATCCCTGTGGTACGCCACTGGACACTGGCTTCCAGTCACTAAAGCATCTTTGTCATCACCCTCTGCCTCCTACATTCTTTTCTCCAGCAAGCAGTGAAGGCTGGGTCATCGAATGTTTTCAAAGCTGAGCTACATAGATTTCTGATCGACAAGAGTCAAGGGTTACTGGCAATATAGCAAAATAGAATTGAGCCCACAATCAGAATTTATTTTTTCATGAGATGTGGGTGTCACTGCAAGGCGAGCATTTACTGCCCTCGAACTGATTGAAATGACCCAGCAAGCCAGAGGGCAGTTAACACTCAACCATATGGCTGTGGGTCTGGAGTCACATGTAGGCCAGACCAGGGAAGGATAGCAGATTTCCTTCCCTAAAGAACGCCAGTGAACCAGGATGTGTGAACAAGATGGGTTTTTACAATTGGCAATGGCTGTATGGTCTTCAGACTTTTCTCTATCTGCTGTGGTGGGATTCAAACCCTGGACCCCAGAGCATTACCCTGAGTCTCTGGAACAGTTGTCCAGTGACAATACTACTATGTCACCTATTTCCCCCCCACTATTATTTGCACTAAAGACAGATTATAAGAAGGAAACACCACCCATGGTTAACTGAGGAAATCAAGAATGGTGTGAAAATAAAAGGCTTACAATGCTATGAAGATACTGGTAAGCATTAAGATTGGAAAATGTATGGCAAGAAATATAAAAACACAAAATGTAAGAGTTGCTCAAGTAAGCTGTCCCTTAGAGGGTGAGGTTGGAGCTGCAAGATCTGTTGGTGTATTTTGCATATTTTCAGTGGAAGACATAAAAAGCAACCTAATAGAAAATCAAGTAGAGGCAAAAGTAGGAGTGGCGGTGGGGGGGCTGCTGGAGGGAGAATTATAATCATGATCACAACAGAATAAGTGCTGGGTAAACTAATGGGATTAAAGGCTGACCAACCCACTCAATCGAATCCTTGGGTTTTAAAAAAGGCTGCAGAGATTGGGAATTTATAGGTGCCAAACTTCCAGATTCCGGAAAGGTCCTAGTGGAAAACTAAGTATAATACCTCTGTTCAAGATAGGGGTGAGACAGAAAGCAGGAAACTATGGGCTTGTTAACCTAACGTGTCATAAGGAAAGTTCTGATATTATTGAGGTAGTGGTAGCAGGACACAATACAATCGGAGTTGATATAGTTTTGTGAAAGGGCAATATGACAAGTTATTAGATTTGAGAATGTGACAACCAGGATGGATAAAGGGGAACCAGTAGATGTAATGTATTTGGATTTCCAAAAGGCGTTCAGTGAGGTGCTGCATAAACATTTACTGCACAAGAGCTCATGGTGTTTGGGGCCATCTTTTAGCGTGGATAGAGGGTTAAGCTAACTAACCGGAAACAGTCAGGATAAAGGGGTCACTTTAAGGGATGGGCCATAAATGCTGGCCTAGCCAGCGAAGCCCACATCCTGTGAATGAATAAAATGTGAGGAGGTCCACTTTGGCAGTAAGATTGGAAAAGCAGAAGTTAAATACAGAGGGATCCAGGTGAGTCACAATAAATCAACACGCAGGCACAGCTGGTCATTCACACAAATGAAATATTGGCCTTTATTGCTGTTATTCCTGGTGTTACATTAACTAGACAGGTCCATTGGACTCCTTATATTAATGCTAAAGCAATTCCACAGCCACACAATCATTTTCTGCTTCAGTGCAAGATACTGACTCCTGTAACTGCAGACCGAAATCTTACAGCACACTGGACTTGTCATTGTATTGAATTTTATTAACTGTACACATTTACAAACTCCAGGATGGACGTATCACTGATTTTTAACCAACCCCTCTCCCCACCAGCACAGTAAATTGACCTCAGACCAGTGTCACCAAGTCTGACCCCAGCCTACTGAAGTGCTGTCTTTCTACTGGTGCTGACCAGCATAATACTGGTGCTGTAACCACTGCATCAATCGCTGCAAATATACCAGGCCCTGGCAAGCTACCAGTCTTGTAAATCTGACCTGAGCCAGCACAAACCAGGCATGAATACTAGTGGTACCTGCCACACAGCTAATACACTGAAGGTAGTTCCTCAAACAGCACACAGGAGCAAACCTGGACATAATGGAGTAGCTGAGCCTCATGCCCAGCACTAGAACCCTGGGCATGTCAGAGGCCTCAGTATAAGCACAAAAGGTAGCGCTCACACTCCAGACCAAGCTAAATAAAACATTTGTAAAAAAATAATCCATCTCTGACCGATTTAGAGGGACAGCCTAGTCTGCCTGACCGATTTACAGAGGGACAGCCTAGTCTGCCTGACCGATTTACAGAGGGACAGCCTAGTCTGCCTGACCGATTTACAGAGGGACAGCCTAGTCTGCCTGACCGATTTACAGAGGGACAGTTCACATGAAGAGGGCAGTCGCCAGCCGCTCCTAGTCAGACTTGGGTTTTTTCTTTTTCTTCCTCTTGTCTGACACCGGGGTTTCTGGTCCCTCTGCCACAAGCTGTTGCTTCGTCTTCTGGACGGGTATTTCCTGGAGACTGTTTGACGAGCTGTTCACCGCCTGTTTGTCCTCAGTCATTTTCTTCTTCTTTTTCCCCTTCTTCGCCTCCACTTCTGCATCTTCGTTCTCCTGCACAAAAGGATTCAGTGAGTGTGGCAGTGACCTAGGAGCTTTTAGCCCAAAGACATCTGTGTTATTCCCCCCCTCCCCTCACCTCACTCTCCGTTTTGGCTCTTTTTGCAGCTGGTTCCTCCTTCTCCCCCTCCTCTTCCCCAGCAGCCAGGGCCTCCAGCATCCTTTTCTCTCTTTTCTTCTTCCTCTTCTCTTTCTTCTCCATCTTTCTCTTCAATTTTGCTGTCACTTCAGCCGCCTGGGAACAGAACAGAAACAAGACACTCAGAAGTCTGAGCCACACCACCGCGCATGTGCACAGCGAGGCTACTACACGCCGGTTAGTCCCCTTCCAGCCCCAGTCCAATGTTAGGGCAGGGCTGAGCTGTCATTTACTGGATGGATCCCATTGGATCAGCCTCATTAAATCAGGTTTCTTGTTCCCCTCCACGGTATCTCGTCAGTGTCAAGGTTTGCATCATCTCCAAAAGATCATGCCCAGCCAACAGCAGCGCCAGAGAGTATGGTAATGTAGTGGATACGTCAATGGACTACTAATCGGGAAGCCACCATTAGTAAATGAGTTAAAAAAAACCCAGTAAGTGTGACTGGGGTGGGGGGGGGTTAGGGATTGACGTACGTCCTCAGGGAAGGAAACCCGCAGCCCGCTCACCTCTGTGGCAGCCTCCTTCATAACATCACTATTTTTGCGTGGAGCTTCACCAGTTTCATAGAATGCTAATCGCTCTTCAACCTGGTCTCGCAGTTTGCCTCCAAATACGCTGGTGGGGATTTCTGAAATGAACAACAACGAGATCGGCTGAGGGGGTGAAGGATAATCAGCTACAGGAGAAAGATCAGACACACAACGATCAGCTTTCTCTCCCACCCCAAGCTCTGGAGAATTACCCAAGAACAGCCCTGGGAGTCGTCCTCCCACCCCCGGAGACATACACTCAAGCCCCAGGGAACAGGCCCCTCACATGGGGCTGGAGACATTTAAAAACCAGCAAAGGGTAACTAAAAAAGTAACAAGGAGTGAGAGAGGAAAGTTATAAGGATTAAGTCTGGAAGGAAACCAGCTCAAAAGAAAAAAAAAAATAAAAGTTTCTACAGGTATTTGAAAATAAGTGTAGCTAAAGTGAGCGTTGGTCCGCTAGAGACTGAATCTGGGGAAATAATAGTGGAAAATAAGGAAACAGCCAAGCGTTGAACAGATTGTTGAACTCAATTGTCTGCCTTCACGGTAGAGGATACAAATAACATCCCAGAAATACTTGTAAATCAGGAGATGAAAGGAGTTTAAAACAATTCCAATCAGCAGAGAAAGGGTACTGAGATAATTATTAAACTAAAAGCTGATAAATCCCCAGGTCCCCTTGGACTTCCTCCTAAGCTCGTAAAAGGAGTGGCTTTTGAGATAGTAGATGTGTTGGTTTTAATGGTCCAAAATTCCCTAGATTCTGTAAAGGTCACTATTTGCGACACCTCCATTCAAGAAAGGAGGGAGACAGAAAGCACAACACCACAGATCAGTTAGCCTAACATCTGGCATGGGGAAAATGTCAGAATCTCGACTGTTAAAAGGGTTATTTATAGCTAGATACTTAGAAATATCTCAATCCAATCAGGGAGTTGTTTTCAGGTTGGCAAGCTGTAACTAGTGGAATACCAAAGAGCTGGGGCCTCAACTATTCACAAACTTGGGATGAAGGGACCAAATGTATGGGACGCTAAATTTGCTGAGATGTTACAAAGGCGGGTAGAAGAATTAGGTTGTGAAGATACAGAATTGGCAAAGAGAGGTAGGTTAAGTGAGTGGGCAAATATCGGGCAGATGGGAGTATACATAGGAAAAGATGGAACTTGTTCACTTTGGCAAGAAGAAAAGCAGTATGTTATTTATATAGAAAAGATTGCAGAACTCGGAGCGTGAATCGCAAAAACTTAGCTCAGAGCAAGTGATTAGGAAGGCAAATGGAATGTTGCAGGTCAGGGGGTTGAGGTCATAATCAGGTCAGCCACGATCTTATCAAATAGCAGAACAGCTCAAGGGATCAAATTGCCTTCTCACGCTCTTAATTCATATGTACTTACATCCAGCCCCAGGAAGCAGCCCCCTCCCCCACCACCAACACATGCACACAGCCCCAGGGAGGAGACATACACCACCAACGCCTCCCCCTCCCCCAAACCCAGGAAGCAGCCCCCCCTGACTGACACACGCAGCCCCAGGAAGTAGCACATTCCCTACTTGATGCCAAAAGATTCCAGTTTGGCCCCTATTGACTAGTTCCACCGGAACAGAGTTAATCTTCGAACTGGGTTTGCCAACATCGCTAAGACTGAAAAATGCTCTTAGACAGCATCACAGCAGAACTGTGCCTCCGGCAGGCTGCGCTCAGAAGGAAATTGTCAACATTCACGGGAGTGAAATGCGGTTGACGAAAAATACTCAAAACATCACCGCAGCTGCCTGACCGGCTGGGGCCAAATCCTGCACACCCCACTGAACCCAGATCATTACACCCCTCGAACCCTGCACACCCCACTGAACCCAGATCATTACACCCCTCAAACCCTGCACACCCCACTGAACCCAGATCATTACACCCCTCAAACCCTGCACACCTCACTGAACCCAGATCACCCCTCACCTGAGAAGCAATCAATCCTCGACGCTATCGTGCACTTGTTTGCCAGGTACCGAGAAATCCTGCCTTTGTTCTTCGCAGCGGCTCTGCCTATGAAGGTTGAATGGAAGATGAGGCCATACTTTGGTGTGTTTCCTCTGGTTTTTAGAGCTCTGGAGTCAGACAGGGAAGGAAGCTGAGGTTAGAAGTGCATGCGCCCCCCCCCCCCCACTCTTCCATTCGCATGCAATCAGACAAGTGTCTAGATTTACGCTAGCTCGTTCTATCCATTCACTGACTCCAACAACACAGTGGCAGCAATGTGCAACATCTACATCGCAGGAGCTTGTCAAGCTTCCTTCGTCATCTTCCAAACTTGCAACCTCTACCAAGTGGGAGGGCAAGGGTAGCTGAATCACGGAAAGACCACCACCCGCAAGTCACACAGCACTCCAGCTCAGAAATAAACACTGTGAAAGTACCTTCAGTTGAACTGTGGCAGTTCTAATAGGTGGAACCTCAAGGGCAGTAGAGGATGGGCAATAAAGCCACATCACAAAAATGGATAAGCCAAATGAACACGTGTTTCAGTCTCCACCCACAACGTCCCCCATTTTAATCAGTTACAAAAATGAAAGCGACAGAAGGCTGAGTAAATACCTAATGAAAGGGATCCAAATCCAAACTGCACCCCTTAGACGCTAGACATTAGGAGCAATGAAAGGAGGTAAAACAGTGGCTGTTCAGAACCTGGGGTCGGTTATCACTCACGCTGCTTGCAAACGCATACGCAGCGCCTCAAACACAGACTCCCAGTAACCTGCCATCACCACAGCCACCCAGCAGCTATACCTGAACAAAGCTTTCTCTGCGCCCAGGATCTGCACTGTTGAGGCTGGGTACTTTGCCAGATTCGTCAGACTGCCTGCGTGGGAGATGAGGCGGGCACCCACCTAAAGAGGGAATAGAGAACAGGCTTAGCATTTACTGCATGTCTACCCAGAAAAGACCAACCTCCTGTTAACAGAAGCTACCTCTAGCCCCAACATCACCACTTAGAGAGGCAGGATACAGAACTATGCCAGGGTGCCAAGTGCCTTCACAGTATGGGCACTTTTACCTGAACCTGGCATACAGGGATTCTGGTTATGGAGGGCAGGGTGCTATGCTAAAGGGGTGTTTTCTAATTAGTTGCAGGTCTTCCTCACCACCTCCTGCCCCACCCACAAAGCAAGTGGGTCTGTATCTCTGCTCAGTGAGCATGGTGCAGCCACACACTGGGGTGCATACATCAGGTTTCCCTATATTCCTACAACCTTGCTGTGGAATAACTGCTTTTAAAAGCCCATCCCAGCATACACAAACATGCAGTAAGCCCACTTTTAACCATATCCAAATACTTAGTGTTGGGGTGATGGGGGGCTAATGCTAACAAATAAGGGCTTCCTTCGTTTTGACTAGCACAGCAGACATCTGTGGCTCCCACCTACACCTTTCAAATAGCCCATTACCAGGGTTAGAGTGAACACGCTCAGAACATCGATCTTCCTCATGGTTAGGTCAGAGGATTGACAAATTTAACAAGTCATCACAACGTTTCACATTCCTGGTATAACCTAAACTGTCATGCACTAGAATAGGAAGTGTAAGGGCCAGAGTGAAAGTATACTGTACACTGAGGACAGATACAAACACTGTCAACGTACAAAAATAGCAACAGAAGCGACTCCCCCCTCCAAATCTCAGTGCCGTAACTTTCACCAAAACCACCCCCCAGCCCAAAAATTCACAGCACAAGATTCAGAGACAGCAGCCAGGCAGAGGCTGTTATTTGGTCAATCTCTGTCAAGACCATCACAGATTAGGGTGACATATGACAACACTTACCACCTCCCCAATAAGAACAGCCAAATTGGGTGCCACCTGGCTCATCTTGGAGCGCAGGTAATCCTGTAGCGTCGCCCTGTATTCAGCCAGAGACACCACTCTGCTGGAGAAGCTCTCGATATTAATAAGATCGATGGGGGAGATATCCATACCTGCCACAGATAGAGACGCAGAGTTTAAATTGTTGAGCGCCTGGCAAAGCCAGTTACTGCACAGCACTCACTGTACAAACATAGAAAACAAAAACACAATAAATCTAGAGGAAACATGCACACTAAGCTCAGAAAGTTAACAGGTTAAACAAGCAATTAGGAAGGCAAACGGTGCATTACACCACAATCCCTTCATAGTAAAGGCTAAGGTTAAGAATTAGAGGCCTTATTGCAATTACACACAGTATGAACGAGGTCACAGTTGGAGTACTTTGCAAAGTTTTGATCTCCTTCCCTTAGGAAGGATATACTTGCCTTAGAGGGAATGAACGAATGTTCACTAGGCTGGTTCCTGGGATGAGGGGATTGTCCGAGTACTTCTGTCCCTGAAGTATAGACGAATGTGGGGTGATCTAATTAAAAACGAAGGGGCTTCAAAGTGTAAATGCTGAGCAAATGCTTCCCTGGGTAACCTATAAACACACAGGGCCAGCCATTTAGTACTCAGGAGAAAAAAATTTCTTTGGAGGGTTGTGAACCGTTGGAATTCTCTAGCCCACAGAGCTGCCGGGTACATTTCAAGAGAGGCTGCTAAGATTTTTGGGCACTAGAGGAATTAAGGGATATGGGGATAGCGGAGTTGAGGAAGAAGTTCAGCTAGAATCTCACTGAATGGCAGAGCAGAGCAGCCCCCATGAATAGGGCTGGCCTACTCCTATTCAAGTTCGAATTTAGCTGTATTTGCATTTCCTGGCGGCTTGGAGAGTGACTTACACTGCAGAATGAACAAATCTGATCACAGGCCCCGCTACACAATCCTTGCCCGGTTTAGAGAGAACACACTCAGAAGGCAAGGATCTTCCTCACCCTGTGTCAGAGGATTGACAGGTTTAAGAGATCATCACAGCGGGTTCCACACATCCTGACATAATCTAAACTCTTAATGGTTGCACACCAGAGCTGGAAATAGGTCTCCGAACTGCTCAGACCACAGCTATACCGGGAATGGATAAAGGCAACACTCTCCCTCAACTTAGAAAGGGCACAGGACAACAAAACTTCCACCCAAAAGCCCCAAACTGACCCATGGAGCTCCGTGCTGCGTCCAGGATAGCCTGGGCTTTGGCGCTGTCCATTACAATCTCCTCCAGGGGTTCCAGACTCTCCTCCGTTAGCTCCTTGCGATTCCCAATCAGTTTCGCCAGTCGACAGTACATGTAATTCTCAGCAACAATCTTGATGAGCTCCGGGAAGTGGTACCCATACCATTCTCTGTGGAGAGAGAGGGGGAGGAAGGTAGGTCACAGCTGCTGAGATACAGTGAGGCGGAGATGGTCACCTTTAAACTGTTAGTTATAAACTGCACCCCAGTTACAAATTTCTGACCAGCACATAGCAATCCTCATCATCCCCTCCCCCCAAGGCCATAGTTAAGATAGTAGATGTCTCCCTGGCAACAATACAGCCCGAGCAACAGGAGAAGCAGGGCTGTGGTGTAACAGGGAATTGTACTCTACCTCCTCTTTCTATGCAATCAGTGCTGACGGAAGGCACTGTCTGCGGCAAGGATAGGGAGGCCCCAGCAGCACATCACACAATCAGCCACATGCCCCGAACCAAGACCCCCTCCTATCTGTTTAAAATGTTTTATCATTCAACGTGTGAATTTTTCTCCAGTCAGCTGCTGCAACCCCCACCCCCTGGCCCACCCCACGTCCCTCACCTCCACATTAACCACACTTTGTTTTGATGTTTCTTCATGACATTAGTTTGCTGATCGTTCATGCACCACGCCCGCACCATGCCCAGGGACACCAACCAGCGGGCGCAACTGCCCGGTCCGTTTACCTGACTCTCATGGAGAAGGTATTGATGTCCTTGTCTAACTGGTCCAACAGGCTGATGGACTGGATGATCATATTGTCTGCACGGTTCACATTGAACTTCACCTTGGCCCGAGAGTAGCTGTGCCCCAGGCCGAGCTGGGCTTTGGCAGCGGAGAGCGCAGTCAGGCCCTGCACCAAGGAGTGGAAGTGAAGCCGCACCCCTAAGCCAGAAAACCAAAGAGCTTGTCAGGACCCCAAAGAGGGAGCAAAAAAAAGGGTATGTTCAGCAACAGAACACAAACACCCTTCAACATGAGGACGAGAAATCTCAAACACAGTGTATTTAGGAGCAAGGAAGCAGACAAAGCAGCAACACCCTCACTAGTCAGGATCACACTATGAGCAGAATCCCTTGCAACATACTCCCCACAGCTACTGTCAGAAACCTAACTTGGTGTAACACCGATCCCGGTCTCTTCACCAACCCCTTTCTTACCTCGAAGGATTTCTGCCACCACTCCCCCCGTCTGGCACTGGATTCCAATCTCCTCCTGGATCGCCGCGCCAATCTTCGGATCGGCCACCCCCAGGATCACCTTCCTTTTCTTGCTGGAAGCCGGCATGTTCGTCTCCAGCAGGAGTCTCATGTCCTCGTGAACAATACCTGGGACACAGCCAACTATTAGTGGTCTGAAAGGAGTCACGGTTAGGATACCGATACAGCCCAGTGTCCAGTGCTCAGCTCTGTTAGCTCACTTCACGATAATCAGTGGATTGACAGACATATGAGACATCATCGCACGACACAGTAACACTCCCACGTGGTAGACCATCCTCCGGGAAACAACGCCGTTTGTTAGAGCAATCCCTGCCCCTCAAACTACTCAATGCCCCCCCACCCCCCTGGGAACAATCCTCCAGCCCCTTAGGTTATTCCCTCGGGAGCTCTCCAGCGAAACGGAAAGAACGCTGTCTCTGCAGTTTCAGAAATTGATTACTCAAATTCCAATTCACAACCCATAAAGGCACAGACTTTTTTGTGGATACACAGTCTACACACTAGTTGGTGCTGTTACATGCCAGCTTGTTAGGGGTGTGTAGTGAGACTGAGGTCATGTGCTTTCTCAGAGTACCACTCTGACATTGAGGCTGATTTATTGACACCAACCCCACCTCCAACTACCCAATGGAGTCAGGACAGGCACAGCAATACTCAATTGACTAGTGACCCAATAACCGACCCTACACACAAATCCCAGTGAACACCAAGGCATTGCCCAGGAGATTCACTGTGTGCGGCGAAGACACAACTCACCTTCAGAAATAGCATTCATGTTTTCCAGGGCACTCTGAGCAGATTTAAATGGTGAAAATGCTGCTAGTTTAACAATATTGTTGAATTTGCCAACGGTCAGTATACTGTCCTCCACCTGGAACAGGAAGAGAGTCACACATCAAACAGCCGAAGCAACAAATCCAACCTAGGAGCTGTGGCACACAAGAGTATTGGCAAGGGCCAAGAAAGCCAGCAGCACAGAACACAGCTCAGCTCCCTCCCATATAAGCACAACCCAATCACCAAAAACTAAATTGCCTTCCTCCCGGATTCCGAGAGTACAGGCCTATTTCCAAGATCATCAGTGGTTAGCTCCGCTTGTAATGTCAGCTGAGGTAGTTGGTAGGAGGAACTTGGTAAAAATGTCCTGATAAGGTCCCAGTGGCAATTAATGCTCATTCTATAAAAAGCAATTGAATGAGTGATACTGGTTCAGGGGTAAGATCAGGAGAACTCCCTGGTTACTGGTTCAAGGTGGGGGGAAGATCAGGAGAACTCCCTGGTTACTGGTTCAGGGGGGGAAGATCAGGAGAACTCCCTGGTTACTGGTTCGGGGGGGGGAAGATCAGGAGAACTCCCTGGTTACTGGATCAGGGGGAAGATCAGGAGAACTCCCTGGTTACTGGTTCAGGGGGAAGATCAGGAGAACTCCCTGGTTACTGGTTCGGGGGGGGGGGGTGATCAGGAGAACCCCCTGGTTACTGGTTCGGGGCGGGGGAGATCAGGAGAACCCCCTGGTTACTGGTTCGGGGCGGGGGAGATCAGGAGAACTCCCTGGTTACTGGTTCAGGGGGAAGATCAGGAGAACTCCCTGGTTACTGGTTCGGGGGAGGGGGGGAAAGATCTGGAGAACTCCCTGCTCTTTCAGCAATACCAAGCTAATCCAGGACCAGACAAAAGATTAAACTGAAATATTAACACTCACTCCAGACTCGGCTTGGCCTGCTGAGCGCAAGATTTATCTGTTTTTATTTCGATTGAGCTACCAACCGAGCCAGGCGTACACAGGGGTCAGTCAGCACCTGTTAAGAGAAAGGTTGAAGTTTCAGGGATCCTTCACCTGCCAGCTCTCTTTCCAGAGGAAGGTGTGGGAACTCCCAGCAGCTATAAAGTAGGTCGAGGGTTCGGCAGGTAGCGGCCTGAATGTATAATCCGGGCTGACAGTCCCATATTGAACAAGTGCTACAGGGAAGTGTCCTCGGCCCAACCACCTTCAGCTGCTTCATCAATGACCTTCCTTCCACCATAAGGTCAGAAGTGGGGATGTTTGCTGATGATTACACAATGTCCAGCACCATTTGTGACTCCTCAGATACTGAAGCAGCCCATGTCCAAATGCAGCAAAACCTGGACAATATCCATGTCTGGGCTGACAAGTGGCTAGTAACATTCGCACCACACTGGTGCCAGGCAATGACCATCTCCAACAAGAATCCAATCATCGCCCCATGACATAACCATCACTGAATCCCCCACTATCAACATCCTGGGTTATGACTGACCAGAAACTGAACTGGACTAGCCATATAAATACTGTGGCTACAAGAGGAGGTCAGAGGTTAGGAATCCTGTGATGAGTAACTCACCTCCTGACTCCCCAAAGCCTGTCCACTATCTACAAGGCACAAGTCAGGAGTGTGATGAAAAACTCTCCACATGCCTGGATGAGTGCAGCTCCCACAACACTCAAGAAGCTTGACACCATTAGGACAAAGTAGCTCACTTGATTGGCACCACATCCACAAGCATTCACTCCCTCCACCACCAATGCACACTGGCAGCGTGTGTACCATCTATAGGATGCACTGCAGGAACTTAGCAAGGCTCCTTAGGTAGCACCTTCCAAACCCATGACCACTACCACTTAGAAGGACAAAGGCAGCAGATAGATGGGAACACGACCACCTGGAAGATCCCCTCCAAGTCATTCAGCATCCTGACTTGGAAATCTTATCACCGTTCCTTCACTGTCACTGGGTCAAAATACAGCAACTCCCTTCCTAACAGTACTGTGGGTGTACTTACACCCTATGGACTGCAGCAGTGCAAGGCAGCAGCTCAGCACCACCTTCTCAAGAGCAACTAGGGATGGGCAATAAATGCTGGCCCAGCCAGCGAAGCCCACATCCCATGAATGAAAGATACTGCGTCCAGCTACTTTCCAAGAACCAGATCGCAAGGAATAACCACAGAAGACAGAAAATCTGGTGGCAAAAGGCTGTAAGCTTCAATTTAACACAAAACACTCCACCCACCTGAGGTAGCAGCAGGCCGATCTCCTCAACTTCTTTAACTGCCAGCAATGCATAGCCAGCAGCATGCTCGAACAACACATGTAACAGCACCTGGACAAAGGAACATTGGGTTGGTTCACTGAATACCTGCAGTGGATTCCTGGTTAGCCCCACGAAGCAACTTGAATTTGATTATATCTCAGATGTTACGTTAATGAGTTTAACAAAGGTTCAGCCACAGATGAGCTTTTGACAGATAGGAAGGCTCAGACATTTACAGGACGGAAGGAAGCCATTCAGGCTATTGGGTCAACTAAGATCTGACTACACTAGTTCCATTTCCCAGCACTTGGCCCATAGCCCTGGAGGGAATTCCATATCATTTTAATTCTTTGCCCCAATCCCATTCTGCCCGTGGCCTCCTCCACAGTCCCGTGTCGACAAACAGCAAACCATCTTTCCAATGGGCGCTTTACAGTTTACTGCATTCAGCAACCGAGTTCAGCAATTTCAGATCATAACCATTGCTGCCTTTTTTTGGGACTATTCTGCAATCACAGCTCCTCTCGCTTCATCTTTTTTAAAAGACCTGTCCCATTACCATTTCCCCCCGGCTTGCATTATCATCCCATGTCTTTAAGCCAACCCTTGACCCCATTGTGCTGTGCTTGCAAACTACCGTTCCATCTTCAAACTGTTTTCTCAGCAAAGTCCTTAAAACACGTTATCACCTAACTCAGAATCACTTGCAATGGATTCTCTTCCTGTGCCCACACTGTTACCCCTAGTGTCCTCCCAAGGATCTAAACCTGACTCCCCTCCTATTTGTCATCTACACACTGCCCATGGGCAGCCAAAAATGCAGCATGTGTTCACATCACAACATCCACATCAACACCGTCATAATCACCACTTTAATCAATCCTACTGTTTCCAAAATTGATTGAAATCATTATTTTCAAACCCTGCTACAAATTTCACTTCTTAGTGATTGACTCCATCCTTCCCCCAGGCAACTGTCCCAGACTGAACCATAAGGCTTGCAACCTTGTCCCCAGATGAGCTTCTGATCATATACGCATGCCATTATGATTCTATCTCTGAAACATAACCTGACTCAGCTCATCAGCTGCTGAAACCCTCATCCAGGCTTGTTGTGTCAAGATATATGACTAATCTAGTGCACTCTTGAACTGCTCTCATTTTTATTCTAGCCTCTGTAAACCTGAGATCACCCAAATATGTACTGCCTCATTCCCCATTCACGCACCACCCCCTGTGCTCGCTGACCAAGGCCAACTCCCAGTCAAGCCACACCTCAAACTTAAAAAATTCTCGATTTGATTTCCAAACACTTCAAGGCCTCATTCCGCACTCTAATTTCCTCTAGCTCCGAAACCCTTCTAACCCCATCAAACACTCCCAGGACAGGTACAGCACGGGGTTAGATACAGAGTAATGCTTCCTCTACACCGTCCCCATCAAACACTCCCAGGACAGGTACAGCACGGGGTTAGATACAGAGTAATGCTCCCTCTACACTGTCCCCATCAAACACTCCCAGGACAGGTACAGCACGGGGTTAGATACAGAGTAAAGCTCCCTCTAAACTGTCCCATCAAACACTCCCAGGACAGGTACAGCACAGGGTTAGATACAGAATAAAGCTCCCTCTACACCGTCCCCATCAAACACTCCCAGGGCAGGTACAGCACAGGGTTAGATACAGAGTAAAGCTCCCTCTACACTGTCCCCATCAAACACTCCCAGGACAGGTACAGCACGGGTTTAGATACAGAGTAAAGCTGTCTCTACACCGTCCCCATCAAACACTCCCAGGACAGGTACAGCACAGGGTTAGATACAGAGTAAAGCTCCCTCTAAACTGTCCCCAAACACTCCCAGGACAGGTACAGCACGGGGTTAGTTACAGAGTAAATCTCCCTCTACACTGTCCCCATCAAACACTCCCAGGACAGGTACAGCACGGGGTTAGATACAGAGTAAAGCTCCCTCTAAACTGTCCCCAAACACTCCCAGGACAGGTACAGCACGGGGTTAGATACAGAGTAAATCTCCCTCTACACCGTCCCCATCAAACACTCCCAGGACAGGTACAGCACGGGGTTAGATACAGAGTAAAACTCCCTCTACACTGTCCCCATCAAACACTCCCAGGACAGGTACAGCACGGGGTTAGATACAGAGTAAAGCTCCCTCTACACTGTCCCCATCAAACACTCCCAGGACAGGTACAGCACGGGGTTAGATACAGAGTAAAGCTCCCTCTACACCGCCCCATCAAACACTCCCAGGACAGGTACAGCACGGGGTTAGATACAGAGTAAAGCTCCCTCTACACCGTCCCCATCAAACACTCCCAGGACAGGTACAGCACGGGGTTAGATACAGAGTAAAGCTCCCTCTACACTGTCCCCATCAAACACTCCCAGGACAGGTACAGCACGGGGTTAGATACAGAGTAAAGCTCCCTCTACACTGTCCCCATCAAACACTCCCAGGACAGGTACAGAATGGGGTTAGATACAGAGTAATGCTCCCTCTACACTGTCCCCATCAAACACTCCCAGGACAGGTACAGCACGGGGTTAGATACAGAGTAAAGCTGTCTCTACACTGTCCCCATCAAACACTCCCAGGACAGGTACAGCACGGGGTTAGATACAGAGTAATGCTCCCTCTACACTGTCCCCATCAAACACTCCCAGGACAGGTACAGCACAGGGTTAGATACAGAGTAATGCTCCCTCTACACTGTCCCCATCAAACACTCCCAGGACAGGTAACAGTTGGGCCTGATGCCGCTGCTCTAACACAGGAGGCCCGAGGCCTGAGGCCTGTCTCCCCGCCGCCACCACGTGGCGGGAGCCCAGGGTCGCGCTGCAGCCGAGGCCGATCCCGGGTGGAGGGCCGGGCGGTGCGGATCCAGCCTCACCCACCCCCGGCCCCATGTTCGCCGGCTCCTCTTCCCCGCCTCCTCCCTCGCGCTCCTCGCCGCCGCCGCCGCCGCCACCCCCCCCGCCCTCAACCCAACCAAACCCCACCCCACACCTCCCCCACTCTCTCTCTCTCCCTCTCACCATCGCTCCCTTTTGTCGCTGACTGAGGACCTGCACCACGTGACGAAGCCTTTTATTTCCGCTCACCTCGCAACAATCCGTCCTCTCACTGGTTGCCGGGCAGCCAATCCAGGCTCCCACTGGCTGCCGGGCAGCCAACCAGCACAGGGATAACTGAGTGATTCTCCCTTCGCGGTCCCCATCAAATCTCTTTAGGGCGGGGGGCGGGGGGAAACCGTCAGATCATCTCACCGACCAGAACCTTTAACTAATCAATAACCGGCTCACTGACCGTTAATTATCTTACTGAGCGTTGACTAACCACTAAACATTAACTAATGGTCCCACCAGAGTGTTTACCCCTCTATTGCGGCTCCGTTCGCGGCCGGGTGTCCTTGGAGACGGAGCAGGCGGTGTCTGCCGGCGCCGCCGAGGCCTTTCCGTGGCCGGTGGGCACCGCGGGGAGGGGGAGGGGCTGGGGTGCTTTATCGACCCCCTTAAGCCCATTTTGATTTGATGTTTGTAAATTTTCTTTAAACTTTGCCTTTGGCTTTACAGCTAACCTAACTTAGGGGCTGTGTTTATTTTATCCCTCATTTTGTTAATTTGGTTTACCTGGTTGGCTTTAAAAGAGCTAAGTGTTAACTAAGTCACCAGTAAACATTCACCAACCGTGGTAACCAACTAACCACCAACTAACTCATTGACGATTAATGAACACACTGACCGTTAACTAACTCGTGACGAGTATAATAACGCCCTGTTGTACGAATACACTGGTGTAGCCAGACCCGACTGTCTGCCCCTCGGACGCGGCTATGTTCATGGCTGCGTGGCCCTGGAGAGGGAGCACGCAGTGTCCGCCGGTACACTGAGTCCTTCCGCGATCAGCGGGCACCGCAGGGTCTGGGGTGCGTCATCACCCCCGGAAATGACATTTGGCTTGGTTTTGTAAGTTTCCTTCCATGTTTTTGGTTTTGGTTACAGTGGCCCGACCAGGGGGGCTGTCACCCCCACCCCACCCACTCTGATTTTTAGTTTAATTCATTGATTTTGTTTTCAAAAAGAATCTACGCTAGTATGGCTATTTCACACCTACAACAATAACTTGTATGGCGCCTTTAACATTAAAATGACCCAATGGGCTTCACAGGGACGTTATAGAAAGCAAGTTACCACAGCAAGCAGGACTACTCCTGCTCCAAATTCTCGTGTGAGCTACGTAAGATGATGTGATGGTCAAATGGACAGATGGTCAAAAGCTTGGCCAAAGAAGTAAGTTTCTTTTCCTAGGTGTCCAAGCAGGGAGATAGAAGCTATCCACTGGGGTGCAGCTGTAGATAGTTAATTAAAGAAACTGGCTTGAGCTGTTTTTTTCTGTAGCTGGGCTCAGCTAGACCCTTTAGTTTCAGAACATATAATTTCAGAGTTCTCAGTGTGACCTCAACAGAGTGCTGGGAGTTTGGTGAGTTAAGGGATTTGGGGAAGGAAGTGCTCCTTTATGTTTCTAACTTTTTCATCCTGTATGAATTGGTTATTACTCTACTACAGGGAAGAAGCTAACTGTTTGCTGAGTGGTTAAGGTCTATTCTATTCTTAAGGTTAGTAGAATTAAGGAGTGGAATTTGTGGCAAATTAATAGAATATAGCAAAGTCGTGCTGTTTGCGGGGGTTACGTTTCTGCAAAATCTCTCAAACGACGAAATCGCGAAAGGGGAACGTGCTTTTGAGTAGGACTCAATTAGATAGGTTCCAGCCACGGGAGGGCAGCATTGGCTTGGGCAGTTTTATGGTGCAGTATCTTTTGTACAACAGACAGGGGAGCCGCTGAGCAATGCATCAGCGAAGATTTCATATTGAATCGGGTATTAGTTTTGGTGACAGATATTTTGGTAAATTATATTTTTGGCTGGTGAGAAAGCAGAAGACCCGGAGGATTTGAGTATTGTTTCATCACAGTGGTGTCACTGCAAATGACAGTTAGGTATTTTGCCCGGACATATATAAAAGAAATACTCTAACCCACTCTTCCCACCTTTGCACCACCACCCTGGTTTCTACTGTCGACCGGCTTGATGTAGCAGCCAGATGAATTCACTCCCTTCCTCACTGAAGGGCTGCCTCAGAGTCTTTTAGTCACTTGTAGCCTCTTGTTAAGGTGGCTGTTGTTAATGTGGCCCAAAAACCATGTTGGTTTGATCTTCTCGCTGATGCTTTATGTACACCACCTGCCCAGTCACTGCAGAAAACTAAAAACACTTCCCATTTGTTTAAGTATGCTGAGAGTATGGCCGGGATTTTCAATTCTGGGTTGTGAAGCTGCCCTCCTGTTCAGTTCAAGGTCCCATCCCCCCACGCCTTGTCCCTGACCTGCCCACCCTGGGTTTTCAAAGGGCCATGCCAATTAATGGCAGGGAGGGGTTCACCATCTGATTAAGGATGGCAGGAAGTCTGCGCGGAGGCTGCAGGGCCAAAGGGAGGCCCTCTGCAGCCCCTCTGGTCGAGGTGGAAACTGCCCGTTCGTGATGCAGAAAGTGAAGGTGCCTGAACAGGTGGAGACTGCGGATAACTGAACATTGCTCAGGCAATGGGTGAAGCAGCGGACAGAGTACAACACACGGGTAAGTGGAAACTGCGGATAATCGAACATTGCTCAGGCAATGGGTGAAGTGGCGGACAGAGTACAACACACGGGTAAGTAGAAACTGCGGATAACTGAACGTTGCTCAGGCAATGGGTGAAGTGGCGGACAGAGTACAACACACGGGTAAGTAGAAACTGCGGATAACTGAACATTGCTCAGGCAATGGGTGAAGTGGCGGACAGAGTACAACACACGGGTAAGTAGAAACTGCGGATAACTGAACATTGCTCAGGCAATGGGTGAAGTGGCGGACAGAGTACAACACACGGGTAAGTGGAAACTGCGGATAATCGAACATTGCTCAGGCAATGGGTGAAGTGGCGGACAGAGTACAACACACGGGTAAGTGGAAACTGCGGATAACTGAACATTGCTCAGGCAATGGGTGAAGCAGCGGACAGAGTACAACACACGGGTAAGTGGAAACCATCAATAAGAGTACAACACACGGGTAAGTGGAAACCATCAATAACTGAACATTGCTCAGGCAATAGGTGAAGTGGCGGACAGAGTACAACACACGGGTAAGTGGAAAGGCGAATCAGGAAGATGCAAATGGTGGGATTTACTGTAAATAAAATAAATAATTGAATAAATTAATTAAGTAGTTAATAAAACACATAAGGACTGGTAGTCTCATGAGGAAAGGTTGGGCAGACTAGGCTTGTATCCACTGGAGTTTAGAAGAGTAAGAGGCAACTTAATTGAAACCTTTAAGACCCTGAAGGGCCTTGACAGGGTGGATTTGGAGAGGATGTTTCCTCTTGTGGGAGAATCTGGAACTTGGGGTCACTGTTTAAAAATAAGGGGTCGCTCATTTAAGACAGAGATGAGGAGAATTTTTTTCTCTCAGAAGGTCCTGACTGTTTGGAACTCTCTTCCTGGAAGTAGTCTTTGAATATTTTTAAGGCAGAGCTAGGTAGATTCTTGATTAACAAGGGGGTGAAAGGTTATCGGAGGTAGGCAGGGATGTGGGGTTGAGGTTACATTCAGATCAGCTATGATCTCATTGAATGGCGGAACAGGCACAAGGGGCCGAGTGGCCTACTCCTGCTCCTAATCCATATGTTCGTAGGATGGCAGGACAGGTGTTGTGTCATGGCTGCAGCATCTTGGAGCTCCTGGGTGCCAGTGTGATCCAGGACAAACACGTCTGCAGCTTGAGGAGCTTCAGCTCAGAGTCATTGAGCTGGAGGCTGAGCTGCAGACACTGCGACACATCTCCTTAGAATATGGTTATCTGATTTGGAAAGTAGTAAGGGACAACAGGGTGTGACTGCAGTTGAGGCAGGTAAGGGGTCTCAGATGGCAGCAGCACAGAAGTGTGAGCCTCTGCAATTGTCCAGCAGGTTTGAGGTTCTCAGCCGGTTTGGATGAGAGTGCGGACTGCAGGATGGATGAACAATCATGGCACCGTGGTGTAGGAAGCCATCCAAGTTGCAGTGGCGGGGGGTGGGGGGGGGGGGGGGGGGGGGGGGGGGTGGTGTTGTGGGGTGGGGGAGGGAATGATTGCAGTAGTAGTAGGAGACAGTATAGTGAGGGGGATTGACACTGATTTCTGAAGGCTGTGTTGCCTGCTTGCTGGCAGGGGTTTGGGACATTTGCAGAGGCCTGGAATGTCCCTTGATATTCAATGGCATTTCCATCGCTGAATCCTCCACTATCAACATCCTGGTGGATATTGACCAGAAACTGAACTGGACTAGCCATATAAATACTGTGGCTACAAGAGCAGGTCGGAGGCTAGGAATCCTTCAGCGAGTAACTCACCTCCTGACTCCCCAAAGCCTGTCCACCATCTACAAGGCACAAGTCAGGAGTGTGATGGAATACTCCCCACTTGCCTGGATGGGTGCAGCTCCGACAATACTCAAGAAGCTTGACACTGTCCAGGACGAAACAGCCTGCTTGATTGGCACCACATCCACAAACATTCACTCTCTCCACCACCAATGCACACTGGCAGTGTGTATACCATCTACAAGATGCACTGCAGGAATGCACCAAGGCTCCTTAGACAGCACCTTCTGAACCTACGACCGCTACCATCTAGAAGGACAAGGGCAGCAGACAGATGGGAACACCATCACCTGGAAGTTCCCCTCCAAGTCACTCACCATCCTGACTTGGAAATATATCACCGTTCCTTCTCAGTTACTGGGCCAAAATCCTGGGACTCCCTTCCTAACAGCACCGTGGATGTACCTACACCACATGGACTGCAGCGGTTCAAGAAAGCAGCTCAAGAGCAACTAGGGATGGGCGATAAATGCTGGCCCAGCCAGTGGTGCCTACAGCCCATGAATGAATGAAAAAAAAATACAGGGCTTTGGTGAGACCACAGCTGGAGTATCACTGAATCACAGTGCAGAAGAGGCCCTTCGGCCCATCAAGTCTGCACCGACACGTGAGAAACAACTGACCTACCTACCTAATCCCATTTACCAGCACTTGGCCCATAGCCTTGAATGTTATGACGTGCCAAGTGCTCATCCAGGTACTTTTTAAAGGATGTGAGGCAACCCGCCTCCACCACCCTCCCAGGCAGCGCATTCCAAACCGTCACCTCCTGCCCCTAACCTTGAACTTATGTCCCCTCATGACTGACCCATCAACTAAGGGGAACATCTGCTCCCTATCCACCCTGTCCTTGCCCCTCATAATCTTGTACGCCTCGATCAGGTTGCCCCTCAGTCTTCTCTGCTCCAACAAAAACAACCTAAGTCTATCCAACCTCTCTTCATAACTTAAATGTTTCATCCCAGGCAACATCCTGGTGAATATCCTCTGCACCACCTCCAGTGCAACCATATCCTTCCTATAATGTGGCGACAAGAACTGCACACAGTACTCCAGCTGTGGCCTCGCCAAGGTTCTATCCAACTCCAACATGACCTCCCTACTTTTGTAATCTATGCCTCGATTGATAAAGGCAAGTATCCCATTGGTCTTTTTCACCACCCCACTAACATGCCCCTCCGCCTTCAGAGATCTATGGACACACACGCCAAGGTCCCTTTGTTCCTCAGAACTTCCTAGTGTCATGCCATTCATTGAATACTTCCTTGTCAAATTACTCCTTCCAAAATGTATCACCTCACACTTTTCAGGGTTAAATTCCATCTGCCACTTATCTGCCCATTTGACCATCCCGTCTATATCTTCCTGTAGCCCAAGACACTCAACCTCACTGTTAACCACCCGACCAATCTTTGTGTCATCTGCAAACTTACTAATCCTACCCCCACATAGTCATCTATATTGTTTATATAAATGACAAATAATTGGGGTCCCAGCACAGATCCCTGTGGTATGCCCCTGGACACTGGCTTCCAGTCACTAAAGCAGCCTTCTATCATCACCCTCTGTCTCCTACAACTAAGCCAATTTTGAATCCACCTTATCAAATTACTCTGTATCCCATGTGCATTTGCCTTCTTTATAATTCTCCCTTGTGGTACCTTGCCGAAATCCATATAAACTACATCAACTGCACTACCCTCATCTACACACCTGGTCACCTCCTCTAAAAATTCAATCAAATTTGTTAGGCATGACCTCCCTCTGACAAACCATGCTGTCTATCCCTGATCAAACCTTGCCTCTCCAAGTGGAGATAGATTCTCTCCTTCAGAATTTTCTCCAATAGTTTCCCTACCACTGACGTGAGACTCACTGGCCTGTAGTTCCCTGGCTTATCTCTACAACCCTTCTTAAATAGCGGAACCACATTAGCTGTCCTCCAGTCCTCTGGCACTTCCCCTGTGGCCAGAGAGGGATAAAAATTTGGGTCAGAGCCCCTGTGATCTCCTCCTTTGCCTCCCTCAGCAGTCTGGGACACAAATCATCTGGAACTGGTGATTTGTCCACTTTTAAGCCTGCCAACACCTGCAATACCTTGTCACTCCCTATATCAATTTGCTCAAGAACATCGCAGTCTCTCTCCCTGAGTTCCTTACCTTCATCCTCATTCTCTTGGGTGAAGATCCCTTACCTGCATCACTTGCAGTCACACCCTCCTGTCCCTGGCCGGTGACTAAATCAGAAGACCTTATCCTAAATGGTGTGACTGCCTCTTGGTATAAAGCTTTTCCAGGTAACTTTCCCCCTCCTTGATGTATTGCAGCGTCTGCAGCTCAGCCTCCAGCTCAATGACTCTGAGCTGAAGTTCCTCAAGCCGCAAACACTTACTGCAGACGTTGTTTGCTCTGGATCACAGTGTTATCCAGGAGCTCCCACATGCAGCAGCCTTGACACATCACCTGCCCTGCTATCGTTCATGTGTTTTAAATAATTACTTAATTATGTTAATCACTTATTTACTGTTGCTTTCTTATATATTTTATTAACTTTTCCATCAAATTTTGTACTATTTTAAACCTTACGGATTTAATGGAACTTACCAGATACTCACCAAACAGCTAGCTTCTTTCCCTGTAGTAGAGCTAGAACCAATTTCTTTCGGGTGAGAAAGATAGAAAGAGGAAACAAACAACTTCTTCTCCCCTTCACTGAACTCCCTCTCTCACCAAATCCAAGTCTTCACTCAGTTAGTCGGCTGCACTCTGTTTGCCCTTAACAAAAATTAAGGCTGAAACTCATTCCTAACACCCACAAATACAAATATAACTTACTTAAACTATCTCTAATTTCTAGAAACTGAGACCCGCACTTTAATCTTGTGCAGAGAGGTTTCACGCCTGAGTGACATGAACACTGCTCATCAGAACAAGGAGCCATAGACAGGGAGACATTCTTGGGAGTTTATTGACAATAGTGAACATTATGTACCTCGTGCCCAGGTGTTCACCTTCTTAACATTCCTAAACCTGGAATTGGTGGTCCCCGGATATCCACAGCAGAAGTGAAGGCAGCCTGCTACGCCCTGTCTGTGATGACCTTGACAGGCGTCCTCTGGAGGGCCAAGACTTGGAGGGTCCCGCCCTGCTTTCAGGGACCTGCTGTATGACAGTGGCACCCTCCTCGAGCTGTGGAACTGGAGCTGTTGGGGATTCGGATGGGCTGGACACACCTGGAGGCACCTCGGATGATCCTGGGGTGTGCACTTGCTGATCCTCCTCCCTATGGGTGCCCAAGGACCCCTGGCTGACTCCTTGAGGAGAAGGGGGCAGTTGGAGTGAGATCAAGCTGCCCCACACCCCTCTCATTTACACACTGTTGGAGGCCAACAATGGTGTCACCTATGGAGTTCAGCCTGCGGAGCAGTGCAGGAGTGACGTCCTCAACCAAGGTCTCCGTGGTGACTGCCATCCTACCTCGGTGCGTTGGCATGCCGGCACTATCACCTCAGCCTGAAGTAGACACACTCCTCCATCGTGCCTTGCAATCTGAGGAGTGCAGCAGACATCCCTTCCTGATGTTCCTGAGTTTGCCTTTGCAGCTCCAGCAACTGTGACATGACCGAGTCCAGAGGCTCGTCATCTGACTCGGACTCAGCAAGCTTCTGGCCTCCAGCAGCCCTCCGAGTGCCGGACACCTGGGAAGTCTCAGTTGCCGCCTGATGTGGATCAGAAAGTGCGATGTGCTCACCAGACTGTGATCCCGAGGCTACTCTAAAGCTAGGCCCCAATGAGGTGTGTGCCTCTGCACTGGCGGAGGGTGTGGGTGAGTGCTGTGACGGGACCTCAAGGAGAGTGTCTTCAAATCCCCTTTCAGAGGTTTCCTCGGGGCTTGATTGGAGACCCTGGGTCGTGGCTTCCCTGCAGAGGCAGAGACCTGGAACCCAGGGGAGGGCAGCCCTTGCACCTGGAGGTTTCCCTCGAGACTGTGAGAGAGAAGAAGGGTGGGAGGCCCCTCTCCCAGACCAGGCAGGCCTGGATGTTGACACAATAAGCAGATGGACCACAGAAACAAAGTCCAGGAAGAGAAGTGGGAGCTCTGAAGAAGGTTCAGACAGACTTGAAACGTTAACTCTGCTTCTCTCTCCGCAGATGCTGTCAGACCTCCTGAGTTTTTCCAGCATTTTCTGTTTTTATTCCAGTTTGAAAGAGGTCCACTGACCTGATTCTCTCTGAAAGATGAGTGCAATGTTGAACATTGTCCTCAGGACAGGCCTCTGGGTGTTGATCCTCCAGCAGACACTCCAGCCGAGGAGCCTGAGTGTGCCTGCTGCTCTAGCACATGGGAGCAGTGTGTGCTTAGGACACTTACTGTTCCCTCAGAATGTCAGCACTGAAACATGCAGCTTTCCATGAACAGGGACAGTTGGCATTGGCCATAGATCCAGCAGGGCCTTATCACTCCCTCTTTTGTCCTTGTGGGAGAAGTAGGCTCAGAATGCCTGCGGGACAGCTCACACAGGAGGAGGGGGTCTTACCTAGATGTTCTCACTGTCATGGAGGAGGGAGGCATGGGCGTCGCCAGATCACTGATGAAGAGCAAGTCGGGAAGGCAAAATCCACATCTATGGAGGAAATAGCAATTGGAGAGCGCAACACGTTAGGCGGTGCAATGCACTTGAGCTCACCCAACAGCATATAGAAGACTGGGGCGCAATTGGAAGTCACAGCATTGCAGAGGCTTCTGTTCTCCATCTCTTGTGTATTCCTTGGGTACAGGTGTTGAGGTAATGAGATCAAATCCCTCACCATCACTGGACGAAGTGCAGCCATAGCATTGCTCGGACCAAGTACGGTCACTCCTTACAAGCACACCCTCCATCAGTGCAGCTACAGTCACCTCGATTGGTCCTAGTATGTGGTTAGAGAGGGTGGCACTGGGTGAATGGCACTAGCGTGCAGGAGAAGGTGCTAGAGGCAGAGGCAGCTGTGGGCAGTCCCCTTGAAGGATGGAGGACCAATACAACCCTGCTGAGCTGGGCACAGATGCAGGCTCTCCGGAGTCATGGAAACGAGGCATCAACCAGCGACAAGACGTGCTTCCACATGTGAGTTCCTTGAAACAGTGCGGTCATGGGCTAAGAATGGAGGAGGCCACCCAGCTCATGTACTACAACGTGTACATTAGCTCCTCCACCGAGGGAGTGGCTAACCTCATGGAGAGCCATATATGACAGCACTTGGAGGGCATGCAAGATGCTGCCTAGTTTATGAATGGCTTCTTTTATTTACTATACTGTCCAATTTAGTATCACTTGCAAATATTGAAATTGCACTTCTGATTCCTGAATCCAAATTGTTCATGTAAGTGAGGAACAACAGTGATCATAGCACTGATCCTGGAACATCATGTTAGTGAGGAACAACAGTGATCACAGCACTGATCCTGGAACATCATGTTAGTGAGGAACAACAGTGATCACAGCACTGATCCTGGAACATCATGTTAGTGAGGAACAACAGTGATCACAGCACTGATCCTGGAACACCATGTTAGTGAGGAACAACAGTGATCACAGCACTGATCCTGGAACATCATGTTAGCGAGGAACAACAGTGATCACACCACTGATCTTGGAACATCATGTAAGTGAGGAACAACAGTGATCACAGCACTGATCCTGGCACATCATGTTAGTGAGGAACAACAGTGATCACAGCACTGATCTTGGAACATCATGTTAGTGAGGAACAACAGTGATCACAGCACTGATCCTGGAACATCATGTTAGTGAGGAACAACAGTGATCACAGCACTGATCCTGCAACATTATGTAAGTGAGGAACAACAGTGATCACAGCACTGATCCTGGAACATCATGTAAGTGAGGAACAATAGTGATCACAGCACTGATCCTGGAACATTATGTAAGTGAGGAACAACAGTGATCACAGCACTGATCCTGGAACACCATGTTAGTGAGGAACAACATTGATCACAGCACTGATCCTGGAACACCATGTTAGCGAGGAACAACAGTGATCACAGCACTGATCCTGGAACATCATGTAAGCGAGGAACAACAGTGATCACAGCACTGATCCTGGAACACCATGTTAGTGAGGAACAACAGTGATCACAGCACTGATCTTGGAACATCATGTAAGTGAGGAACAACAGTGATCACAACACTGATCCTGGAACATCATGTAAGTGAGGAACAACAGTGATCACAGCACTGATCCTAGAACATCATGTTAGTGAGGAACAACAGTGATCACAGCACTGATCCTGGAACATTATGTAAGTGAGGAACAACAGTGATCACAGCACTGATCCTGGAACATCATGTAAGTGAGAAACAATAGTGATCACAGCACTGATCCTGGAACATTATGTAAGTGAGGAACAACAGTGATCACAGCACTGATCCTGGAACATCATGTAAGTGAGGAACAACAGTGATCACAGCTTTGATCCTGGAACATTATGTAAGTGAGGAACAACAGTGATCACAGCACTGATCCTGGAACATCATGTTAGTGAGGAACAACAGTGATCACAGCTCTGATCCTGGAACATCATATTAGTGAGGAACAACAGTGATCACAGCACTGATCCTGGAACATCATGTTAGTGAGGAACAATAGTGATCACAGCTCTGATCCTGGAACATTCTGTAAGTGAGGAACAACAGTGATCACAGCACTGATCCTGGAACATCATGTAAGTGAGGAACAACAGTGATCACAGCACTGATCCTGGAACATCATGTTAGTGAGGAACAACAGTGATCACAGCTCTGATCCTGGAACATTATGTAAGTGAGGAACAACAGTGATCACAGCACTGATCCTGGAACATCATGTAAGTGAGGAACAACAGTGATCACAGCTTTGATCCTGGAACATTATGTAAGTGAGGAACAACAGTGATCACAGCACTGATCCTGGAACATCATGTTAGTGAGGAACAACAGTGATCACAGCTCTGATCCTGGAACATCATGTTAGTGAGGAACAACAGTGATCACAGCACTGATCCTGGAACATCATGTTAGTGAGGAACAACAGTGATCACAGCTCTGATCCTGGAACATTATATAAGTGAGGAACAACAGTGATCACAGCACTGATCCTGGAACATCATGTTAGTGAGGAACAACAGTGATCACAGCACTGATCCTGGAACATCATGTAAGTGAGGAACAATAGCGATCACAGCACTGATCCTGGAACATTATGTAAGTGAGGAACAACAGTGATCACAGCACTGATCCTGGAACATCATGTAAGTGAGGAACAACAGTGATCACAGCTTTGATCCTGGAACATTATGTAAGTGAGGAACAACAGTGATCACAGCACTGATCCTGGAACATCATGTTAGTGAGGAACAACAGTGATCACAGCTCTGATCCTGGAACATTATGTAAGTGAGGAACAACAGTGATCGCAGCACTGATCCTGGAACATCATTTTCATCATCTTGGTCTCATCTGGCTGTTGAATAAAACACAACATCAATGGTTCATTCTTCTCCTGTGCTGAGTTAAGCAACCCCAGCCCGGTAGAGTGATACAGCTGAGTTACAATCGGTACACCGGTTAATGTGAGGAGGAAATGGGACAGAAATCCCACACTCTGACCAAATCCCCTGACCCCTTTGTCACCTGTGGACATTGAGATGGAGACAAACTAAGGATTGGCTGTGATGCCCCTGCGATTGAATGGCTTGACCAAGACAGAGTGAAGGTCTGGAAGGCACTCGATGGCTAAGGAAGTGTATCCCAGAGGCAATTCACGTTATACAGAGGAAAACGAAAAGCATTTTTTCACATTCAATATACTTCCCAAAAAGCTTGACAGTCAAATGCGTTTGAAGAGTTGTCACTGTTATGGAGACAAACATATACACAGCATTCTGATGTGTGACCAGGGAGATGGAGTAAGCTGGGTGGATTCCATGATGCAATGAATATGGGCACAGAGGAACAACTTGAGTCAAAGAGCCTTCTCTTATTCCATGTTTCCAGCGATTGAGGATCTGGAAAAAGAGGACTTGGATAAACGCAAGTGATTTAGGGCAGAGAGTCAGTGAAACTATTTTTTACACAGTGAACTATAAGGCTGTGGAAGCACTGCTGGAGTTAGTGACTACAGCAGTGAGCGTGCTGGAAGTTAAGACTAGTTTAGAAATATCGGTAAAGGAAAGAAATGTAGGACCAGTACAGCATATGGCATTAGGATTACAGTTCATGTGGAGGATAAACCTGCCTGGTGAGGTCAGATGGCCTAATGTTAGAGTGCCAAGTGATCTGGTAGGTGCCAAATCCAGCCACATTCCCAAATAACAGGCCATCTGCTAATGAAGGCTCACTACCTGCTTTGAGGCTGTGATAAAGAGCTTGCTTCATGGACAGAATGACCATCTATTTCATTGCATCTCATTTGTGTTAATCTCTGACCAATACTTGGGACAGATTTATAACATATCCTGTATTATTGTAGCAGTCTGTGTAGTATTTGGATACATTTTGTAAATGATTTCTTTATTGAATGCCTCATTTGTTAGTTAAGTAGGTAATGGATCTTTTACAACAGGTAAGAAACACAGGAGAGGAGAACATTTCAACTTTAATCATCTTCTTACCAATCTGTTTACAGGAATTGAATTTGGACCTGCTTACCTGTTCCAAGTCAGTGAACATTTATTTCTATTGTAGCCTATCTGATGCAAGATGAAATGCCCCCAATAGTAACAATTGTGATTTAATTCTGTTGGGTCAGTAATTGGCCAGATTGGATTTATCCTGCTTTTTGTAGTCAGGACATACCTGGACAATTTTCCACATTGTCAAGTAGATGCCAGTTTGTGGCTGTACTGTAGCAGCTTGGTTGTGGAGGCAAACCAATTCACCTCATGTGAGATCAAGTAATGGTTGAATACAATGAATATGCCAATGGCTTTGGCTCCCAAAAAAATCCTGGCTACAGTGTTAATGACTTGCCCTCCAGAACTAGCCGTGACTCTAGCCAAGCTGTTCCAGTACAGCTATAACACTGGATTCTACTCAACAAAGTGTTAGTTTGCTCAGGTCTGGCCTTTTCACTAATCTGATAAATCACTGTCCTATCAACCTGCTCTCAATCACCAGTAATGGAAGGTGTTGTCGACAGTGCTATTGAGTGGCATTAATACAACAATAACCTGGTCTCTAAAACAAAAACAGAATTACCTGGAAAAACTCAGCAGGTCTGGCAGCATCGGCGGAGAAGAAAAGAGTTGACGTTTCGAGTCCTCATGACCCTTGGACAGAACTTGAGTTCGAGTCCAAGAAAGAGTTGAAATATAAGCTGGTTTAAGGTGTGTGTGTGGGGGGCGGAGAGATAGAGAGAGAGAGAGAGGTGGGGGGGGGGTGGTGTGGTTGTAGGGACAAACAAGCAGTGATAGAAGCAGATCATCAAAAGATGTCAACGACAATAGTACAATAGAACTCATAGGTGTTAAAGTTAAAGTTGGTGATATTATCTAAACGAATGTGCTAATTAAGAATGGATGGTAGGGCACTCAAGGTATAGCTCTAGTGGGTTTTTTTTTATATAATGGAAATAGGTGGGAAAAGGAAAATCTTTATAATTTATTGGAAAAAAAAGGAAGGGGGAAACAGAAAGGGGGTGGGGGTGGGGGAGGGAGCTCACGACCTAAAGTTGTTGAATTCAATATTCAGTCCAGAAGGCTGTAAAGTCCCTAGTCGGAAGATGAGGTGTTGTTCCTCCAGTTTGCGTTGGGCTTCACTGGAACAATGCAGCAAGCCAAGGACAGACATGTGGGCAAGAGAGCAGGGTGGAGTGTTAAAATGTCAAGCGACAGGGAGGTTTGGGTCATTCTTGCGGACAGACCGCAGGTGTTCTGCAAAGCGGTCGCCCAGTTTACGTTTGGTCTCTCCAATGTAGAGGAGACCACATTGGGAGCAACGAATGCAGTAGACTAAGTTGGGGGAAATGCAAGTGAAATGCTGCTTCACTTGAAAGGAGTGTTTGGGTCCTTGGACGGTGAGGAGAGAGGAAGTGAAGGGGCAGTTGTTGCATCTTTTGCATGGGCATGGGGTGGTGCCATAGGAGGGGGTTGAGGAGTAGGGGGTGATGGAGGAGTGGACCAGGGTGTCCCGGAGGGAGCGATCCCTACGGAATGCCGATAAGGGGGGTGAAGGGAAGATGTGTTTGTGGTGGCATCATGCTGGAGTTGGCGGAAATGGCGGAGGATGATCCTTTGAATGCGGAGGCTGGTGGGGTGATAAGTGAGGACAAGGGGGACCCTATCATGTTTCTGGGAGGGAGGAGAAGGCGTGAGGGCGGATGCGCGGGAGATGGGCCGGACACGGTTGAGGGCCCTGTCAACGACCGTGGGTGGAAAACCTCGGTTAAGGAAGAAGGAGGACATGTCAGAGGAACTGTTTTTGAATGTAGCATCATCGGAACAGATGCGACGGAGGCGAAGGAACTGAGAGAATGGGATGGAGTCCTTCCAGGAAGCGGGGTGTGAGGAGCTGTAGTCGAGATAGCTGTGGGAGTCGGTGGGTTTGTAATGGATATTGGTGGACAATCTATCACCAGAGATTGAGACAGAGAGGTCAAGGAAGGGAAGGGAAGTGTCAGAGATGGACCACGTGAAAATGATGGAGGGGTGGAGATTGGAAGCAAAATTAATAAATTTTTCCAAGTCCCGACGAGAGCATGAAGCGGCACCGAAGTAATCATTGATGTACCGGAGAAAGAGTTGTGGAAGGGGGCCGGAGTAGGACTGGAACAAGGAATGTTCCACATACCCCATAAAGAGACAGGCATAGCTGGGGCCCATGCGGGTACCCATAGCCACACCTTTTATTTGGAGGAAGTGAGAGGAGTTGAAGGAGAAATTGTTCCTTCATGCTCTCGTCGGGACTTGGAAAAATTTATTAATTTTGCTTCCAATCTCCACCCCTCCATCATTTTCACGTGGTCCATCTCTGACACTTCCCTTCCCTTCCTTGACCTCTCTGTCTCAATCTCTGGTGATAGACTGTCCACCAATATCCATTACAAACCCACGGACTCCCACAGCTATCTCGACTACAGCTCCTCACACCCCGCTTCCTGTAAGGACTCCATCCCATTCTCTCAGTTCCTTCGCCTCCGTCGCATCTGTTCCGATGATGCTACATTCAAAAACAGTTCCTCTGACATGTCCTCCTTCTTCCTTAACCGAGGTTTTCCACCCATGGTCGTTGACAGGGCCCTCAACCGTGTCCGGCCCATCTCCCGCGCATCCACCCTCATGCCTTCTCCTCCCTCCCAGAAACATGATAGGGTCCCCCTTGTCCTCACTTATCACCCCACCAGCCTCCGTATTCAAAGGATCATCCTCCGCCATTTCCGCCAACTCCAGCATGATGCCACCACCAAACACATCTTCTCTTCACCCCCCTTATCGGCATTCCGTAGGGATCGCTCCCTCCAGGACACCCTGGTCCACTCCTCCATCACCCCCTACTCCTCAACCCCCTCCTATGGCACCACCCCATGCCCATGCAAAAGATGCAACACCTGCCCCTTCACTTCCTCTCTCCTCACCGTCCAAGGACCCAAACACTCCTTTCAAGTGAAGCAGCATTTCACTTGCATTTCCCCCAACTTAGTCTACTGCATTCGTTGCTCCCAATGTGGTCTCCTCTACATTGGAGAGACCAAACGTAAACTGGGCGACCGCTTTGCAGAACACCTGCGGTCTGTCCGCAAGAATGACCCAAACCTCCCTGTCGCTTGCCATTTTAACACTCCACCCTGCTCTCTTGCCCACATGTCTGTCCTTGGCTTGCTGCATTGTTCCAGTGAAGCCCAACGCAAACTGGAGGAACAACACCTCATCTTCCGACTAGGGACTTTACAGCCTTCTGGACTGAATATTGAATTCAACAACTTTAGGTCGTGAGCTCCCTCCCCCACCCCCACCCCCTTTCTGTTTCCCCCTTCCTTTTTTTTCCAATAAATTATAAAGATTTTCCTTTTCCCACCTATTTCCGTTATATAAAAAAACCCCCCACTAGAGCTATACCTTGAGTGCTCTACCATCCATTCTTAATTAGCACATTTGTTTAGATAATATCACCAACTTTAACTTTAACACCTATGTGTTCTATTGTACTATTGTCGTTGACATCTTTTGATGATCTGCTTCTATCACTGCTTGTTTGTCCCTACAACCACACCCCCCCCCTCCACCTCTCTGTCTCTCTATCTCTCCGCCCCCCACACACACACCTTAAACCAGCTTATATTTCAACTCTTTCTTGGACTCGAACTCAAGTTCTGTCCAAGGGTCATGAGGACTCGAAACGTCAACTCTTTTCTTCTCCGCCGATGCTGCCAGACCTGCTGAGTTTTTCCAGGTAATTCTGTTTTTGTTTTGGATTTCCAGCATCTGCAGTTTTTTTGTTTTTAATAACCTGGTCTCTGATGTTCTGAGTTCGGGGTCTGCAGGGCCAGTCCACTCCACCAGCGACACAAAGTACCAGCAGTGTGTACCATATACAAGCTGCACAGCAGCAATTTGCCAAGGCTCTTTTGACAGCACCTTCCAAAGTGGCGTCATCTACCACCTAGAAGGACAAGGGCAGCAGCAGCATTGCAAGATGCCCTCCAAGCCACATGCTATCCTGACTTGGAACTATATCAACCTTGTTTCAAATTCCTCCCTCTTTCTGAAAGCTCTTCCAACCCAGTAATCCTCTGAGATATCTACGTTCCCTAATTCTAGCCTTATGGGCATTAATGATTTTATTCACTCCACCATTGGCGGCCGCACCTCAAGCCCTTTGAGACTAAGTTTGGGCAATTCCTTTTTAACCCTCTCTATCTCTCTTTCCTCCTTTATGACTCCTTAAATCCTACCACTTTAACAAAGCCTATGATCGTCTGTTCTAATGTATCCTCATGTAACTTGCTTTCAAATTTTGTTTGGTAATGCTCCTGTGAAGCCCCTTGGGATGTTTTACTTTGTTAAAGGTGCCATACAAATACACTTTGTTGTTCGGCTGAAATCTAATTTTGCAAGATATTTGAATTAACAGCACAAAAACCTCTATTATAAGCAGTTGAACCATTGTGTAAACAGCAGTTAGTGAGATTTCTTAGGAGAGGGATTGATTAAGTCACAAATCCTGAAAAAAGGATTGAAAGGGGATGGATCACCCAGCATTGACCTAGGCACTGGAAACGACAATGGCACAACCTGTCCTGTAGATCCTGCAAAGTCCTCCTTACTAACATCTGAGGGCTAGTGCCAACATTTGGAGAGCTGTCTCACAGGGAGGGGGTGGGGGGGGGGGGGGGGGGGGGGGGGGGGGGGTGGGGTGGGTGGGTGGTTGGGGCACTCCCTCCTCCACTTTGGCTTTGATACAGAATATATATTCCTTTGTCTGGGTCCTTGAGATCTTGAGATTTTTAATGTTTCAACCATTAAGTTTTTAAAGGAGTTTGCAAGGTCTTTTGTCCTAGCAGAATAGTAGTCTCTGTTGGCCAGCCTGGCTTATGAAAAGTAGATGGCCTTTGTATAATTCTCTTTGAATTTGGCCTCTGCATTCTTCAGAGATAACGAGACGCAAATTTCTTCGATGCTGCTAGGTTAGCTCCTATTGTTCGAAGGTCACAATCAGAAAGTTGCTTTTGTTCAGGGTTACAGGCAGACATAGCTTCAGCCTGTTTAAAGCCTTTGTTCAGTTTTAAAAATTTTAGGAAGTAGCCATGTTGATATATATATTTCATAAAAATATAGTGTGAGGTTTTAGCTCCATTATAGTATTGAAATGGGAGAGATTTCAAACATATCTAGCAACTTGAGATTGGCGCCCACGAGGCACTGTGGGCCAACAGCAGCAGCAGAATTGTACTCAACCACAATCCGTAACCTCAAGGCCTGGCATATCCCCCTCTCTACCATTACCATCAAGCCAGGGGATCAATCCTGGTTCAGGAGGGCATGCCAGGAACAGCACCAGGCATACCTAAAAATGAGGTGATGCTACAACACGGGACTACTTGCGTGCCAAACAGCATAAGCAGCAAGTGATAGAGCTAAGCAAACCCACAAACATTGGATCAGATCTAAACTGTGCTGTCCTGCCACATCCAGTTGTGAATGGTAGTGGACAATTAAACAACTCACTGGAGGAGGAGAGTCCACAAATATCCCATCCTCAATGATGGAGGAACCCAACACATCAGTGCATAAGGGAAGGCTGAAGCATTTGCTACAATCTTCAACCAGAAGTGCTGAGTGGACAATCCATCTCAGCCTCCTCTGGAGGTTCCCAGCATTACAAATGCCAGTCTTCAGCCAATTCAATTCACTCCACATGATATCAGGAAATGGCTGAAGGCACTGGATACTGCAAAGGCTATGGGCCCTGATAATATTCCAGCAATAGAACTGAAGACTTGTGCTCCTGAACTTGCCATGCCCCTAGCCAAGCTGTTCCAGTACAGCTACAACACTGGCATCTACCTGGCTATGTGGAAAATTGCCCAGGTATGCCTGTACACAAAAAGCAGGACAAATCCAACCCGGCCAATTAACGCCCTGTCAGTCTACTCTCCATCATCAGTAAGGTAATGGAAGGGGTCATCAACAGTGCTATCAAACGGAACTTGCTTAGCAACAACCTGCTCACTGACGCCCAGTTTGGGTTCTGCCAGGGCCACTCAGCTCCTGTCCTCTACACAGCCTTGGTTCAAATATGGACAAAAGAGCTGAACTCCCGAGGTGAGGCGGGAGTGACTGCCCTTCACATCAAGGCTTTAACCGAGTGTGGCATCAAGGAGCCCTAGCAAAACTGGAGTCAATGGGAATCAGGGAAAACTCCCCATTGATTGGCGTCATACCTAGCACAAAGGAAGATGGCTGTGGTTGTTAGAGGTCAGTCATCTCAGCTCCAGGACATCACTGCAGGAGTTCCTCAGGGTAGTGTCCTTGGCGCAACCATCTTCAGCTGCTTCATCAATGACCTTCCTTCCATCATAAGGTCAGAAGTGGGGATGTTCACTGACGATTGCACGATGTTCAGCACCATTCGTAACTCCTCAGATACTGAAGCAGTCCATGTCCAAGTGCAGCAAGACCTGGACAATATCCAGGCTTGGGCTGACAAGTGGCAAGTAACATCCGCGCCACACAAGTGTCAGGCAATGACCATCTCCAACAAGAGAGAATCTAGCCATTGCCCCTTGACATTCAATGGCATCACTGAATCCCCCACTATCAACATCCTGGGGATTACCATTGACCAGAAACTGAATTGGACTAGCTATATAAATGCTGTGGCTACAAGAGCAGGTCAGAGGCTAGGAACGAATAAACAAATAATTTCTCCCCATTTAAGAGATACTTTGCATTTCTAATCTTCTAATAAAAATGGATAACTTCACATTTTTCCATATTATATTTCATGGGCCATGTTCTTGCCCGCTCACTTAGTCTATCTAATTCTCCTTGATGCGGCTTTGCATCCCCTCACAACTCAGGTTCCCAACAAGTTTTGTGTCATCAGCAAGCTTGGAAATATTACATTTGGCCCCCACATCCAAACCATTGATATGGATTGTGAATAGCTGGGGCCCAAGCACTGATCCTTGTGGTGCCCCACAAGTGACAGCCTGCCAACCTAAGGATGATCGGTTTATCCCTTTGCTCTGTTTTCTGTCCATTAACCAAACCTCAGTCCATGCCAGTATTTTTAACCTAATTCCATGAGCCCTAGTTTTGCTCACTAACCTCCTGTGTGGTATGTTACGGAGCCAACCAGGGAGCAGGCTACCCCAGAGCTGGGCATGTGTAATGAGACAGGATTAATCAATAACTTCATGGTAAAGGAGCATCTAAGTAACAGCGATCATGACATGATAGAATTTCATGTTTGGTATGAAATGGAGAATTGTGTGTTCATGACTAGTGTTTTAAACCTAAATAAAGGTAACTATGAGAGTATGAAGTCAGAGCTGGCTAAAGCGAACAGGGAAACTAACTTAAAAGGTAGGGGAGTAGAGCTGCAGTGGCAGACTGTTAAGGAGATACTTAATAACGCTCAGAAAAGATTTATCCCAGTGAGAAAGGCTCTTTGAGAAGGATGCATCATCCATAGCTAAATAAGGAGGTTAAGGATAATATTAAATTGAAAGAACCACTGTACAAATTGGCAAAGACTAGCAGTAGATCAGAGGGTTGGACATATTTAAAGAAGATGCAAAAAGTGATTAAAATGACAATAAAGAGGCAGAAAGCAGAGTATGAGAGAACGCTAGCTTGTGATATAAAAACAGATGGTAAAAGTTACCTGTTTCTTTTCTAGGAAAAGAGTAACTAAATCTGGTGTTGGTCCTCCAGAGAGTGAATGTGGGGAATTGATGATGCAAAACAAAGAAATGGTGGAGGGGTTGAACAGGTATTTTATTTCTGCCTTTGCAGTAGAGGACTTAGAAAACTTCCCAAACGTTCATGAAAATCAAGGAATGATAAGGAGGGATGAACTTAATACAATCACCATCACCAAGGAAAGGGTGCCAGGAAAACTATTAGACCTAAAGACTGACAAGTCCCCAGATGGCCTGTGTCATAGGATCTTAAAAGAAGTGGCAGCACAGATAGCAGATGTATTGGTTATAATCTTCCAAATTTCCTTAGATTCCGGAAAGGTTCCAGCGGATTGGAAAATAGCTCATGCAGAACCTTAAACCAATAAAGGAGGGAGGCAGAAAGCAGGAAACTATCGGCCAGTTAGCCTAACATCTGTCTTACAGAAAGTGCTAGAATCCATTATTAAGGAGGTTATAGCAGGATACTTCGATAGTCACGATTTGATAACATGGTTTGTGAAAGGAAAATCATGTTTTACTAATGTTAGACTTTCTTGATGAAGCAACATTCAAGGTGGACAAAGGGGAACCAGTAGATGTGGGGTACTTGGATTTCCAAAAGGTATTTGATAATGTACCATATCAAAGGTTACTACATAAGAAATGAGTATATGGTGTAGGGGTTAATGTATTAGCATGGATAAAGGATTGTTTGGCCAACAGGAAGCAGAGAGTAGGGACAAATGGGTATTTTTCAGATTCAGAGTGCCAAAGAGATTAGAGCTGGGACTTAAACTATTTACAATTCATATCAACAACTTGGATAAAGGGACCAAATGTATGGTAGCTAAATTTGCCTATGACACCAAAGTAGATAGGAAAGTAAGTTGTCAAGAAGAGGTAGAAAGTCTGCAAAGGAATATAGACAGGTTAAGTGAGTGGGCAAAAATTTGACAGATGGAGTATAATGTGGGTAAATGTGAATGTGTTCACTTTGGCAGGAAGAATAGAAAAGCAGTATACTATTTAAATGGAGAGAGACTGCAGAACTCAGTGGTACAGAGGGACCTAGGTGTCCCGGTACATGAATCACAAAACCTTAGTATGCAGATACAGTAAGTGATTAGGAAGGCAAATGGAATATTGGTGTTTATTGCATGTAGAATGGAATATAAAAGTTTTACTACATCTGTACGGGGCCTTAGTGAGACCACATCTGGAGTACTGTATGCAATTTTGATTTCCTTATTTTAAAAAGAATATAGTTGCTTTAGAAACAGTTCAGAGAAGATTCACTGGACTCAGTCCTGAGACGGTGGGGTTGTCTTATGAAAAATAGTTTGACAGGTTAGGCCCATACCTACTGGAGTTTAGAAGAATGAGAGCTCATCTTATTGAAACATATAAGATCTTGAGGGGACTTGATAGGGTGGATACCTGGAGGATGTTTCCTCTTGTTGGGGAGACTAGAACTCGGGGACATAGTTTAAAAATAAGAGGCCTCTTTTAAGACAGAAATGAGGATAAACTTTCTTTCCCAAAGGATTGTTGGTGCTTTGAATTCCCTTCCCCAGAAAGTAGTGGAACTGGGTCTTTGAATTAAAGTAGAGTAAGACAGATTTTTGTTAGGCAAAGGAGTCAGGGGTTATCGGGGGAGTGGGGTGGGGGCCGGGGCAAACAGGAAAGTGCAGCTGAGACCACAACCAGATTAACCATGACCTTATTCAATGGTGGAGCAGAATCGGAGGGCCCAATGACTTAACTCCTGCTCCTATGCTCCTTACAGAACGTCTCCTGGAAATTGCTGGTTCTCTCTTATCTATCTGCTAGTAACATCCTCAAAAAGCTCCAAAAGGTTTGTCAAGCATGATTCCCCTTTCACAAATCCATATTGACTCTACCTAACTTTACCATTATTTTCTAAATACCCAGTTATCAAACCTTTCAAATAGATTTTAGCATTTTCCATACTACAGATGTCAGGCTAACAGGTTTGTTGTTACCTGTGTTCCCTTTCCCTCCATTCTTAAATAGTGGGGTACCTTTGCTACCTTCATTCTGCAGGCACCGTTCCAGAATCTGTACAATTTTGAAAGATGATCACCAATGCATACAATATGTCTACAGTCACCCCTTTCAATACTCCGGGATGTAGAACGTCAGGTCCAGGTTATCAGTAGGAGTGACCACTGCACAGTCCTTGTGGAGATGAAGTACAATCTTCACACTGAGGATACTCTGCATTGTGTTGTGTGGCACTTCCACTGTGCTAAGTGGGATAGATTTCGATTAGGTTTAGCAACTCCATGACTGGGCATCCATGAGGCGCTGTGGGCCATCAGCAGCAGCAGAATTGTACTTGAACACAATCTGTAACCTCATGGCCCAGCATATCCCCCACTCTACCATTACCATTAAGCTGGGAATCAACCCTGGTTCAATGAAGAGTGCAGGAGGGCATGCCAGGAGCAGCACCAGGCATACCTAAAAATGAGGTGTCAACCTGGTGAAGCTATAACACAGGACTACTTACGTACCAAAGAGCATAAGCAGCAAGTGATAGACAGGGCTAAGCGATTCCACAACCAACAGATCAGATCTAAGCTCTGCAGTCCTGCCACATCCAGTCATGAATGATGGTGGACATTTAAACAACTCACTGGAGGAGGAGGCTCCACAAATATCCCCATCCTCAATGATGGGGGAGCCCAGCACATCAGTGCAGAAGACAAGGCTGAAGTATTTGTAACAGCCTTCAGGCAGAAGTGCCGAGTGGATAATCCATCTCGGCCTCCTCCAGACATCCCTAGCATCACAAATGCCAATCTTCAGCCAATTCAATTCACTGCACGTGATATCAAGAAATGGCTGAAGGCACTCATTACTCCAAAGGCTATGGCCCTGACAATATTCCGGCAATAGCGTTGAAGACGTGTGCTCCAGAACTAGCTGCACCCTTAGCCAAGCTGTTCAAGTACAGCTACAACACTAGCATGTACTCAGCAATGTGGAAAATTGTCCATCTTTGTCCTGTCCACAAAAAGCAGGATAAATCAACCTGGCCAATTACCCCCCAGCAATCTACTATAGATCATCAGCAAAGTGATGGAAGGTGTCATCGACACTACTATCAAGCAGCACTTCCTGAGCAATAACCTGTTCACTGACGGTTAGTTTGGGTTCTGCCAGGGCCACACAGCCCCTGACCTCATTACAGTCATAGTGAAAACATGGACAAACGGGCTAAATTCAAAAGATGAGGTAAGAGGCACCATTTGACTGAGTGTGGCATCAAGGAACCCTAGGGAAACTGGAATCAATGGGAATCAGGGGAAAAATTCTCCATTGGTTGAAATCATACCCAGCAGAAAGGAAGATGGTTGTGGTTGTTGGAGTCCAATCATCTCAGCTCTAGGACATCACTGCAGGAGTTCCTTAGGGAAGTGTCCTCAGCCCAACCATCTTCAGCTGCTTCATCAATGACCTTCCTTCCATCATAAGGTCAGAAGTGGGGATGTTCACTGATGATTGTACAATGTTCAGTACCATTCGCGACTCCTCAGATACTGAAGCAGTGTGTGCCCATATGCAGCAAGCCCTGTACAGCATTCAAGTTTGGGCTGATAAGTGGCAAGTAACATTCACGCCACACAAGTGCCAGGAAATGACCATCTCCAACAAGACATCTCCCATCTCTCCAACCAGCTCCTCAAGATATTCAATGGCATTACCATCACTGAATCCCCCACTATCAACATCCTGGTGGTTACCATTGACCAGAAACTGAACTAGACCAGCCATATAAATACTGTGGCTACAAGAACAGGTTAGAGGCAATGAATTGTGCGGAGAGTAACTCACCTCTTGACTCTCCAAAGCATGTCCACCATCTGCAAGGCAGGAGTACGATGGAAAGCTCTCCACTTGCCTGGATGCGTGCAGTTCCCACAACACTCAAGAAGCTCAACACCATCTAGCACAAAGCAGCCCGATTGATTGGCACCTCATCCAATACCTTCAACATTCACTCCTTCCATCACTGATACAGTGTGTACCATCTGCAAGGTGCACTGCAGCAACTCATCAAGGCTCTTGCGACAGTACCTTTCAAACCCTGCCCTCTAGCATCTAGAAGGACAAGGGCAGCAGATAGATGGGAACACCACCACCTGCAAATTGCCCTCCAAGTCAGGGCTGTTCCTTCATTGTCACTGTGTCAAAATCCTGGAACCCCCTCCCTAACAGCACTGTGGGTGTACCTACAGCACATGGACTGCAGCGGTTCAAAAAGGCAGCTCACCACCACCTTCTCAAGGGCAACTAGGGATGGGCAATAAATGCTGGGCCCAGCCAGCGACACCCACATCCCGTGAAAAAATATTTTAAAAAAGTAGAAAGAAATTCAAAAGTTACTGACAATGTAAATTGTTCGGAACAGTCAGTTTGTTCCTGAATGTCTCATGTCGATTCTAGACTGTGATTGATGACTACTGTGTGCTGTAGTTCTAAGTTCAGAAAACAAACAGGCAAATGTTCTGCTTGGGGGTTTCTTCATCTGAACATGGAGTGTTGTCTCGAACTGAAATGACAAACTGTACCTGCACTGCTCTCTGATATAACAGTATGTTCCACAGTGTTTCACAGGGGATCAGCGGTCACTCACTAGAAAGTTGAAGAAAAGTCATAGCAATTGAATACAAGAATAGTCAGATACACTATGAGAAGAGGTTTTCTCAGTGAGGCAGAGGTGTATCCAGGCAGGGGCTCACCAGAGTATCCCAGAGTAAGGGGTGTGACAGCTGATAGTGGCGTGGGAGGGGGAGAATTGCAGAGATAACCTTCCCTGCAAAAGGAGCCCAGCATTTTCCTTTCATGGAATCAGACGTTTATAGCCCATTGTGCCTGTGCTGAAAGAGCTGTCAACTTTTCCCACTTCCCTGGTCTTCCCCCATAGCTCTTCAAACCTTTCCTTTTCAAAAACTTATAATAATAATAATAATGGTGTCTTATTGAAGAAACACATTTGTAGCCTGAAGACTGAATTGCAGTGTGACTTATATCAAAAGATCCATATTTAAATTGAGTAACCCCCAATCGAGGTACCTCAGTGGGAGCCCACCCCGTTCTCCCCACCACCATCACCCCCGACCCCACCTCCGACCCCTGCCTCTCAGATGTCAGCCTGATCCAGAAAACTGGTTCAGAGTTAGCAAGATCAGTGAGATTTTCCCAAAGAAAGAAGCCCCACCTGCAATATCTATGCGAAATATGTCATCTCTTGACTCTGCAGGACTCCCTCGGTAATACACGGAAAGTCAGAAGCCTATGCTTGTGCATTCTGTATCTGTGCTATTGGTGTTTGCAGTGTAGCAGCAGAATGTCTTATCTGTCAGTGTGCTTGGCCCTTCTCCCAAACTGTTCAGGGTTTTCATGTTTCTCCTCCTCCTGCTGCCTGGGTAAGGCTGGGGGCTGTTACAAAGTTATTTCTGACATGAATCAAGGCTGGCACAGATTCAAAAACAAACCAAGAGCTGAGACGGATTGACGGAGAGTGAAAGACAGAGAAACTCAAGAGGGAAAGAAAGATTGATCAGGAGGACAGACAGAGAAAACTGTGTTAATAAAGGGAGAGAACTTCGAGGTGGAGAGTAAAGGACAGTGATAATTCACAATGTTTGCCAGCAACTTGTGTTTGGTATTTCTGATCTGGTGCCAGGTTTTAAATCTTCCAGCAGCAGCGAATGAAGAGTCTCCAGCTGACGATGTGATAACTCTCAGGAGTGGGACATTGTCAGCTGCCCCCAGTGACAGACCCGCCGATCATTCACCAGGAGCTGATTGGGAAACTAAGGTTAAAGGAGCTACTTCAAGTGGACAAGGAACTGCTTCAGGTGAGGAAGAACACTGATGGTTTAAGACTCAGTTTTTCTACTCTTCCATAAATACTGAGAACACTGTGAATGGCCTGTTGTACAGCTCAGTACAGTTCAGGGGGTACAACACTGATACAGTTCAGCAGGCACAGGGCAGGCACTGTTCAGGCTGGCTATGCAGCACAATCATAGAATGATTACAGCACAGAAAAAGGCCACTTGTGCCCGTTGTGTCCGTGTCAGCTCTCTGTCAGAACTACTCCACTAGTCCCACTCCCACGCCTTTTCCCTGGAGCCCTGGAGATTTTTTCTCTTCAAATAATTATCCAACTCCCTTTTGAAAGCCCCGAATAAATCTGTCTCCACCCTTAGTTCCCTTTTCTTATTAACTTTAAGTACAGCCAATAGCTCCTCTTTATCAATTTTCAGGACCTTGTCACAGACCGAATGTTCCCTTTACTGTCATGATCAGTATGTTTGAAAGAGTGGTGTGTTTTTTTACCCTCAGAGTGAGCGTTCCAATTAAATAATTCCAGCAGCAATCTTGTGGTGAGTTTAAAAATAAAGAATATTAATAATTCTCATCCACTTACCCTGAGAATAACATAATGGGCTGTAACGGAGTGGCGATTGAGTTAGATTGCCACTCCACTCAAAAGCTCTCACCTTAAAACCCAGGTGATACTACTTTCTATCCATTCAGGGGATGTGGGCATCACTGGCTAGGCCAGCATTTATTGCCCTTGTTCAGAGGGGCATTTAAGAGTTAACCACATTGCCAGTGGTTTGGAGTCACATAGGCCAGTAGATTTCCTTCTCTAAGGGCATTAGTGAACCAGATGGGTTTTTTACAACACTCATTTCTTGGTCATCATTAGACTTTTAGTTCCAGTTTTTTAATTCTGGAATTCTGCTGTGGTGGGATTCAAACCCAGGCCCCCCCAGAGCATTGCCCTAAGTCTCTGGATTATTAGTCCAGCAACAATACCACTACTCTATCGCCTCCCCTTCCAACTCAGGCTGGGTAAGATCTGGGCAGTGCGGCCTGTCCCCAGCAGCTAGCATTGAGGGCAATAGAGTCACAGGTAAGTAACCCGCGCCACCTTTTTTACAGCACTAGCTGCTGTAAACCAGGTAAGTTAAAGGTCTAGCCAGGTTTCAAGGTCTTTGACAAGCCAGGGAGAAAGTAATACATGAGGTAAGTGGGTAGGATTAGTGAGGGGATGGGGGTCAGGTCACGTGGGGAGGTGTCTGGTCTGGTTGGGCGTGGGGGTTGGGGGTTGGATTGGGACTTGGAGGGGAATTAGGCTGCGCCTTGGGGGGGTGTCGGGTCAGGCCGGGCCTTGGGGGATGGGGGTGTTGGGTTGGTTAGGGCCTTGGGGGTTGGGTGTCGGATCAGGTAGGCCCTTGACGGATGGAGGTGTCGGGTCAGGTTGGGCCTTGGGGGATGGGGTGTTGGGTTGGGTTGGGCCTTGGGGGATGGAGTGTCGGGTCAGGAAGGCCCTTGATGGATAGAGGTGTCAGGTCGGGTAGGCCCTTGATGGATGGGGGTGTCGGGTCAGGTTGGGCCTTGACGGATGGAGGTGTTGGGTCAGGTTGGGCCTTGACGGATGGAGGTGTTGGGTCAGTTTGGGCCTTGACAGATGGAGGTGTTGGGTCAGGTTGGGCCTTGGGGCTTGGGTGTCGGGTCAGGTCGGGCCTTGGGGGATGGGGGTGTTGGATTGGTTTGGGCCTTGGGGGATGGTGTTGTCGGGTCAGGTCGGGCCTTGGGGGTTGGGGTGTTGGGTCAGGTAGGCCCTTGACGGATGGAGGTGTTGGGTCAGGTCGGCCCTTGGGGGATGGGGTGTCAGGGACCAGGTAGGTCCTTGATGGATGGGGTGTCGGGTCAGGTAGGCCCTTGGGGGTTGGATGTCGGGTCAGGACGGGTCTTGACGGATGGAGGTGTTGGGTCAGGTTGGGCCTTGACGGATGGAGGTGTTGGGTCAGGTTGGGCCTTGACGGATGGAGGCGTTGGGTCAGGTTGGGCCTTGACGGATGGAGGTGTTGGGTCAGGTAGGTCCTTGATGGATGGGTGTTTTGGGTCAGGTCAGGCCTTGGGGGTTGGGGTGTTGGTTCAGGTAGGCCCTTGACGGATGGAGGTGTCGGGTCAGGTCGGGCCTTGGGGGTTGGGGTGTTGGGTCAGGTAGGCCCTTGACGGATGGAGGTGTCGGGTCAGGTCGGGCCTTGGGGGTTGGGGTGTTGGGTCAGGTAGGCCCTTGATGGATGGGTGTTTTGGGTCAGGTCGGGCCTTGGGAGTTGGATGTGTTGGGTCGGGCTGAGGCTTGGGGGGTGGGGGGAGGGCGGATGTGAGTTCGGGGAAGAGTTGGGCCTGGTGGTGGAGGAGGGAAGCTGGCAGTCGGGCCTGGCAGTGTGGGATGGGGGGGGTCAGGAGTTGGGCCGGGGGGGGGTGAGTTGGGATGTGCAGGGAGGTCGGAAGCAGAGCCTGGCATCGGGGGAAGGGGAGGTTGGCAGCTGGGCCTGGTGGGGAGCCCTGTGGTGGGTGTGGGGACTCCCATGTGTTAGTTCCTGTCGCCAGGTGTAAACCCTTGGGGGTTGGGGGTGTCCTGTTGGGGTGTTGGGGGTGGGGGTGTCCCATGGGGAAGGTAATTGGGAGGATGGGGGAGTCCCCTGGGGTTTCGGGGTGTTATGAGGCGAGAGGGAGTATCATGGGCAGGATCGGTGTGGCACTGTACAATAGTTACCCAGAATTTATAATTGCTTTTAATTCTGCTAATGTTTTCTGGGTAACTATTGATGCAGGACATTTTGTGATTTAAATTTGTTAGATTAAGTTTGTGATTTAAATGGCATTTTCGAATGTTTCCCACTGCAGGGCAATTGCCCATTGGAAGTTTGCACTTCCCAGGCGATTGTCATGCAATCCTTACCTGGGAACCTCTGTTGCGGGTGTGTGTTCCCCCGCTATCTTTGGGGTATCCCCAAATACGATGCCCTGGAGCTCAGATGTTATGGCCCATTATTTCACTCATTCGCCTCACATCTATAAAGCTTAGATGCAAATTAAGGTAATATACCGTTACAGCTGATGATTATTTCAGTCTCTTTTGTGATAGGACTCGGGTTTCTTAGATTAATCTGATCCTTAAAAGTTGAAGTGAAGGTCTGGTAGAGCAAAGGATTCTCAGTAGTTTGTAATGTTTACTGTAATTGAATTTTGAGGAGGACACTTCTCAGGTGAACCCAAAGTTTCAACAGATTGGGGGAATCCTTCTTTCTGTTAGGATCTCCCTCTTTCAAGGTATTGCTGTTTATTATCTTGGCTGCTTGGATGACTTGCAGCTAGTTCAATGGCTTTTGGTGTAACTCTCTGCAATAGCTTCTAGCTGATTTTAAAAGCAGACAACAAAATAGTTCCCTCATTATGTGACTTGTACAGCCTCAGAGTCCGTTTTCCAATCAAAGGGGCAGTGCGTAAGTTAATTCCACATTGTGTGTTGTTGCTGTACACCTTGAGATTCATCCAGTCTAGTTTGGATGGGGGAGACCATCAAAATATGATGGACATTGGGAGGATTCATTCACATTTGTCTTACAGATGCTGAGTTTTAATGATCCCTTTTGTCCAGTGTGAAACAGAGATACAGGCTGGCTGGAACAGAGATACAGGTTGGCTGGAACAGAGATACAGGCTGGCTGGAACAGAGATACAGGCTGGCTGGAACAGAGATACAGGTTGCCTGGAACAGAGATACAGGCTGGCTGGAACAGAGATACAGGCTGGCTGGAATTCTTGTGGTTCTTTTGTTTGGATCCATCCTTAAACAAAGGGATGTGTGAATATCCCAGATGGCCGTGAACGTCCATATTTAATTAAGTATTTGCTTGAGACTTAGGGCTATCTGAAGCTCAAAATGCCAAAGGTCACATGATTTACAATGGCCATTTAAATAATCTGTGTCCAGTTTTAAAAAAATATTGACTGAAAGTTTATAACAGACTGAAACAGAACACGTCCCCACTGCACAGGAAAAAATGGAATTGTGATGACATTTTTTTAATGTCTTCTCTGCAAAACAAAAGGAAGTGTACACATTCACTCTTCATACCCATTCTCACACACTAACCTGGCAGTGCTACACTTTTGTCTGTTGCATTCTCTTTCAAATTATCTCCAGTGATGTGTTAGCTGGTAAATGTTCATTAATATCTTTTTGTTTTATTCGTTCAAGGGATGTGGGCTTCGCTGGCTGGGCCAGCATTTAATGCCCATCCCTAATTGCCCTTGAGAAGGTGGTGGTGAGCTGCCTTCTTGAACTGCTGCAGTCCATGTGGTGTAGGTACACCCACAGTGCTGTTAGGGAGGGAGTTCCAGGATTTTGACCCAGCGACAGTGAAGGAACGGCGATATATTTCCAAGTCAGGATGGTGTGTGCATTGGAAGGGAACTTCCAGGTGGTGGTGTTTCCACGTATCTGCTGCCCTTGTCCTACTAAATGGTAGAGGTCATGGGTTTGGAAGGTGCTGTCGAAACAGCCTTGATGAGTGCTGTAGTGTTTCAGTCAAATAAACAGACGCTGGCAATTACCCTTTGCTTTGTGCCTACTGAGCTGATTTTGGATCTAACTTGCTGCTTTGCCCTCGGATCCCATGGGCTCTTAGTTTTCTGACCAGTCAACCAAGGGGACCTTCTCAAGAGCGTTGCTAAAAGCCAAATAAACTGCATTTAGGGGGAGAATTTTCTCCCCGTTGGATGGGCGGTTCGGGAGCGGGTTTGGAGCCGATCGCTGCCCGTGATTGGCTCCGCGCCGCCATTTTATGTGGGCGGGCTAATTAAGGCCCGCCCGGCGTGAAACACGGCTCCCAAGGACAGCGGGAGTGGGCGGGAGGTGGCGGGACTGCGCTGACCGCCGGGTCCAATGGCCTGTTTAAAGAGCGCGCAGGCAGCCTCGCGAAGACTGTGAATCATGGCCAACAGAAGGGCTCCCCAGGTCCGGCAGGAGGGTAGGTCAGCGGGTAGGTCAGCCCCTCGCTTTTCTGACGAGTGCCTAGCTGCCCTCCTGGAGGAGGTGGCAGCATGGGCGGGAGGTCCTCGTTCCCAGGGATGTGAGGAGGAGGTTCCCCCCCCCCCCCCCAACATGACCAAACGTGTCTGGGAGGAGGTGGCGGAGACAGTGAGCTCCCACGACATGGTGCGGCGCACCTGGGTCCAGTGTCACAAGCATTTCAACGACCTCTCGTGCTCGGGAAAGGTGAGTACCACAGGTAGGCTTCCCACCCACCCCCCCCCCCGACCCAGCTCTGAGTGCGGTGACTGCATTGACTCATTCGTGGCATGTGTCCCTCGCTGGGTGGGCCAACACATATTGCCCATGCCTGGTTCACCCTGCGCTGAGATGGGGTCTACACCCGCAGCATGTGGTAGACTGACGCACTGTTTTGGGGGCTACCTCAAGGATTTGCATCTGGGTGCAGTGCTGGAACTGCAAAACATGTCAAAGTCAGGGTGCCGACATGCTGGGATGGGAGCTTCCAGGTGGTGGGGCACCCATCCATCTGCTGCCCTTGGTGTTCCACGTGCTTGTGTGTTCTTGCTTTGCAAGGTGAAACTGTGTGGGTGGCACATGTGATGAAGGCAGCATGTGGGCGGGGGGTGGGGGAGTCAGCCCTGGCTTCTTAGTGTGAGTGTGCGGCAGCTGCGAGGTCATGATTCACTGGAGCCCTGCAATGTCCCACTCTGGTGGGGGTGGCAGGGACGCGATGGCAATCCAGGTACAGGGTGGACTAATCACGCTCCTCTCTCCTTTTCAAGAGAAGACCACACTCAACACCGCCTGGCTGAGGCCATAATCACCAGATACGTGCAGGAGGCGATGGAGCTGGAGACGTGCCATGCGCCCAGGTCCACAGGTGGCGGTGAGGCTAGGGTGCCAGGGGGAGATAAGATTACTGTGCACTGAGGTCACCATATGTGTCCCAGCAGCCATCCCACTGTTGAATGTTCAGTGAGTTAAGCTCCAACATGGGTTTCCCATTGATTATGGAAGGATGGGTGCATACCAATCCAGGGGCCAGGCACGCACGTTGACATTGTCTCCACTTGAACGAATCAAATATCCTTGCTCTTCCTTTCAGCATCACCGGAGCAAGGCTGGGAGGAGGAGGCAGAGGGGCCACCTCTAGCACCTGAGGGCCAAGAACAATTTGAATCACCAGCGTCACACCATCTCTGCCAGGCAGGCGCCAGCGCAGATACTAGCACCTCGGTGGGAATTAGATCATCGGCTAGTATCCCGGGGTACGGCGATGAGGGCACTTCACACTCACTTGAGGTGCATGCAGAGACAGAGAGTGCCCATGATGCCAGCAGGCGGAGGACTGCTGGGGACCAGGCACATGCTCAGTCGGTGGCTGATGATGTGCCTCTGGAGTTGTCCCTGAGGCAGCAGAAGCTGGAAGTCCCACAGGGTGTGCGGGAGGATCTGGCAGAGATACATGAGGCTATGCTTGGCATGGTGCCTGTGCTGGAGGAGTCCACGCGGAGCATCACTGATGCAATGAGCCTCATGGTCGAGGGCCATGCTTCCTCCACGGAGAGAGTGGCGATTCTCGGGGAGAGGGTCCTTGAGGAGAACAATCAGGGCTTCTTGGGGTTACGCTCGAACCTGCAAACCCTCACGGCGGCATTGATCTCAGCTGGTCAGTGCCAGTGTGGGAGATGGATTGGGCACCAAGTATCGCAGCTCGGTACCCACCCATCAGTGGTGAGCAGGGAGGTCCAAAGTGACCTCACGTCAGTGCAGGAGCTGCCTGTTGTCTCTGCAGGCTTCTGTCAGGGCACTCTGGATGAGGGCAGTAGCTCCTCCTCCCCTCTGCCAGTGACCATGGGATCCGATGAGGCTGCGGCGACTGGGGACATGGCAGGCATGGAACTGGCCACTCCCTCCCAGGCGGGGCCATCAAAGGCTCCAGAGGCCAGAGGTCATCGAGGCTAACAGGACAGCGCAGTGAGCAGGCTGTCTCAAATGCTAATGCCTGCGATGGGGGAGCACCTAGAGGGAGCACCCGAAAACGTAAACTTAAGGCACCTTAGGCACACCACGAGCTTCTCACTGGTGGTTTTATGTTGCCCCGCTATTAGTCGGTGTGATGCTGAACACCTTTATATTCAGTTTCTTTTCTGCTTTATCTTGCTAATTCATTAAATGTTCATATGTGAACATGGCTCAGGGTGATTCCTTACTTCTGCAGGTGGATGGGAGCCCATGATGTTATGAGTGAGTTGTTTGTCATTGAGCTTTATTGACAAGGCCTTTAGTTAATGTTCCTAACCAGGCAGATGGTGCTCTCAGGTATCATGTATGGAGCCTGCAGCCCTGGAGCGTGTTGAAGGTCCTTCTGTGGTGAGCTAGCTGAAGGTTCTTTGGATTAAAGCCTCCTGCGTGTCCCTGCCTCCCTGGGGGATGCCCAGGTCAGCGTCTGCCCCCTCAGCACTTCCCTGTGCATGCTCATCCTCGGACTCACTGCTGGACTCATTGTGTGCAGTCACAGCATCTGCATCTACATCTTCCTCCACTGCATCCCCCCTTTCTAGCGCCAAATTGTGGAGAGCGCAGCATGCAACCACTATCAGCGACACACGATTGGGGGGTACTGGAGTGCGCCCCCTGAACGGTCCAGGCATCGGAAGCGTACCTTGAGATGTGGTTCTGTCCACCACAGCTCTTGTGGTGCCGTGGCTCCTATTGTAGCGCTGCTCTGCCTCTGTTCTTGGATGGTAGAGAGGCGTCATGAGCCACCTTCTGAGGGGATAGCCCTTGTCACCCAGCAGCCATCCATCCAGCTGGGCTGGAGCACTGAAGAGCCCCGGCACCTGGGAGTGTCTGAGGGTGTAGGCATCGTGGGAGCTGCTTGGGTACCTTGCACAAACTTGAAGAACCTGCATCCTGTGATCACACACTATCTGAACGTTTATGGAGTGGAAGCCCTTCCTGTTGACAAAGGCACCGGGCTCACCTGCTGGCGCCTTGATGGTCACATGTGTACAGTCTATAGCACCCTGGACGCAGGGGAACAAAGCAATTGCTGCGAAGCTTCTGGCTTGCTCTGTCTGGCTGGCCTTGTCCCAGCAGTAGTGGATGAAAGTCAATGCACGCCTGAACAGAGCGTCTGTCAACTGCTTGACACAAGTGCGGACAGCTGACTGGGAGATTCTGTAAAGATCACTCTCTGACCCACGGAAAGAGCTGGAAGCATAGAATTTGAGGGCAGCTGTGACCTTCAACGCCACTGGCAAAGGGTGCCCACCCACACAATTGGCGCAGATCTCAGGGCCTATCATCTGACAAATGGAGGTGACTGTCTCCCTTGAGAGACAGAGCTTCCTTTGGCACTACACCTCAGACATATTGAGGTAGCTGCTTTGCCGCCTGTATACCCTGGCAGCAGGATAGTGGCATCTTCTGCGGCCCCTTCCACCTTGGACTTCCTGTTGGCCCTGCGCCCCTTGTGCCTGCGCCTGTCCTCCCAAAGGTACCTCCTCTGGAAGCTGAATGTGGACTCCTGGCCCCCTCCCCCTTCTGGCCTCCCTTCCTCCTCAGAGGAGGTCCCTCCAGTGGAGAGCATGACTCCCATTCCCAGGCTGAGGGAAGACTTTATGAAACCAGCAAGGCCCCACAAATGATGTTTACTCCAGATTTCCTGACCTGAAGCCTGTTACTACTGTCCAAGCAGCTGTGAAGAGTTTTTGAGTAGTCCTGCTCACACAGGCAAGTAGCAGTAACTTCAAGCATTAAATGTTTGACAAATAACACTCGCGACCCCATTGAGCCCTCCTACCCCCCTCGCACCTCCCCCCCCTCCCCCCGCCCCCCCGTGGATGAGGTTTATAAAAATGTGGCCTACCTGCCTGCCCGTTGCTCCCTTGCGACGACCTGAAGGTCGCATGGGCCCCGAAAATTTGGCGTCAATTAGTGGTTCAAGGGCCTTAAGTGGCCTGTTAATTAATGGTGGGCGCACATCGGAGATCATGGTGCGCCCGCCCACCGAACTATCGCGATGGCGCGCAGTGATGTCGGGATGCACGTCATTATACGAGTCGGCGTGCAGGACCTGCCCCTGTACGCCAACGGGAAAATCCTGCCTCATATGTGCTAACCTCATTGATCGTCCTTATTCCCTTCCCAAAACATTCAATCATTAGTCAGGGCAATCTTCCCTTAACAGATCCTTGCTGATTGACTGCCCATGTAAATGACAATTTATATTGTCCCTTAGAATGTTTTGCAAGGATGTAAATGCTTTGGAAGCAGTTCAGAGGAGGTTTACCAAGGTAATACCTGGAGTGGGTGGGTTGCCTTAGGAGGAAAGGATGAACAAGCTAGACTTGTATCCACTGGAGTTTAGAAGAGTAAGAGGCGACTTGATTGAAATGTATAAGATCCTGAGGGTTTTTGACAGGGTGGATGTGGAGAGGATGTTTCCTCTTGTGGGAGGGTCTAGAACTAGGGGGTCACTGTTTAAAAATAAGGGGTCGCCCATTTAAAACAGAGATGAGGTGGAATTTTTGCACTCAGAGGGTGGTGACTCTTTGGAATTCTCTTCCTGAAAAGGCAGTGGAAGCAGAGTCTTTGAATATTTTTAAGGCAGAGGTGGATAGATTCTTGGTAAGCAAGGGGGTGCTAGGTTATCGGGAGTAGGTGGGATGCAGATTTCAGGTTACTATCAGATCAGCCATGATCTTATTAAATGGCGGAGCAAGTTCGAGGGGCTGAATGGCCTTCTCCTGTTCCTTGTTCATATGTAATAATTTGCCCACCACTGAGATTAGGCTGAGTGACCTGAAATAACTCGGTCTATCTCTTCCTCCCTTTTGAAACAGAGGTATAACATCAGCAGTCCTCCAGTCCTCCCACACCACATCAACAAAACTGTTTGTTTTAATGTCCTTTTCATGCCCTTGCTTTCCCTGCCTGGATTAAAACCTGTTACATTTCTGACACTCCTGGTTCTGATGAAGGGTCATCGACCCGAAATGTTAATTTCCTCTCTCTCCCCACAGATGCTGTGAGACCTGCTGAGCGTTTTTAGCATTTTCTGTTTCGATTTCAGATTGTCGGCGCTCATATTACTTTGCTCTTAAATGCCATGAAATTTCCCCTTGTAATTCACACAGGTTATCGATTTCACCAGGAAAAGCTACTTGAAGAATTGAAGGATTACAAGTTTGTATTCCCAGATGTTTTAGCAGGGAAACAGAAACGCAGTGTAACCCTGCTGCCTCAGGTAACTAATCTGACAGCCTGATTGCATCGACACAACCCAACCTGTCACTTCACCCTATTTTTTGGAGTGATCTAAATTGTTCCTGCACGCAGGGTACTTAATGGTTCTCCAACCTCCCTCCCCTTTCCAAAGCACTTGAACATATTGTTGTCTCCCATTTTCCTATCTTTCCTAGAACTGAATGTTTGAATTCCTCCAATTAGGTTTCTGCTCCTGCCCCAGGACCAAAACGGCTCTTATCAAAGTCACAAATGATGTCCCATTTCACTGTGACAAAGGTAAACCTTCCCTCCTATTCCTTCGCAACCTGTCTTCAGCCTTTGACACAGTTGACTGCACTATCCTCCTCCAATCCCCCAATGATCAATCCTTGGTCCCTCCCTATTTCTCATCATACGTGCTGTCCTGGGGCCAAAATATATATTTTTCGAGGGCCTTTTTTGAGATTTTCTCGAGGGCTACTTTTTAGTTTTCAGTCACATAGTGGCATTAATCTTTATATTTGTACAGCTGAAAGAAAGAGACCTAATTTCGAAGCTGTTCATCTGCACTCATCATCGAGAATGCCAAATTTCAAAGGGAGCAACAATATATATTGCATGATAAGAGGGTGCTGATCGGTTGGCAAGTCACCTCCGGTTGAGGTGATGCTGTGGAGAATGCCCCAGGGAACTAGTGTCTCCCAAGCTTTTGTTTAATCTGTTGGGCTTGCAATGTGGCTCACTTTAGCTAGCTAGAAGCAAACTACACATACAGGAGACTTGTCCTCTGCAGGCAAAAGGAACATGTCCAAGCATTATACGTTTTTTGAATTAAACAAAACCGTGGGGGACAGCAGCTGCTTGGTACATTCTCCAAGACAATGCCTTGACCAGAGCCGACTTGCCAATAATCAGCACCTTTTTCTCATTTAGCATAAGTTGTTGCCCCTTTTGAGATTTGGCTTAGGCCCTGATGAGTGTAAGGTGAAAAGCTCAAACAGTGTATCTCTTTCTTTCAACAGTGCTCAGGTTCTGAACTGCCAAGTGTTACGGACAGGAGAGAGACACACAAACTGCACTGATTTCCTCTTACCGCCTGTCCTGAAACATGAGGTGTTTTGAATTAATTTAAAAAACAATCAGTGGCATTTTTTTCCCAATCCCTCGGTTTTTGTGATCCAGTTTACTAAAAATCCACACCAATCTCGAGTCAGGATTAACTCAGAAGTTTAGTTTATTTTCGCATTCAAAAAACCCAGGGAGTGTTTGCCACGTCCCACTCTGTTCTACACAGACACACGCACGCACACACACACACGCATACACACACACAAAGGTGGGGGATAGAGAATAGGAGTTTTACAATACAACAACCACAGAGATAAATATTAGTTCACATGAGTTCCAGAGTCCAAAGTTAAAGTACAGTGAGGAATTCTTTGATGTGGATGTTTGAATTCAGCTGGCTGAAGACTGGAGTTGTAGTATTCGCTTTTCGGAAGTTTTGGAAGATCTAAAGCCAAACTGATTCACTGGGAGGATTTCCTTCGTCACAGGAAGTAGGTGATTCAGGAGAATGGGTGTAAGGATTTTCCTTGCTATGGATAAGAGAGAAACACTTCAATGGGTGAACCAACATGGGAGAGTTGCAAGAACCAATCAAATGGATTAAAAACAACAAAGCCTGCAGCCCTGATGGTATTCCAGCTGAGGTCTTCAGAGCTGGTGGGCTTAGGCTTAGACCAGGACTTCAAGCACTGGATTTGGGAGGAGAAAGAACTCTCCCCTCGACTGCAGGGAAGTAGTATGTAGGCCCCTAACAGTAGTTATGCGTTAAACAATAAATTATTGGAGTATGTAACAAAGGCAATCTAATAATTATGGGTGACTTTAATCTTCATGGAAAACAGAGGCAGAATCAGACAGAGTCAGCATAGATTTATGAAAGGGAAATCATGCTTGACAAATGTACTGGAATTTTTCGAGGATGTAACTAGTAGAGTTGATGAGGGGGAGCCAGTGGATGTGGTTTATTTGTCTTTCAGAAGGCTTTCGACAAATTCCCACATAAGAGATTGGCGTGTAAAGTTAAAGCGCATGGGATTGGGGGTAGTGTATTGAGATGGATAGAAAACTGGTTGGCAGACAGGAAACAAAGAGTAGGAATAAACGGGTCTTTTTCCGAATGGCAGGCAGTGACTAGTGGAGTACCACAGGGATTGGTGCTGGGACCTCAGTTATTCACAATATATATTAATGATTTAGATGAGGGAATTAAATGTAATATCTGCAAATTTGCAGATGACACAAAGCTGGGTGGGAGGGTGAGCTGTCAGGAGGATGCAGAGATGCTTCAGTGTGATTTGGACAAGTTGAGTGGATGGGCAAATGCATGCCAGATGCAATATAATGTGGAAAAATGTGAGGTTATCCATTTTGGTAGCAAAAACAGGAAGGCAGATTATTATCTGAATGGCAATAAATTGAGAGAGGGGAATGTGCAACGAGACATGGGTGTCTTCGTACACCAGTCACTGAAGGTAAGCATGCAGGTGCAGCAGGCGGTAAAGAAGGCAAATGGTATGTTGGCCTTCATAGCCAGACGATTCGAGTACAGGAACAGGGATGTCTTGCTGCAATTATACAGGGCTTTGGTGAGACCACACCTGGAATATTGTGTGCAGTTCTGGTCTCCTTATCTGAGGAAGGTTGTACTTGCTATAGAGGGAGTGCAGCGAAGGTTTACCCGACTGATTCCTGGGATGGCGGGATTGACATATGAGGAGTGATTGAGTCGGTTAGGATTATATTCGCTGGAGTTCAGAAGAATGGGGTGGGGGAGCGGATCTCATAGAAACCTATACCATTCTAACAGGACTAGACAGGGTAGATGCAGGAAGGATGTTCCCGATGGTGGGGGAGTCCAGAACCAGGGGTTACAGTCTGAGGATACGGGGTAGACCATTTAGGACTGAGATGAGGAGAAATTTCTTCACCCAGAGAGTGGTGAGCCTGTGGAATTCGCTACCACAGAAAGTAGTTGAGGCCAAAACATTGTATGTTTTCAAGAAGGAGTTAGATATCGCTCTTGGGGCGAAAGGGATCAAAGGGTATGGGGAGAAAGCTGGGAGCAGGCTGTTGAGTTGGATGATCAGCCATGATCATAATGAATGGCAGAGCAGGCTGGAAGGGCCGAATGGCCTCCTCCTGCTCCTAGTTTCTATGTTTCTATGTTTCATCAGACTGGACCAATCAAATCACAGAATCACACAATTGTCACAGCAAAGACAGAGGCCATTTGGCCCATCATGTCTGCACCAGCTCTCCTAATGAGCAGTTCACCTGGTGTCATTCCGCTGCTTCTCCCTGTAATTCTGCACATTGTTCCTTTTTAAATCATGGTTTAGTTCTCTTTTGAATAACTCCATTGAACCTGCTACCACCACATTCTCTGGCAGTGATTTTCAGATCCTAATCACTTGGGTGAAAAAAGATTTTCCTCATGTCCCTATTGCTTCTTTTGTTAGTTACCTTAAATCCGTGCCCCCTTGTTCTTGATCCCTTCATGAGTGGGATCAATTTTTCCCTATCTACTCTTTCCAGCCCCCTCATGATTTTGAATAACTCTATTAAATCTCCTCTCAGCCTGGAAAACGGTTCCAACTTCTCCAATCTGTAGGGAGGGTCCCTTTCGGAGTCTCACTTAGGTTCGGAACCGCGCTATGGACATAACAGGAATGAGTGACTATGACAAGTAATGTGTTAAAATAACAATTTTATTGAATATTGAATCATGATTACAATAATAATATGACAATTACAATTGATAATATAAATAAAAGAAAAATAAGTGAAAAGAAAGAAAGTTAACTTTATTGAAAGGAAAAAGCACCTTATATATATCATAAGAAAAGAAGAAAGTTGGATTTTTCTAAAGCACAAAGAATGAGCCCAATCTAGTCTGTTCCACGACAGCACCCTAAAGTGGTACACATGCTACCATCTCCTTGGTACATCACCAAGTCACTGAGTAACCCTCCTGTGGGCACCACGGTCAGTCACTCCATCCCTGGCCCTTCCTCCCGTCTTCAGTGGTGATTATTCCACTACGGCTGCGACAGTGAGTCCTCAAAGCAGTGTCCCTTTAAGCCAAATTTCTGGCTTCATTCCAACCTTCTGAGGTCTGGTACAGTCCTTTCCCAAAACAAGTCTCAGTTCTTATCAATTCTTCTCACAGGCACTGCAAGGCCATTCACAATATCCAATTTGCTTACGCCTCTTTTGATGGTGTCTTCCCATCTGTCACCTTTCAAGTGTTATGCCCATCAATCAAATTTCACCTCCTGATGACCTCCATAAGGTTACTCATCGCCCTGGCCTGTGGTCCAAGGGTCACTGAATGCAGTGAGAAGAAGGATAAACAAAAGGCAACGCATTTTAGTATTCTAGTTTGAAAAATGGGAAACAAAGATGTAGTCTAAATACCAGCTGTGCATGGCCAGTATGGAAAACACAAGCTCTGGGAAAACAGGTCACTACTGATTATTATTGATTAATTAATCAAAGCACAATCAGAGCTGAGTTATGATCAATGTAAGATTTAATACAAAATAACTTTAAATATTCACTTTTGGCTTAAAATCAAGAATAAAGCTGAAATAAAATGCAAAAATACAAAATTGCAAAAGTTAGTGGCTGCAGGCCTCAGGCCTCAGGCCTACAAATCTATCTTCATAACTGAAGTTCCTCATCCCTGGAAACATTCTCATGAATTTTTCTGCACTCTTTCTAATGCCTTCACATCCTTCCTAAAGTGCTGGGCCCAGATTTCGATGCAATATTATAGTTGAGACCAATTTAGTGTTTCATTCAAGTTTAACATAACCTCTTTGCTCTTGCACTCTATGCCTCGGCTGATAAAGCCTATGCTCTCTCAATGTATCCTGGCACCTTCAATGACTTATATACATATAAACCCAGGCCTGTCTGCTCCTTTAGAATTGTGCCCTCTATTTTATATTGCCTCTCCATGTTCTTCCAACTAAAAGTGGTAAAGGTAGACAGGAAGATGGGTTTGTCGAATGATTTTGTGGCAACTTTCTGGAGTGATACATTGTGGAACCAACTAGGATAAGACTATTTTAGAGCTAGTATTGTGTAATGATGCAGGGTGAATTAATAATCTCATAGCAAAAGATCCACTGGGAAATAGGTGATCATAATACAATTGAATTCCATATTAAATTTGAGAGCCAACATATTTGAGTCCCAAACAATAATCTTAACCAAAGCAAATTACACAGCTGTAAGGGGAGAGTTGGCTAAGGCTGATTGGGTAAATAGACAAAAATGTATACCAGTTAATAAATGATGGAAACATTTAAAATGTTCAACAAAAATATATTCCTTTGAGAAACAAAAACTGAGCAATAAAGATCGTTCCATGGTGTACTAAGGAGGTTAAGAATAGGATTAGAAGAATAGTGGTAAGTCTGAGGTTTTGGAAGCCAGCACAAAGCCAGTAAAAAGTTGAAAAGGAAAAACATAGAATATGAGACTAAACTAGTTAGGAATATTAAAAACAGATTGCGAGAGATGACAGGAGAAATTATCATGAGGAACGAAGAAATAGCAGAGCTACTGAACAAATATTTTATGTCTGTCTTCACAGTAGAAGGCACAAGTTACATACCAGAAATAGAGGGTAATCTATGACCAAAAAGTATGAGGAAATGAAGGTAATTAATATCAGCAGGAAAAAGGTCTTGAAGAAGCTTGAGGGGTTAAAATCTGTAACCTCCCCAGGGCCTGATGGCCTACAATCTAGGGTACTAAAAGATGTAGCAACAGAGTTAGTGGATGAACTGGTTATGATTTTCCAAAATTTCCTAGTTTCTGGAATGGTTCCAGTAGATTGGAAGTTAGCAAATGTAACAATTCAAGAAAGTAGGGAGAGAGAAAACAGGGAACTGCAGGCCATTTAGTCTGCCATTAGTTCTCGAGAAAGTGTTTAAGTAAGGAAGCATTAACAATGTAACTTAGAAAATCAGAGTATAATCAGACAATGCCATCATGGTTTTACGAGGGAAATTAGTTTCAACATATTTATTAGAGATTTTTGAGGATGTAACTAGTAGGTTAGTTAAAGGGGAAGGAAGAAATTTAGTATACCTTCTAAAAGACATTGGATAAGATTACACACAAATGGTTCATAGGTAAGATAAGGGCTCATAGGTTTGGGAGTAATATATTAGCATGGATAAAGGATTGGTTACAGACAGGAAGCAAGAGGTAGGGGTAAATGGGACATTTTCAAGTTGGTTAGTGGAGTGCTGCAAGGATCAGTGCTGGGACATCAGCTATTTACAATCTATATTAATGACTTAGATGCAGAGACAGAAAGTAATATATCGAAATTGCTGCCAATGTAAAGCTAAGTGGGAATGCACGCTATGAGGTGGATATAAAAAAGACTGCAAAGACATGTAGACAGGCAGAGTTGGAGGGCAACAAGGTGGCATTTGGAGTATAATGTGCAGTAGTCTGAGGTTGTTCAATTTGCTTGTAAGAACGTAAAGCAGAATATTTTTAAAAAGAGGCAAACCTTGTATATATTGATATTCAGAGGGACTTGGGTGGACTGGGGAATTGAGAACACAGTAGGGATAATTTTGACACGTTCTCCTGAATTGCGAACTACGTCTGGCTAAGAAAATCCTCTGAGACACAATGTGGCTTTAGACTGTGTGGAGGAACCTCCGACATAGTCTTTGTTGCTAGACAAATCCAAGAAAATTGTCAGGAACAGCACCAGAAACTCTTCATTGCATTCATCGACCTGACCAAAGCACCTGACTGAGTAAATCGCGAGGCTTTGTGGATCGTGTGTCAAGTATTTGGATTTCCAAGGAAATTCATCACAATCCTGCAACTGCTTCATGATGATATATTTGCAACTGTCTTGAGTGGAAGATTTGAAACAGACACTTTCAAAACCTGGACAGTGGTCAAGTAAAGCTGTGTGATTGCCCCTGTACTAATTACAAATCTACCTGACAGTGGCTATTCATCTCACGAAAGATCGACTGCCCTCTGGTCTCAGCATTAAATACCGCCTAGAGGGAAAACTCATTGACCTCAGTCATCTCTGTGCCAGGACTAAACTGACCACCATAGACATACATGATCTGCAGTTTTATGGATGATTGCATAGTGTTGCCCACTTGGTGCCAGATTTGCCAGATGCTCTTGATTTCTTCAATTCTGCATTCAAGAAACTCAGCCTGTCCTGAAGTGATGCCAAAACAAAACTCATATATCAACTCATACCTGGTCAGCCAAATAGTTCACCTCCCATATATGTTGAGATAGAGACTCTGGATAATGCTGAGCAATTCCCTCACCTTGGCAGCCACCACTCTCAAAAGGCCACCATTGACAAGGAGATCCAACACCAGGTCAGCTGCAGCATTCGCCCCTTGACATTCAATGGCATTACCATCGCTGAATCCCCCACTATCAACATCCTGGGGGTTACCATTGACCAGAAACTGAACTGGACCAGCCACATAAATACTGTGGCTACAAGAGCAGGTTAGAGGCTAGGAATCCTGTGGCAAGTAACTTGCCTCCTGACTCCCCAAAGCCTTTCCACCATCTATAACCATGTTAAAACATGGACGAAAGAGCCGAACTCACAAGGTGAAGTGAGAGAAAGTGCCCTTGACCGAGTTACACATTCCGATCTAGCCCTGATAACCTTTGATTCCCTTGCCTAACAAGAACCTATCTAACTCTGCCTTAAAAATGCTCAATGACCCCATCTCCACCATTTCCTGAGGCAGAATTCCAAAGTTGCGCAATCCTCTGAGAAAAAATTTCTCTGCATCTCTGTCCTAAAAGGGTGACCCTTAATTTTAAAACATGGTCCCCTACTTATGGATTCATCCTCAAAAGGACACATCCTTTTGAAGTCCAACTTGTCAAGACCATTCAGGTTATTAGATACTTCAATCAAGTCATCCCCCTCTCCTCTAATTTCCAGTGGAAACAAGCCCAGTCTGTCCAACCTTTCCTCATAAGACAACCTGCTCATTCCTGGCACCAATCTGGTAAACCTTCTCTGAATCGCCTCCAATGCATTAACATCCTTCGTTAAATAAGGAGACCAAAACTACACATTGTATTTGAGATGTAGTCTTACCAACGCTCTGTATAACTGAAGCACAACATCCCAACTTTTATGTTCAAATCCTCTTGTAATAAAGGATAGCATTCCATTAACCTTCTTGGTTACATTCCGTACCTGCATGAGCTGCCTCCAACATTGAGGAATTCATGACCCTTAAATTTTTATGTGACTGCATTATGCCTGAATCCTTACTGGATGGAGGACAGACGCCGACCTCTCTATCTGCGTAGGCTTGGTCTGGTCCCTTCCCCACCAGCTGGGCTGCCTGCTCCTCTCACTCAATGACAGGCAATATGATTGGCACAGGCTTGGAGGGCCGAAGGGCCTGTTCCTGTGCTGTACTTTTCTTTGTTCTTTGAGGCTCCATCCCATCTCTCTCTCTCTCCCTCCCGATGTGCCTCAGATTTTCCTGTGCAAAAGGAGAAGATGGGGTTGGGAGAATATATGTTTCATGCACCTTTTTCATGTTTCCAGTCTTACAAATAACCCACTGGATTGTGTGCCATGTGAGTGATTTACTGTAGGTTGTCCAAAGGGTTCTGGTGCAGCATCCTCCAGAGCAGTGAGCCCATGTAGTTAGAAGGATAAGGCTCACAGAGGCATGTCATTAGTGGTGTTTGCTGGTGCTCTGAATGCCTAACCTCCTTCCCCCACAACAAACAGCATTCTCTGTGTGGAAGGGTCAGGGACCCACAGTGGCCTCTCCACCTGCAGACTAGTTGGACTGCAGTGGGGCTATGAGGCATGACCTTGTCACATTGAGTAGCTGTTTTATCTATGGGCCGCACAGTTGGTGCCCTTGCTACTGAGGCCCATGTCCCTTTTACCATTGGGTGAGGTGAGTGTGAGAAGTTGAGGGTTTGCTTATCCCTGGTGGTGTGGATGAGGTCATTCATCCATTTTTGACAATGCAGGGCAGTCCCGTGGTGGAGGTGCTGGGCACTAACCACCTTGGAGACTTCCTGTCATGCAGGGTTGGTCCGGGAGCTCAGACTCCTCCTTCCATTCTCGGGGTAGAAGATGCCCCTCCATTGAGCAGGACCTCGAGGGAATTGTCACTGAATTTGGGGGCCAGAGCTCCGTTTGATCAATGGGCCATCTCCTCCTTTAATGGTGGGTAAGCTGATGTCCGGGTGCCTTTTAAATATGGCGTCTAGATATGACGGCATGGCACATGCTGTCCAGCTCGGCCCGCCACGCCAAGTTCCAGGAAACCCCCAACTGTATCATTAGTTAGGCCAGCATTCTGGTTCCTGCCCACACCACGAGACTTAGGACAGAAATTTCCCCCCATTGGGGGGATTGTGCGGAGGTGGGCACGAGCCCTATCGATGCCCTCAATTGGGGTCACGCCGCCATTTTATGTGGTCGGGCCAATTAAGCGCTGAGCACTCCCTATGCGGATGTGGGGGTATTCCCTGAGTCGGGGCCTGCGCTCTTTCACACCCCACCCTGCCTCGCCGACCTGAAAATTCTGCCCTTAGCCCTAGAATGGAAAATTCCACCCACTGAGTCTATATTACCTCTTCCTGAACCTTCTGCCAAAATTCATCGCTTCGCATTTTTCCGTATTGAATTCTATCTGGCACGTGTCTGCCCATTCCTCCAGCATAGCTGTGCCCTGTCACTGTCGATTGGTATAATCCTCACTCTTTGCCACTCCTCCAAGTTTGGTATCACTGGCAAATTTTTAAATTTTACTTTGTATCCCAATATCCAAGTCATTTATATATAGGAAAAAAGCAGTGGTCATTGGGGAACACCACAGTCCACCATCCAGAAGTCTGAAAAATAAATATTTACCATGATCACTGTTTCCTGCCTGAGAGCCAATTTTTTTCAAATCCAATTTGACACCGGCCCTCCTATTCTATGAGCCTTATTTTGTTAACCAGCTGTTATGTGGTACTTTGTCAAATGCTTTCTTGAAATCCATATGGACAACATCCATTGCATTCCCTACATCAATCTTCTCTGTTACTTGATTAAAAAATTCAATTAGATTTCGATTTCAATTTGGATTAGTAAGAAGGCAAAAGGAAAGACGACATTTATTGCGAGGGGAATGGAATATAAAATTCTGCCTTTGAGTAAGCACCCTTTTACAACATGTATTTATTTGTGTCCCATGTAGGGAAGCTATCCAAACCACATCAGCATGTCGGTGAAGATAGAGGGAAAGGACTTCACGCTGGATCTCAGCAGAAATAGGTGAGTAGATCTTGCTTTATTTCATAAGAATAATGAACCATTACCAACATGCTGGGCTTGTGTTAAAGTTTACTCTACCCTGCACGTGGGCTGCTTGGTGAGAAGTTCCTGTTTAAACATTAAATGGAGGGAGGGACTTGCCATAGAAAAGTCATTGCCTGGCATCACATGGGCCTGGCTATTCAGGTTCCACTTGAGCATCAGGAAATAGGTGCTGCACCCTCAGAATTAGAGGTCACTGGGGATGAGGAGCAGAAGCCTGCACAGGAAGGGCAGTGAAACACAGTGCCCAGGTAACTCTCCCCCTTCCTAATGTGTTGCAGTGTCTGCAGCTCAGACTCCAGCTCATCAACCCTGAGCCGAAGTTTCTCTGGAGTAACATGTAGGGCAGGCCTGGTGAGGATGGCAGGTTTCATTCCCTAAAGGGCATTAGTGAACCAGATGGGTTCTTAATGTCAATGAGAATGGTTTCATGGTCATCATTACTGTAACAATTCCAGATTTACAAATTGAATTCAAGATCCACCAGTTGACATGCTGAGATTCGCACCCGTGACCCCAGAGTATTAACCTGGGCCTCTGACTTAATAGTCCAGTGACTTTGCCACTGCACGATTGCCTCTCCTAAGTTGATGTCTCTTGTGTGGCGTTAGAACAAGTCTCTATTTGCGTAACTCGTTGCAAATACTACATTTGAAGCCTGTATTGGAGGGATGGATGGAGGCATTGGCTTTGTGCCATGATCCCTTGTCCTCAATACACTTGTCTCTGCTTTTGTCAGGCAATGGTTGACTTCATCATTCAACAGTGTTTTTGGAGAGGTTACCCCCAAGATAGCAAAACTGCGAACTAATGGAGGGGTGACTGAATGGAGGGATGTCTTTTTGATAGTGTTAGGAAGATCTTGCAGTATATGGCCATGGGCGGATTGATACAAGGTCATTGTCCTCTTTAGACTTATTGTCAGGCCAACATTTCCTGATGCTAGGCAAAGCGATCAACAAGCAGCTGATTGTTCTCCAGAATATGTGCCGCGAGAGCACAGTTGTCCATGAGTAAGAGTTCACTCAGCAGCTTCATGCAAGCCTTGAACATTTGCAAATTGAAGATGTTGTCATCTGTCCTGAATTGAATATGTCTAGATCTTTGAGTGTGAACTGGATCAGGGCTGAGAAGTACATGGCAAACAAAGCTGGAGCCAATGCACAGCCTTGTTTGTTGCTGTTAATGACAGGAAAGGCATCTTATATCGTACCACTTTGTAATATGCTGGCAACTATGCCATTGTTAAATGAGTAAATTACACTGATCATCTTTTTGAAGGGCAGCCATATTTATACAAATATGTAAAATTCCTCAACCCTTGAACAATTCTGGTAAACCTCCGCTGCTCCCACCCAAGCACCCCTACATCCTTCCTACTGCATGGTGACCAGAAATGGATGCAATACTCTAGGTGTGGCCTAACAAGACTTTTATAATGGTTCAGCATAACTTCCCTCTTTTGTGCTCAGTACCTCTATTTACAAAGCTCAAGTTTCCATATGCTTTGCTCAATACTCTCTCAATATGTCCTTCCACTTTCAAAGATCCATGCACATGAGCCCCCAGATCCTTATGTTTCTGAACACCCATTAGGACGGTGGCATTGGGTGGAATTTCCCAGTCCCCCTCCCCCACCATGCTGGGTTTAATGGTAGGTGCTGGTGGGAGGGGTGGGACAATGTGGCAGGAGCTGAACGACTGGTTTCCCGCTGATGTGACATGGTGGGGGGAATGTGCACTCCTGCCCGTCATATCCGGTTGCCATTCCTGCCAGAGGTGGGTGTTAAACTGTTTTGCATGAAGGTGAAGGCCCTGTCCAATCACCTTCACTACCAGCGGGATATCACACTGGTGGAACACTTCCGGTCCAACATAGCGTGGACATGTCGATACACACCTGACGCAGGCACGGGGCAGTTTGCGGAGATTGGAAGGTGGTGGCCTCCAGCGACCATGGAGCGTGGAGTACCAAGTTCATCAGTGGGTGGAGCATCAACACTGTGCATCTTCAAGCTGCAAGTTTTTCCAGGAGGTGGATCTTCTACTGCAGGAGCTTTGAGGAGGTGGATCTTCTACTGCAGGAGCTTTGGGGAGGTGGATCTTCTACTGCAGGAGCTTTGGGGAGGTGGATCTTCTACTGCAGGAGCTTTGGGGAGGTGGATCTTCTATTGCAGGGGCTTCCAGGAGGTGGATCTTCAAGCTGTGGGTGGACGGCTGCATTAGGCACTGTTGTGCGGTAATGGTCTGTGCTGTGGGGGCATTAGGCGGGGAGGAGAGGAATGAAGAGGTGGGCCGTGTGTGGAAACCTGGAGGGGGTGAGAGAGGTTGGGGGTGGTTAGAGATGCTGCCAGAGTCATGGAATGGGTCAGCTGGTATGGAGCGGGAGGATGGGAAGGGCCATGTTGGAGTGAGGGTAGTTGAGGGGAGGGGTTGGTGTGGATTGGCAGGTGTGAACTGGCGTGGGGGGAAGAAGGGAAAGGGTTTCAGAGGAAGGGGTCTTTGGTGTCAACAGATGAGCCCTGGGGGGCATACTGAGGGAATTGGTGATAGGAATGGCTGGTGGGGGTTAAAGGAGACAGTGGGAGCCAGTAGAGTGAGGGTTTGGCGGTAACAGGTGAAAGGGTGCTGAGGGTTATTGGAGGGGATATAGAAGGAGAAGCAGATTCTGGGAACAGGCAGGGTGAGGTGGGGGGGGGGACATGCCTGTTGTGATGGGGGTGGGCTCCTTGGGTAGGGGATATGGACATGGGTGATGGGGGTAGGTTGAAGGGTAACTGTGGGAAGGTCAAATGTTACACCTGGAGGGTCAGTGTTTATGGGGGGGGGCGGTAAAGTGTGGGTCGGGTGGGGGAGGGGTAAAGGTATTGGACTGGACATCAAATTTTACACAAACCGTGGCCACTCGCAAATAACCGGAGCCTTGTGGTGGAGATCTCGAGATGCTGCATGGGAGTTGGGTCATGAGGGGTGGGCAGAGCGGCAGGTCATCTCAACTGGACAACTAAAGGGAAACCCCAGCATGTCGTACTGACAATGCTGGGGCATTGGAACAGATGAGGGTGTGAAGAGCAAAGGCTCAGTGCGCACGGGAGACTTCTTGCGCTTGGTTCGCCAGGGCCCTGGCAATGACCTTTGCCTCCCTGCACATGCCTGATTCTGGGGGACATAGACCCAGCTTGGGGTGTCCCTCTGAAGATGGTGGTGGAGGGGGTGAAGCGCAGGCGTTAACAATCTGAGTGTACCCGTGCAACCACGTGTGAAATCAAAACTGCTAAATCCTGCGTTCCTTACCACTTCTACTCGACATCTGCAACAGGGGTGGAGGCAGCCTGCTGACCATTTTGCCCTGTTGTCTTGGATGACCTTGCTAGGCGTCCTCTGGAGGCCTGAGGCCTGGAGGGCCCAGGCTTACTTTGGTTGTCCTGCTGTGGGGCAGCCTACTCCCTTTGTGGTCACAGAGGATGAAGCTGAAGGGGTCACAGCCAAGGGGGATTCCGGAGGGCTGTGCAGCCTCAGAGAGTCCTGGGTGGAGGTTGCAGGTCGTCAACAGCCACTCCTTCCCATTACGTGCCCGAGGGTCCCTGCCTGGCTCCTTGAGGAGAAGGGGCACGAGAAGGGAGGCTGAGGGTCCCCATCTCCCTTTTGTGCAGCCACTGCAAAAGCTCCCCCATGGTTACAGCGATGGAGTGCAGGTCTCCGCGCATCTCCAGCAGAGACTGGGTATTCTGCTGGACCAGGTTCTCCATGGCGACTGCCATCCTTCCCATGGAGACCTCGATGCGCGCACATGTCGGCACCACTTCATCAGGCAGCAGGTGGATGGACTCCTCCATCTCACCTGCCACCCGGTTGAGGGCCTTCAACACCTGTACCTGATGTTCCCCCGCCTCTCGCTGCATCTCCAGCATCTTGTACATGGCCCATCCCAGAGGCTCATCATCCCACTCGGACGTCGCAGATGCCTCTTTCCCAGTAGTCCTCCAAGCGCCAGCGAGCTTGGCTGATCCTGCCTTCTCCTGCTGCAGACACATGCTCGTACAGTAACCACCAGAATGTGATACCCTGCCTGAACCACATTTAATATCCACCAAGGTGTGAGTCTGTGCTGGGGGAGGCTGCAGGTGACTGCTGTGATGCCTCTACTGGTGCAATGTCCTCCCCAATGTCATTGGTCCTCTGTGGACTGGAAGAACTGCTGGACAAGGGCTTCCCCTTCTTTCCGTGCCCTCTTCTTGGTGGGACCTGTAAGTGAGAGAGGAAAGAGTGAGTGACTACATGAGCTGCCTCCAACATTGAGGAATGCATGACCCTTAGATTTTTATGTGACTACATTATGCATGGATCCTTACTGGATTGTGTGCCATGTGAGTGATGTACTGTAGGTTGTCCAAAGGGTTCTGGTGCAGCATCCTCCAGAGCAGTGAGCCCATGTAGATAGAAGGATAAGGCTCACAGAGGCATGTCATTAGTGGTGTTTGCTGGTGCTCTGAATGCCTAACCTCCTTTCCCCACAACAAACAGCATTCTCTGTGTGGAAGGGTCAGGGACCCACAGTGGCCTCTCCACCTGTAGACTAGTTGGACTGCAGTGGGGCTATGAGGCATGACCTTGTCACATTGAGTAGCTATTTTATCTATGGGCCGCACAGTTGGTGCCCTTGCTACTGAGGCCCGTGTGGATGAGGTCATTCATCCATTTTCGACAATGCAGGGCAGTCCCGTGGTGGAGGTGCTGGGCACTAACCACCTTGGAGACTTCCTGTCATGCAGGGTTGGTCCGGGAGCTCAGACTCCTCCTTCCATTCTTGGGGTAGAAGGTGCCCCTCCATTGAGCAGGACTTCGAGGGAATTGTCACTGAACTTGGGGGCCAGAGCTCCGTTTGATCAATGGGCCATCTCCTCCTTTAATGGTGGGTAAGCTGATGTTCGGGTGCCTTTTAAATATGGCGTCTCGATATGACGGCATGGCACATGCTGTCCAGCTCGGCCCGCCACGCCAAGTTCCAGGAAACCCCCAACTGTATCATTAGTTAGGCCAGCATTCTGGTTCCTGCCCACACCACGAGACTTAGGACAGAAATTTCCCCCCGTTGGGGGGTTTGTGCTGAGGTGGGCACGAACCCTATCGACGCCCTCAATTGGGGTCACGCCGCCAATTAAGCGCTGAACACTCCCTATGCAGACGGGTGGGGGGTATTCCCTGAGTCGGGGCCTGCGCTCTTTCACACCCCACCCTGCCTCACTGACCTGAAAATTCTGCCCTTAGCCCTAGAATGGAAAATTCCACCCACTGACTCTATATTGCCTCTTCCTGAACCTTCTGCCAAAATTTATCGCCTCACATTTCTCCGTATTAAATTCTATCTGGCACGTGTCTGCCCATTCCTCCAGCATAGCTGTGCCCTGTCACTGCCGATTGGTATAATCCTCACTGTTTGCCACTCCTCCAAGTCTGAAAAATAAACATTTACCATGATCACTGTTTTCTGCCTGAGAGCCAATTTTTTTCAAATCCAATTTGACACCGGCCCTCCTATTCTATGAGCCTTAATCTGTTAACCAGCTGTTATGTGGTACTTTGTCAAATGCTTTCTGGAAATCCATATGGACAACATCCATTGCATTCCCTACATCAATCTTCTCTGTTACTTCATTAAAAAATTCAGTTAGATTTAGATTTAAATTTGGATTAGTGCAGCAAATGATTGAGAAGGCAAAAGGAAAGACAGCCAAGGGAAATGGAATATAAAAATTAGGAAATTTTACAACAGCTGTGCAGGGCCTTGGTGAGACCACATCTGGAACAGATGTGTACAGTTTTGATCTCCTTATTTGCAAAAAGATATGGGCTTGAATCTTCAACTCCGTGGGTGGGTGGGATCGGGAACCGGACCCACGGATTGCGATTTCACACTGGCTGGCCAATTGACAGTCAGCCGACGTGAAACGCGAGAGGAAAAGCTCAGTGCTGCCGGGATTGGGGGGGCAGGAGGAGGGCGGGTGCTGACGTTTCTGTGGGCATTGGGTGAGTGCCGAGAGAAAGCTCCCTGAAGGCTGAGAGGGAGAAGGCTCCTCGGGGAGCTGCGGACCCGCAAACCATGAAATAAAGTTTTGAAAAATCAGGAACAAAATTGTCCAAGCGTCACAGTCAGGCAGCTGAACATGGACATGATAAAAAATGCTGTCCATAGACTTTTATTTTTATTTTATTTGATGAGACAAACCTCATCCTGCTCTTGGATGAGGTTTCGTGAAAAATGCAAAGTCCGCCTGGCTGATTCGCCCGCCCGTCGACTGTCAGGTTGGACGGACCATGAAAAATCGGAGACACTCACGCCGTTAATGGGCTTAATTTGCCCTCTTAATTGCTGGCGGGCAAGCTTCCAACTTTTGTGCACCCTCGCTGAGCGAAATATCACGTGAGCTCAGGATGCTCGCCCGACGTCTTCTCACGCGATTCCATGCCCAGTCGGGTCTGGTGCGCGCCCGCCCAGGGGATGTAAAATTCTGCCCATAATTGCTTTCGAAGCAGTGCAGAGAAAGTTCAGTTGACTCATTCCTGGGACGAGAGCCTTATCTTAGGAAGAAAAGTTGGGCCCATAACCTGTTGGTTTTTAGAAGATTAAGACATGATCTGATTGAAACATATTAGATCCTGAGAGGATTTGATAGGCTTGATACACAAGGGAACATCAAGAACTAGAGGGTGATACCACTTATGAGAGAGACTAGAACCAGGGGACACAATTTAAGAATAAGAGAGGAACTGTTTAAGATGGAGATGTGGAGAAATTTTTCCTCTCAAAGGTTCGTTAGTATGTGGAATTCTCTTTCCCAGAAAGCAGTGAAGGCTGGTCATTGAATTTATTTAAGGCAGAGTTGGACAGATTTTTGATAAACAAGGGAGTCAAGAGTTATGGGAGGAAGATGGCAAAGTGGAATTGAGGCACCATGAGATCAGCCATGATCTTATTGAATGGTGGAGCAAGGCTGAATAGCCTACTCCTGCTCTGAAGCTCTATGTTCCTATTAGTCATGCACAGTCTGCCTTTTACAAGTCTGTTGCTGGCTCTCCTTAATTAACTCTATCCTCTCCAGGTTCCTGTTGATTCTTTTTCTCTGATTATTTTTTCTAAAACCTTACCCACCACTGGTGTTAAACTAACTGGCCTGCAGTTGCTGGGAATGTTCTTACAGAATCACATAATCTTTACAGTGCAGAAAGAGGCCATTCAGCCCATCGAGTCTGCACTGGCTCTCACTCCACTGCCTTATCCCCGTAACCTTGCACATTCTCTCTCTTCAGATAGCAATCCAATTCCCGTTTGAACATCTCGATTGAACCTGTCACTACCACCCTTTCAGGAAGTTTGTTCCAGACCCCAACCATCCTCTGAGTGAAAAAATCTTTCCTCATATCACTATTACTCCTTTTGCCAATTATTTTGAATTTGAGTGGGAACAGTTTCTCACTATTTACCCTGTACATACCCTTTAGGGTCTTGAGTACATGGGATACAGGGTAATTTGATAAGATGGATTCAAAATTGGCTTAGTTGTAGAAGACAGAGGGTGATGACAGAAGGATGCTTTAGTGACTGGAAGCCCATGTCCAGTGGGGTACCACAGTGATCTGTGCTAGGTCCCCTATTATTCGTCATTTATATAAACGACATAGATGACTATGTGGGGGGTAGGATTAGTAAGTTTGCGGATGACATAAAGATTGGCCGGGTGGTTAACAGTGAGGTTGAATGTCTTGGGCTACAGGAAGATATAAATGGGATGGTCAAATGGACGGATAAGTGGCAGATGGAATTTAACTCTGAAATTAGGTGATACATTTTGGTAGGAATAATTTGACAAGTAAGTATTCAATGAACGGCATGGCACTAGGAAGTTCTGAGGTGTCCATAGATATGTGTGTCCATAGATCCCTGAAGGTGGAGGGGCATGTTAGTGGGGTGGTGAAAAAGGCATATGGGACACTTGCCTTTATCATTCAAGGCATAGATTACAAAAGTAGGGAGATCATGTTGGAGTTGTATAGAACCTTGGTGAGGCCACAGCTGGAGTACTGTGTACAGTTCTGGTCGCCACGTTATAGGAAGGATGTGATTGCACTGGAGAGGGTGGAGAGGAGATTCACCAAGAGTTGCCTGGGATGAAACATTTAAGCTATGAAGAGAGGTTGGATAGACTTGGGTTGTTTTCATTGGAGCGGAGAAGACTGAGGGGCAACCTGATCGAGGTGTACAAGATTATGAGGGACATGAACAGGGTGGATAGGGAGCAGCTGTTCCCCTGAGTTGAAGGGTCAGTCACAAGGGGGCATAAGTTCAAGGTGAGGGGCAGGAGGTTTAGGGGGGATGTGAGGAAAAACTTTTTTACCCAGAGGGTGGTGACGGTCTGGAATGCGCTGCCTGGGAAGGTGGTGGAGGTGGGTTACCTCACATCCTTTAAAAAGTACCTGGATGAGCACTTGGCACATCATAACATTCAAGGCTATGGGCCCCAAGTGCTGGTAAATGGGATTAGGTAGGTAGGTCAGGTGTTTCTCACATGTCGGTGCAGACTCAATGGGCCGAAGGGCCTCTTCTGCACTGTGTGATTCTGTGATTCTATAAAGGCCCTAAATTGGGGGAATGCCGATTTCAATATGATAAGACAGGATCCGGCCAAAGTGGACTGGGAGCAGCTACTTGTAGGAAAGTCTACATCAGACCAGTGGGAGCCATTCAAACAGGAAATAGTGAGAACTCAGGGCCAATATGTTCCTGTAAAGGTGAAGGGTAGGACCAGCAATGTCAGGGAATCCTGGCTGTCAAGGGATATAGAAGATTGGATAAGGCAAAAAAAGGATGCTTATGGCAGATACAGAGGACTGAAAACAGCAGAAGCCCTAGAGGAGTATAAAAAGTGTAGGGGGGCACTTAAAATGTAATTAGGAGAGTGAAGAGGGGGCATGAGAAAACACTGGCAGGCAAGAAAAAGGAAAATCCTAAGGCATTTTATTAATATATTAAGGTCAAAAGGATAACCATGGAAAGAGTAGGACCCGTTCGGGACCAAAGTGGCAATCTAATGCATGGAGCCGGAGGATTGAACTATTACTTCTCATCTGTGTTCACTATGAAGAAGAACGATGTAGGTGTAGAAATTAGGGAGGGGGACTGTGATATACTTGAACAAATTAGCATTGAAAGGGAGGAGGTATTCGGGTTTTAGCGGGCTTAAAAGTGGAAAATCTCCAGGCCCAGGTGGGATGTATTCCAGGCTGCTATGCAAGGCAAGGAAGGAGATTGCAGGGGCTCTGAGACTAATTTTCAAATCCTCTCTGGACATAGGATAGGTGCCAGACGACTGGAGAATAGTGAATGTAGTACCATTATTCAAGAAGGGTTGTAGGGACAAACCAGGTAATTACAGGCCAGTGAGTCTAACATCAGTGGTAGGGAAACTATTGGAAAAAATTCTGAGGGACAGGATTAATCTCTACTTGGAGAGGCAGGGATTAATCAGGGATAGTCACCATGGCTTTGTTGAGGGAGATCATGTCTAACAGACTTGATTAATCTTTTTGAGGAGGTGACTAGTTGTGATTGCAGTGGAGAGGGTGCAGAGGAGATCCACCAGGATGTTGCCTGGGTTGGAGTGTTTCAGCTGTGAAGAGAGACTGAATAGGCTAAGGTTGTTTTCCTTAGAGCAGAGAAGGCTGAGGGGGGACCTGATAGAGGGAAACAAAATTATGAGGGGCATAGATAGGGTAGATAGGAAGAAACTTTTCCTCTTCGAAATTGGATTTGAAATTGGCTGTGTGGGAGAAGACAGAGAGTGATAGTGGATGATTGCTTCTCAGACTGGAGGCCAGTGACTAGTGGTGTGCCTCAGGGATCTGTGCTGGGACCATTGTTGTTTGTTGTCTATATCAATGATCTGTATGATAATGTGGTGAATTGGATCAGCAAATTTGCTGATGACACTAAGATTGGAGGCGTTGTGGACAGTGAGGAAGGCTTTCAAAGCTTGCAGAGGGATCTGGACCAACTGGAAAAATGGGCCAGAAAATGGCAGATGGAATTTAATGCAGAAAAATGTGAGGTGTTACATTTTGGAAGGTCAAACCAAGGTAGGACATACACAGTAAATGGTAGGGCACTGAGGAGTGCGGAGGAACAAAGGGATCTGGGAGTTCAGATACATAGTTCCCTGAAAGTGGCGTTACAGGTAGACAGGGTTGTAAAGAAAGCTTTTGGCATACTGGCCTTCATAAATCAAAGTATTGAGTATAGGAGTTGGGATGTTATGCTGAGGTTGTATAAGGCATTGGTGAGGCCAACTTTGGAGTATTGTGTGCAGTTCTGGTCGCCTAACTACAGGAAGGATATCAGTAAGATTGAGGGAGTGCAGAGAAGATTTACTAGGATGTTGCTGGGTCTTAAGGAGTTGAGTTACAAGGAAAGATTAAACAGGTTAGGACTTTATTCCTTGGAGCGTAGAAGAATGAAGGGAGAAATGATAGAAGTTTACAAAATTATGAGGGGTATAGACAGAGTGAATGCGAGTAGGCTCTTTCCACTTAGATTAGGAGAGATAAACACGAGAGGACATGGCTTTAGGGTGAAAGGGGAAAGGTTTAGGGGGAACATTAGGGGGAACTTCTTCACACAGAGAGTGGTGAGAGTGTGGAACGAGCTACTATCTGACATAGTAAATGCGGGCTCACTCTTAAGCTTTAAGAATAAATTGGGTAGATACATGGATGGGAGAGGTTGGAGGGTTATGGACTGGGTGTAGGTCAATGGGACTAGCGGAATAATATTTCGGCACAGACTTGAAGGGCCGAATGGCCTGTTTTCTATGTAGCTGTAGCGTTCTATGGTTCTATGGTTTTTAGCGAAGGTGTCAATAACCAGGGGGCATAGATTTAAGATAAGGGGCAGGAGGTCTAGAGGGGATTTGGGGAAAAGATTTTTCACCCAGAGTGTGGTTGGTATCTGGAACACATTACCTGAGGGGGTGATAGAGGCAGGAACCCTCACAACATTTAAGAATCATTTAGATGAGCACTTGAAATGCCATAGCATGCAGGGCCATATGCTGGAAAATGGGATTAGGATAGATGGATACTTGATGGCTGGCATGGACAAGATGGGCTGAAGGGCCTGTTTCTGCGCTGTTTAACTCAATTTGGGCGGGATTTCCCACACCCGCCCACCGCCGGGATCTCCCAGTCCTGCCGCAAGTCAATGGACCTCTGGCTGAGGTGCCATCTTGCCCGCAGCGGGTCCGGAAATCCCGGCCTAAGGCACTATAGTGTTTCTCTTGGGTGGAAATACCAGTAGAACAGGTAGTAAGTACCCTTTGGAGATTTTCAGGCTTAAAGGCTAACGGCGGGGTTTTCCAGTCCTGCCAGTGGCGGGCATTGCCGCGGGCGAGGCAGGGCGATGATGGCCATCACTGGCGGGACCAGAAAATTATAGCCTAAGCGTTTACAAAATATATAGAGTAAAGTTCGTAGTATGTACTTTGTTTCATTCATACAGTAAAAGTTTTTGTTTGAAAGATGAAATCTATGACATCATTCTTTAAATTAATTACTGAGAGTTCGAAATTCTTTTTGAAAGTTACTTCTCTTCCTTGAGATCATAACATTCTGTATTTGTCCGACTGACTGTTAATTTTGTCCCAAATTCTCATTTATAGAAGTTTTCCCACAGCTGAGATTAAACTGACTGGCCTGCAGTTGCTGGGCTTATCTTTACACCCTTTCTTTGAATGAGTGTGTGACATGTGCAATTCTCCAATCTTCAGGAGACACTTCTATGTCTAAGAAGGACTGAACAAGTATGGCCAGTGTCTCCCCAATTTCCCCCTGGCATGCATCTCACCCAGTCCTTGTGGAATCATTTCCTGTGACGTAGCTGACTAAGACCGAGAGTAATATATTCAGATTTGCAGAGAATACTAAGTTAGGTAGGAAAGTAGACAGTGAGGAAAGCACAAAGAGGGTGCAGAGGGATGTAGACAACTTGGGTGAATAGGCAAGAACATGGAGAGCTTTCCTCCTGATTCCCAGTGACTCCGATTTTGCTTGACCTCTTTGATATCACACTCGGTCTTGATATCAAAAGAAGTCACTCTCACCTCACCTGGTGAGTTCAGCTATTTTGTCCATGTTTGGACCAATGAGGTCAGGAACTGAGTGACCATGGTGGAACCCAAACTGAGTGTCAGTGAGCAGGTTATTGCTGTGTAAGTGAGTGCCGTTTAATCCGGCAGGCCTGCTAATGCACCAGACATTTCAGTGTGCGTTCTCATCAATGCTCTCTTTTATGGCAAGCCCTCAAAAGCCTCATGAGACCCCTGCGACCTCGTTCTCCGGGGGGCTGTGTCCGGATTCCAAATCGGCACAGACCTTTGCACAAAGCTTGGGTGCCATCCTTCAAATGTGAAAGCGGTGGCTGTCTCCATGGCTTCATTCACTTTTGATGAACTGCCTGTGGGCTGCTACTTCAGCTTCCAGAGCAACACTGGCTGATGATGGAGAGTAGACTGATGGGGCGGCAATTGGTGGATGGGATTTGTCTTGATTTTTGTGGTGGACTGGACATACATGGGCAAGTTTCCACATTGTTGGACAGTTGCCAGTGTTGTATCTGTATTGGAACAGCTTGCCTAGTTCTGGAGCACAAGTTTTCAGTAATTCGTCTGGGACGTTGTCGGGACCCGTAGCTGTTGCTGTATCAAGCCATTTGATATCACTTAGATTGAATCAAGTTGGCTGCGATCGGGCATCTGAGTTCCTGTGGCTGAGGTGCATCGTTCACCACTCCAGGCAGATCATTGAAAATGTTCCAGCCTTGTGTTTTGCATTGACGTGCTGAGTTCCCCCATCATTAATCAGTGGATGTGGAATTGCTTAGCTCTGTGTGTCAGTTGCTGTTTCTGCATGCATGTAGCCCTGTTTTAAAGCTTCACCAGGCTGACGCTTGATTTATATGAATGTCTGGTGCTGCTACTGGCATGCCCTCCTGGTTAGGGACTGTTAACAGTTAAAAAAGAACTCAAGTACCAATAGAAATATGTCACAAAATTTTACTTCTTTTTTAACAAAACAAACTTCATTGTATATAAAAGATTTAAACAAAGCAAGAACTATAAACTTAACGATGGCCCGGATATTTCTGATGGTGGAATATCCCATCCACGGTAAACACACCCCGGTCCACACTGGCTGCCCTGCCAATAAGCGTTAATTGGCTAGAGGTGGGACTTCTGCCCCTCAGTCAGAAGGAAGTCCCGCCTCAAAGTGATTGTCCGGCAGCTCTCTAGTCACTGCAGTGGACAAGGACTGGGACTGCCAGGAGCACAGGTATGTTTTGGAGGGTCTCAGGGCAGGGAGGGTGGATGAGGCCTGGGGGTGTGGACAGAGTGGTGTTGGGGTGTCGGTAGAGAGCCCTGGGGGTAGGAGGGAGCCCCTACAATGGTCAGACCTTTTGTGGGGGAGGCATTTGATGTTTAAAGGAAGCTGCTTATGGAGTAGCACCTGCCACCACCAACCCCCCCTCTCCCCAAGGCCAGAAGAGGGTTTATTTTTGGGCTTCCCCCCCCCCGATCCTGAACACCCCCTGCCAGTCTGAAAATTGAGGCTGGGCAGGAATAAGTGGACACTTAAGGGCCCCAATTGAGGCAAGGATGGAGCCAGTGTAAAATTGTGGAGAGCTCGGGGTGGGTGGGAACCTGGTGGGAAGGCCCTCTGAAAAGTTTCACCCGCCCGGTCTACAAACCCACCGACAATGAAATGTTAAATACTGCCCAGTATGGTTTATAAGTAAATATGTTATGTACTCAGGTTTATTTCCTATTTCCCCCAAGAATTCCCTTATAAGATGAGATACATAAATCTTAAAAGGTATTTACTAATGTCGGGATCACCCATAAGTATGCCAAAATTCTCAGACAAATTCCTGTCAGCTCCAGCTATTCTGAGGTAAAACTTTCATTTACGCTCTCTTGGCTGTAAAGGCTTTGGTCCCTTGTTCTGATTACTTTTCTGATGCTTCCAAACTAACCTGGTAGTTTCTTTCCTTTGCAATAGGACACTGTGAGGCCCATTGTCGATTCTCTCAGTAGTTGTAAACTAGGCAATCTTCTAGTTTCTGTTTCTCACAAGGTTCAAACTGAGGTTAACCCTCATCCATCTTCCACACGGTAAATGATGAAGTTAGTGTTTCCTCTGTTTACAATGCAGGTCAGTCTAGCTGTCATTTATTTTGGCTAACTTCTCTCAGTGAGCTGCAAATCACATGAAGTCTAAGCTGCCACTAAAAACATCTCCCAGCAAGCACCCAGATAAGTTGAAACCAGAGAGCCTTCTTAAGCTCCACCTATCCCCATGATGGCATAGCCCGTTCTGGGCTTCCCTCAAACTAACTTTCAAGCCTCCAGGTAAGTAAACTCACCTGCTGTTTTATCACTCCATCTCTTCTATTCTGACTCTATTAAACAAACAGGATAGCCTTCTGAACTGCTGTTTTGTTTGAGGTATCCTGACAATCACTAGAGCCAAGCATTTTAATAACCTTACACTCACAACAACAATTTTCCTGGAACCAAACGTTACTTCTAAAATATTAACGTAAACCATAAGCTAGATATTCACAACAACTCCTAATTGAAGGACATTAGTGGACCATATCACACCTCACCCTCATCCTGCTCTGGCATGCAGTGAAAATTTGAGATTGTGTGTCCATGGAACTCCTGCGTTGCACCCCACACCCCTTCCCATTACCCCACCCCTCTCTTTCTGCATTTCTGCTTTCAGATCCTCAAGAACTGCAATCTGGTCACCCACTGCAGCTTCATGAGAAAGGGTGAGAACTGCGTTACTGCAGGTGTCAGCTCTGATACTGTCATTATGTGTACCCTACAGGGTGGCCTAGTGTTGAAATCTGTCACAATGACTCACCAGGCATGATGGGATTGAGGAAGAGGACAGTTTGTGTGTCAGCCACCCGGAGAGCAAGTTCACAGATGAGTTCTGCTGCAGAAGATTCATGAGGACTTTAGCGGGCTTGGTGTAGGGGAGAGCACCAACGAGCATGCACATTGAGGTGTTTGGTGCACTAATAGGCCTCCCAGACAGGCCTGCTGTTAATGTCAAGGAACATGGAGGAATTTGGTTCCAACTTGGCACAGGCTTTCACACAGAGCTTGGAGGCCAAACTTTCAAATGTGGAAGTGGTGGCAGGCTTCACGACACCCACCCCTGATGAGATGTCCGTGGCTGCTGTCTCAGCTTCCACTGCAACACAGGCATAAGCAATTTCTCATTGCTGCAGTGGAAACCCGGTGATGTCCTTCAGATCCATGCTTGGTGCACGCAGGATCAGACAGCTTCCATCATAGATGCGGACCTCAGTGATCAAATCAGCATGCAGGCTCTCACAGCAGTCCGGCACTCCGGCCTTCACTGATTACAAGTATTGTTGAGGCACGGTCCCCGGGTGAATGGCAGTGACTGTGTGGTGAAAGAACCTACTGTCCTCTCTCAGGGTGATAGTATTCACATTCCCAGAGTTGCCACTGCACCAGTTGCTTTGTTGTAGCCCATTAGCCAGTCTGCTGCCTTCCACACCAAGATACTGCAGTCTGATGCCATGTTTTCAAGGCTCCAACTAGTCGGATTTGTCCAGCAAGGTAATCCACTGGATATGCTATAGCCACTGGGGTAGCAGTGTGTTGGAGCACTAGGCTTACACACCCACTGAGGAAATACAGAAGGGACAATAGTTTAGTTTTGTGTGTATTATTAGATGTGTTCTTGTATAAAATTGTTATGGAAAGCTTCTTAATGGTGGCTTTTATTTCAGGATTTTAGCCAAAAGGATCTTGTGATGGTCCATAGGAGAGGGATGGAAAGAGGCCCCCTTGAAAATTGTGTAGCAATAGTGATGATGGGGATGACATCTTAGGAGAAACGTATGGTGGAATTTTTTTGTGCCCACTGGCATCGAGCATCACGGCAGGTGCGAGCGGACAATATGGCAGGAAGGCCAAAAATCAGTTTCACAACGTCATGAAACCAGTTAGCAAACGTCTGCGCTGCCTGTCAGTGAAGGGTCGCGTTTCCTGCTGCTGCATGTTAGGAACTTCATTGTAACATATCTGCATATCATTATAAGCCCAGCTCTCAGAATCATCACCCCATGCTGGATCATCTCAGCCTAGAAGGACAAGGGCAGCAGATAGATGGGGACACCACCACCTGGAAGTTCCCCTCCAAGTCACTCACCATCCTGACTTGGAAATATATCACCGTTCCTTCACTGTCGCTGGGTCAAAATCCTGGAACTCCCTCCCTAACAGCACTGTGGGTGTACCTACACTACATGGACTGCAGCGGTTCAAGAAGGCAGCTCACCACCACCTTCTCAAGGGCAATTAGGGATGGGCAATAAATGCTGACCCAGCCAGTGAAGCCCACATCCCATGAATGAATAAATAAAAACCTTGGCGTGATTGCACGCTGACTTGTTTCACAACTGTACATAAGCGACGTGCACCTGGCGAACTGCACTTCGCTTGGGACTTCGAGGTTTGTTTGCCTACCTTGATTCAGGCAGCATTCACAGTTATCGGCACCAGACTTCACAGGTAGCACCTCATCACTTTTAGGGGGCTCACGGGAAGGTCTGTACTACCAGACCAGCCATAATGTGGAGGTGGCTTTTCATTGGTTGCAGGGCTAGGGCTTGTTCAGGGAAGAGGGAGAAGTAGGGAAGAGGCTACAGGGCGAGGGCTGTACTGGGAAGGTGGGTATCCCAGGGTGTGTGTGGGGACACATGCTGATCTGTGCAAGTGGCCTCAAGATGATGAGGGGTGAGGGGTGAGGAGGCAGTCTCCAGAGGAGATGAAGCCAGATGGAGATGGGAGGGTGTGTGTGTGAGAGAGTGTGTGGTGATGTCCCTTGAGCTGGCAGTGAGTTAGGTACCAGTGAGTGTGTGATGGGCTTGTGAGTGTGAGAGTTTAGAGTGATGAGATGGTTGCCTTACCCTGACTGCACGGATGAGATCATTCATCCTCTTTCTGCACTGGATGGCCACCCTTTCTGTGCAGCATTGGCGCTGACCACCACTTCCATCGCCTCCCAAGTTAGAGGGGTGAGATTGCTGGGCCCCCTGCGGCCAGAGCGGTGTGGAGGACATCATGGAGGGCCTCTGAAAAACATCCCAGTGTCAGATTACTGGACTCTTCTTGCCGTTCAGAGCCATCTTCACTGGGGCAGCCCCGGGCTGCAAGCATTGAGAACTGTGTGGGCAGCTGCAGTTTAGATATGACACCCGGAGTGAGGAAACGGCGATGTAAGGGTGCGGCCAGCAATGCAGAGGCCACCTACCAGCGAAAAGGTGAGTTTCCTGTGGTTGCATAGTTAATGAGGCAGGATTGGACGATACGGCATGAAAAGCCACCATTGCGACCAGCGGGTAAAATGTCCTTTCTCCCGCTCGCTACCGCACTTAATGCAAAACTGAGATGATTCCGCCCATTGTCCTGCCATCTTTCCCACCCTGTGATAGGTCCTTTTGAAGGAGGAGTCACAATTTGGAATTTTAGGTACCTGCACATTGCAGGTAGACGAGCTTTCTAGTTGGCAGAACGTCCATCAGATCAGCCTTCGAGGCTATTTGAAGTCATAATCCACCCAGTTGGCATGCTTTCACACATGCAGTAACACACCACTGGGCATGGCAGGGAGTGAAATTTTACAGTCCAGATATTTTAAAAATGTTTTAGGGTTCGATTTAATCTTGCTTGCTATTCGTTTCTCTTAACCTTTCTGTTTCCTATATGAACCTTTTCAATTCCCCCTGTACTTCCCATACATTTCCTGTTTATTCACTGCTTTTTGCACCTGACATTTGTCAATCGCCTCTTTTTCCTTTACATTTATTGTTACTTTGCCATCCAAGGGGTTTTGGTTTTGGATGCTCTACCCTGCCTTTCCCTTTTGCCACTGGAAGCAATTTCTCATTATCACAACTGTTCATGTAATTTCAAATCTCACTTGAACTTGCCTGCTCTATGAAGAATAATTCCAGCTTTCCCTGTTTCTCCACATAAATAACATTCTTTATTCACATACCACACTTACTGGATAGAGCCCCTTCCTAAGGCAACGCTTTGCGCAAGCCACTGCCGCCCACCAAATATGAGTACAGACGGATGTAACTCTACCCGGCGCAGAGAACCTATCCACATATACAAACTCAGCTGCTGGGTAAGTTTCCTCTATTTTTAGCAAACCCCACGGGAAGAATATTTTGCTCGTCGGGCGGGTATGTGCCCAACCCGAATGAGCGTAAAATGATGCGCGATGGTGCCAGGCGAGCGTCCCGACTCCATCGCGCACTCGAGCGATATTCCGGGCAGTGGGCATGCGCGGGAGTGCCGACAATTAAGCGGCCCATTAAGGTCATTGAAGTCGCAATTGAAAGAAATTTTTCGCTGCCCAGCCAACCTTATGGTTGACGGGCCAGTGAATCGGCCAGGCGGCCTTTGGATTTCTTTTGCTGAACCTCATCAACCGGTGGGATGAGGTTTCGATCAGTGATTGGGAAAAAAAATACATATTTTCAAACGAATTTCTAGCATGTCCCTGCTTATGCTCCTCGAGGGAGTTTTTACTGCGTGCACCCGCACACATGTGCAAACTTCCGTGCTCACTCTCCTCTCTCCACACCCCCCTCCCCCCCCCCCCACCACCCTGGTAGTGCCGTGCGCTGCAACGCGCAATTCACAACCAGCGTGAAATTGTGATTGGGGCCTGATCGCAGGCAGCATTCTGTTTTGTGGCTGCTCCCACTCCCCTCTGCCAAGTCTGCCCGATGACGTGAAATCCCTGGCCTATATGATAAAAGTGTTGGTTTTATAGAGAGACCTCCAGCCCCTAGCAATCCTATTGCTCCAGTAAAAGGAGTAAAGGTAACCAGGTACAAGGTGAAAATAGTTTAATTTTATCCAGGGCACGCTTATTAGCACAATGATGATGGACACATTACAGATGACACGTTTTCTACATTACAAGACTGACTACGCCAATGTCAGCTCTGAGTCACAAGGTTCTGGGCTCAAGTCGCACTCCAGGGCTTGAGTGCACAAATGAAAACTGATACTCCAGTGCAGTACTCAGGGCACGCAGCACGGTGGGAGGCGCTGATTTTCCCATAAAACGCTAAACTGCGGCCCCCATCTGCCTGCTCAGGTGGATGTAAAAGATTCCACAGCACCATTTATATAGAGGAAGAGGAGGGGAGTTATCCCTGGCATCCTGGGTAATAGTTATCCCTCAACCGACATCACAAAAGACTAATTATCTCGTCATTATCACATTGCTGTTTGGGAGAGCTTGTTGAGCACATGCTGGCTGTCATGTTTCTTGCAGTCTGACAGTGATTACACTTCACTAAGTACTTTAAAGCAGGTTTAGAGTCCTGTGGTCGTGAAAAAACACTATATAAATGCAAGCCTTTCTTTCTTTTCCTTTCTTCCACATGCAGCAACCCAGAGCAAGGCAGTCTGATATAAAAATGAGATATTCCCCAGAAGGATAATTCTAAAATGGGAACTTGTCCTGGATCAGGAGCATCAAGACTTGAACTTGCTACAAGGAAAATTTCTGTTTGATAATTCAGCCTTGTTCGGTTGTTTCTATTGTTGTGTTGCCGTTTTGAGATTTAACCTTCAGTACAGGATGACCAACTCTGATGGAAAAAAAAATAAGGGAATTTCGATGGGGCGGGAGTAGCAGGCTGGCGAGAGTGGAAGGAGCTCAAGGGAATGGCGTGTGTAGCTCAACTTGGTCAAGATGCCAAAACAGTTGCCTAAATACAAAACTATGCTTTTGAAAAATTCTACACATAAAATACTTTACTTATAGTTTTCCTCCTTGACCCCATTAGCGATGTGCACACTGCTCCCTCGAAGCTCTGTGCTGATCCCAGACAATCCACGTTGCTCCATAATACACAAACACACACACCGCTGCCCAAATCACCTTCCCAACAGACATACTCAGAAGCCCTTCTCCCCTATCCCTAGCCCCACTCACTCAGCAGTCCCTCTTCCCATACTTCTTCCCCCCACTAACTCATTCAGAAGCCCCTCTCCCAAACTCTTTTGCCCCACTCACACACACACTCATTCATTCAGTAGCCCCTCCTTCCAACCTCCCTCCCTATTTGTTCAGAAGCCCCTCCTACTAAGCCCCCTCCCGCCACAAAACCAGCAACCCCTGTCCCCCACCCTTAGGCTTTCCAGACCCTACCCTCATCCCACCTCCTCCCCACCCCTTCACCATCAGGCCTGCTAGATACCAGACACCACCCCCTCCAACTTGGGCCTGCTGCTGGATTCCAGTCAGGATCAACTTAGGCCTGCCACCAGATGCCCCCAACCACCTACCTGCTGAAGAACATCCTGAGAGAGCAAAGGCTGGCCAGTCCTCCTGCTCTTCTGGCCTGTGCTGTGTGGGCTGTGCACACACAGCAGCGCAGTGCACACGCGCAGACACCAAAGGTGCTCGGGCAGTGGTAAGAAAGAGCCTGAGCAGTCTTCCTGTTATTGCCTGGACAAATAAGGGACAAACGGTGCCTTGGGAAGCCAACATACGAAATATAGGACAAATTGAAAATTTGCGGAATGATCCTGTAAAATACAGGATGGTGGCCTCCCTGTCTCAGTATCTGATCCACAGCTTTAGATAGTGTGTGCCTAAATGTATAGAGCAGTGCTGAGTGACTTTGCCGTTCGCTTTAATTCTTATTCCTTTCTGTTTTTTCCCCACAGCTTCCTCTTGCCCATAGGGTTCCAGGTTTCATACTATGATTCAAACGGGACTCTGGTGACAGAGAACAACACTAAACTGGTGAGCAATCTCTTGCAAACTGAAACCAGACTGACATCCATTACAAAAACAGAATTACCTGGAAAAACTCAGCAGGTCTGGCAGCATCGGCGGAGAAGAAAAGAAAAGAGCTGACATCCATTGATTTTTTTTCATTTTTCTCCTATTTCCTCCCCATCCCTCTGGCGGGCGATGATTCTATGGAGCTCCATGGATGTCAGGGCCACTCTTTTACCTCGCCCCTGTCCTCCATTCCTCAGATATTCGCGAGGCACTGGTTGTCAGAATGTATTCAGCAATGAAGACATTGCAACCTAACTTGGTGCTATTCTCAACTGCCAGGAATCTAATTTAGTTTTAGCATGCACAAAAATATGGCAGCCCTGTGCATTTATTAATACATTCATACAGACATATGAAATAGGAGCAGAAGTAGGCCATTCGGCCCATTGAACCTGCTCTGACATTTAATGAGATCATGGCTGATCTGTTTGTGTTTCGAATTCCACATTCCAATAACCTTTGATTCCTTTGCCTAACAAGAATCTATCTTCCTCTGCCTTAAAAATATTCAATGACCCCGCCTCCACCATCTTCTGAGGCAGAGAGTTCCGAAGTCGCACAGCCCTCAATTAGGGCAACCCCTAATTTTAAAACAGTGACCCCTAGTTCTGGACTCACCCACAAGAGGAAAAATCCTTTCAACATCCACCTTGTCAAGGCCATTTAGAATCTTGTGTACTTCAGTCAAATCACCCCTCACTCTTCTGAACTCCAGTGGGAACAAGCCTAGTCTGTCCAATCTTTCCTCATAAGAAAACCCACTCATTCTAGGCAGCAATCGTGGAACCTCCTCTGAACTGCATCAAACGCATTTATATCCTCCCTTAAATAAGCAGACCAATACTGCACGCAATATTTGAGATGTCATCTCACCAATGTCCTGTATAACTGAAGCGTAATATCCTTACTTTTATGTTCAATTCCTTTTGTAATAAAGGATAGCGTTACATTAGCCTTCTTGATTACTTGCTGTACCTGCATACTAACTTTTTGTGACTCATGCACTAGAACACCTAGATCCCTCTGCATCGTGGATTTCTGCAGCCATTCTCCATTTATGTAATTCTCTGCTTTTTTATTTTTCCTGCCAGAGTGGAAAACTTAATATTTTTCCTACATTATACTCCATCTGCCCACTACTCAACATATCTATATCCATCTGCAACCGCCTTCTGTCATCTTCACCACAACTTTCATCCTTTGTGTCATCTGCAAGTTTATCAAATGCCTTCTGGAAATCCAAGTACAGCATGTCTACAGACTTCTCTTTATCCACAGCGCATGTACAGCACATGTTCCTCCTTCAAAGAACTCCAAAAAAATTGGTTAAACGTGATTCCCCTTTCACAAAACCATGTTGACTCTTCCCAATTACCTTGAAGTTCTCTATGTGCTGAGCTATAACTTCCTTAATGATCAATTCAAGCCAACTGGCCTAGAGTTTCCTGTTTTCTGCCTCCCTCCCTTCTTGAATAGAATATTTGCTACTTTCCAGTCTGATGGAACCTTCCCAGAATCAAGGGAATTTTGGAACATTAATACCAACACATGTACTACCTCATTAGCCACCTCTTTTAAGTCCTAGGATGAAGTCTATCAGGAGCCGGAGACGTGTCAGCCCGCAGCTCCATCAGTTTGTCCAGTACTGCTTCCCTAGTAATTGTAATTTCACCAAGTTCCCCTCTCCCTTCCATCTCCTAATTTACAGCTATTGTTAAGATGTTTTTGTATCCTCTACAGTGGACACAGAAGCAAAATATTTGTTCATTTCATCTGCCATTTCCTTATTTTCTACTATTAACTCCCGTCTGTCACATTCTAGAGGACCAACACTCACTTTACTAACTCTTTTCCTTTTTAAATACATGTAGAAACTCTTGCTATCCATTTTCACATTTCTAGCTAGCTTCCTCTCATACTCTAATATCTTTCTTCTGATTAACCCTTTAGCCATTCTCTGCCATTCTTTATATTTCTGACCAATCATCTGACCTGCCATTTATCTTTGCGCAGCTGTATGCTTTCCCCTTAAGTTTGATGCTTTCCTTAACTTCTTTAGTTAACCACAGATGGTCGGTCGTCCCCTTTGAATTTTTCTTTGCAGTAGGAATATACTTATTATGAGTATTCTGAAATATCCCCTTCAATGTCTACCACTGCTTTCTATTGATCCATCCCCTAGCCTAGTATCCCAGTTCACTTCAGCTAGCTCAGCTTTCAAGCCCTTTCATCTAGTCTTAGATCCATTCTTCTCCCTTTTGAACTGGATATAAAATTCAACCATATCGTGGTTGCAGCTCCCTCAGGTTGCCTTTACTCTGAAGTCATTAATTAATCCTGCCTCATTACACAATGCCAAGTCTAATATAACCCACTGTTCGGAGTGAATGTCCACAGACCCCTGAAGGTAGCAGGACAGCTGGATAAGAAGGCATATGGAATATTTTCTTTTATTAGCCAAGGCGTGTAAGAGCAGGGAGGTTATGCTGGAAGTATGTAAAATGGTAGTTAGGCCACACCCTGAGTACTGAGTGCAGTCCTGGTCACCTCATTACAGAAAGGATGTAATTGCATTAGAGAAGGTACAGAGGGGATTTGTGAGGATGCTGCCAGGACTGGAAAATTGCAGCTATGGAGAAAGGTTGGATAGGCTGGGGTTGTTCTCCTTAGAACAGGCTGAAGGGAAACTTAATTAAAATGTACAAAATTGTGAGGGACCTGAGGAGTGGATGGGAAGAGCCTATTTACTTTAGCAGGGAGGCCAGTGACTCAGGGGCATAGGTTTAAAGTGATTGGGAGGGGAGATGAAGAATTCTTTTTCACCCAGAGGGTTATGGGGGTCTAGAACTGACTGCCTGAAAGGATAGTAGAGGCAGAAGCTCTCAATTCATTTAAAAAGTGCCTGGATATGCACCTCAAGTGCCATAACCTGCTGAGCTATGGACCAAATGCTGGAATTAGGCTGGCTGGCTCATTTTTCGGCTGTCACAGACACGATGGGCCAAGTGGCCTCTTTCTGTGTTATAAATGTTCTACGATTCTGTTATTTCTTATCTCAGTCCTAAATGATCGACCCCTTATGCTGAGATGGTGCCTCTGTGTATTAGATTCTCAACCAACGGAAACAATCTCTCAGGATCTACCCTATCAAGCCCCTTCAGAATCCTTGAAGTTTCAGTGAGATCGTCTCTCATTCTTCTAAACTCCAGAGAATATATACCCAATTTACTGTCTTTTCATCTCCCTGAGGCAGCTCATCATAGGACAATCCCCTCCTCATCCCAGGGGCCAACTTAGTGAGCTTTTGCAGTACTGCCCACAGTGCAAGTATATTCTTTCTTAAATGTGGAGACCAAATCTGCACGCAGTATTTCAGATGTGGTCTCACCAAAACCCTGTACAATTATAGCAAGAATTCTTTATTCCTATGCTCCAATCCCCTTGAGGGCGAGGCAGTGGTGTAGTGGTATTGTCTCTGGATAGTAATCCAGAGACTCAGGGTAATGATCTGGGGACCTGGGTTCGCATTCCAACACGGCAGATAGTGGAACTTAAATTCAATAAATATCTGGAATTAAAAGTAAATTAAACGTAGATTGTTGTAAAAACCCATCTGGTTCACTAATGTCCTTTAGGGAAGGAAATCTGCCATCCTTACCTGGTCTGGCCTACATGTGACTCCAGACCCACAGTAATGTGGTTGACCCTTAAATGCCCTCTGAAATGGCCAAGCAAGTGACTCAGTTGTATCAAATTGCTAAAAACATGTCAATAAAGGTATCTACACCACATGTACTGCAGTGCTTTAAGAAGGCAGCTCACCACCACTTCTCAAGGGCAATTAGGGATGGGCAGTAAATGCTGGGCCCAGCCAGCGACAACCACATCCCATGGATGAATAAAAAAGTCAACATTCCATTTGCCTTTCTGTAGCTTGCTGTAGTTGCTTGCTAACTCCCTGTGCTCCTTGTATGAATATACCCAAGTCTCTGTAAACATCAACATTTACAAGTTTCGCACCATTTTAAAAATATTCGGCTTTTCTATTCTACAGCCAAAGTGAATAATTCACACTTCCCTACATTATACTCCATCTGCCTTCTTGTTGCCCACTCACTTAACCTGTTTGTATTTCTTTGCAGCCTTCTCTGTACCCACTCCGCAGCTTAACTTCTGGGTATCATCAACAAACTCTGATACTTAACTCTCTATCTCTTCATCTAAGTCATTAATATAGTGTTAAGAAAGTCAAATACTTACCTCCGAGGCGGGGAGCTCTGATTCCTGATGAACCTCGGGCTTTCTGCACACACAGCGGTCAGGAAATGGCCGCACATGCTCAGTTTGTTTGTTTTTAATGTCTTCAGGCCTAGGACTGCCCCTGAGCACCTGTGCAGGAGAAAAGAAGAGGAAACAGTGTGAAAAGGCAGATCAGATGATCTGATATGGAGTGCCATCACCAAGTAGGTGTCCCAGGGAGCAGGACATGGGAGGGGGACAGGGGAGAAGGTCCCAGACCAGGGAGTGGACAGGGAGAGGTCCCAGAAGGAAGCCCCAGGTGAGTGACAAAGACAGGGATCAAAAATACGTGCTGTTAAGCTGAAAGAAAGGAGCAGAGAAATAGGCTCCAAGTTAAAGAAAGAGCTGCAGGGAGCAGGCTCGAAGCAAAGTGTGCTGGAGAGAAGTCCTAAAAAATCTGCAAAGGCAGCCGAAGATTGGTGACCCCCACACTGGGGGCTGTTGGGGCAATGGCACCCCTTTGGAGCAGTGGTGTTGTGCTTGACATGGCTGAAGATCTGAAATGGTGCTTGGAAGATGAAGCATGAGTGTGTTTGGAAATCCAGGGGAAAGGAATCTCGGAAGGTGAGATCGGCCGTCAGTAAAGCCATCCAGGCAAATTTTAGAGAGAATTCGAAGACGAGATCTTCAAATGTGGAGATTGGAAACCCTCAAGAGAAAGACAAAGCTTCAGTGAGATTGGTTGGCTCACAATGTGACAAATGTCTGGGTGGGTTGTTGAGAAATCCATAGAATCTTCTTAGGTTGCATCTGTCATTTATTTTGTAGTGTGGTGTGTCGGACCACAGCCCTCCCGTTAATTCACATGTACCTTACACTCTAACATTCAGGGTAAGTATAAGATAGGTATTGTGAAATGTTTTATCTTTCTGAACTTGTATAGCAAAGTTTATTTTTGTTTGTTCCAAACCCATGAAATCTTGTTTCTTTATTCACTTAGTATGTGTCTTGAATCTCCAACTTTATCTACTTTAAACAAAACATCATTTGTCCTGAACCAGATCTCCCACAACAACCTGGGATCTGAACAAGGATCATAACAATAGATTGTAAATAGCTGAGGCCCCAGCAGTGATCCTTGTGGAACTCCACTATTCAGTTAAAAGCAAAAAACTGCGGATGCTGGAAATCCAAAACAAAAATAGAAATACCTGGAAAAACTCAGCAGGTCTGACAGCATCTGCGGAGAGGAACACAGTTAACGTTTTGAGTCCGTATGACTCTTCAACAGAACATGCCATTATGCAGTGTCTGCCAACTTGAAAATGCCTGTTTCTGACCACTCTCTGCTTCTTGTCCATTAACTAATCCTCTATCCATGCTATCTATCATATTACCCCAACTCCATGAGCCTTTATCTTACTCACCTTATAGAATGCATTCTGGAAATCCAGATAAACTACTGCTACTGTTTCCTCTTTATCTACCCTACCCGTTACATCGTCAAAACAACTTAATAAATTTGTCAAACAGAATTTTCCTTGAGTAAAACCATGTTTACTTGTTTGAATCATAATATGGTTTTCTAAGTGCAATTTAAGTCTTCCTTAATAATAGATTCCAGAACTCCCCCAACAACCGATGTTAGGCTAATTTTCTGTGCCCGCTAGTGTCGGGTGTCATGGCGAGTGCGAGCGGACAATATGGCGGGAAGACCAATCATTGGTTTCACAATGTTGTGAAAGCAGTTTTCAGTTGTCCGCTCCGTCCGCTAATGGCGGGCCGTGTTTCCCGCTACTGCACATTGGGAACTTCATTATAATACATCTGCATGTTATTATGATGCCAACTAGCTGAAATCATCGCCCCACAATGGATCATCCGAGCACTTCAGAGTGATTGCTGACCAGCTTCAGTGCTCGTGAGGTCTGCCTTTTAGACCTGCGCATTCAGGTGAGGGCACAGGCAAGTTGCATTTTCACGGTTGGCTGACAGTGTGGTGCCAGGGCAAGGGCTGCACTGTGGCTGAGGTGAGTTGTGGGGGTGCAAGGGCTGCACTATGGTTGATGATGGTGCACAAGCACATGCGGTGGAGTTGGGGGGAAGGGAAGCAGCCACACATTAAAGAAACCTTGTATGAAGTGACCATTTCTCCTCTGTAGCTGAGACAGTTCAATTGCAGTCACATTGACAAGCTTGGAGTCAGGCCTCTAGCTTCTCTGCCCACTCAAGCAACACAGAGGTCTGAAAGTGCCACGAAATGATCCAGAGCTTTTCACCCCTTGGGCATAGACTGAAAACTATGAGCATTACAGTGGACTGTAGAGCAATTGGATGACTGGGCACATTGTACAATCTCCTTGCGAAAGCTGGCCATGGAGCAGTCACTGGTGGAAGTGCTCACAGCCCCTTGCAATGTCAGTGGATGGACCAGTCTACCCCATGGTTCAAGCTAACAGTGCAGCCTTGCAGTGTGGGTTAGGAGAATGCCTGTGCCTGATCTGAGAGCACAGCATGCAGTCCAGTGGGCAAAGCTGCCACCAATTGGTCAGGTGGAGTGGGGCGGAGGAGGCTGGGGTTTCAGGCAGCCATGCAGTGCACCAAACTCTGGCCATTCAATTGGTGGCCAGCACCCTCTGGGCCCTTCAGACTTAGCCAAGGGAGGTTCTTAGCGCACTGAAGCTAACCCATTTGTCTCTCTCTTCCATCCTGCAGGAGTACATCAGGAGCATGGAGCCTGGTGATCTAGCTGTAAGCCTCATTGCTTACAGTAGCAGAGAAAAGGGAGAAGAGAGCGATGGAGGCGCCTGGCTGGGCAGAGATAGAACCAGCACCCTTCGGAAGAAGGGACAACTGGGGCTTCCATGCATGCTGCTGAAGAGCCACAGAGAGCTGTCACTTGCTGGCGCCTAGCTAGACCCAGGGTATACAGACGGTGCTTGTAATTCCTGTAGCTGACCCAGAACCAATATTGCCAAAGCCTGCGCATGTTTAGGGAACTGGGTGGTCACATCTACCACCTGCTGCAGGGTTTGGTGTCATAGGGACATGGAGGGCATCCACTGCTGTTAGCTGTTAAAGTGACTGCGGTGCTCAATTTCTATGCCAGTGGCTCTTTTCAGGGCTCCACAGGTGACCTCTGTGAACTATCACCAGCCTTCATGCACAAATGCATCCATGAGGTCATGGACGTCATCTTTGCAATTGCAGCAAGACATCCCTGCTCCTGTACTCGAATCCTCTCACTATGAAAGCCAACATACCATTTGCCTTCTTTACCGCCTGCTGCACCTGCATGCTTACCTTCAGCGACTGGTGTACAAGGACACCCAGGTCTCGTTGCACATTCCACTCTCTCAATTTATAGCCATTCAGATAATAATCTGCCTTCCTGTTTTTGCGACCAAAGTAGATAACTTCACATTTATCCACATTATACTGCATCTGCCATGCATTTGCCCACTCACTCAACCTGTCTAAATTGCCTTGAAGCCTCTTAACACCCTCCTCATTGCTCACATTCCCACCAAGTTTCGTGTTGTCTGCAAACTTGGAAATATTACATTTGGTTCCCTCGTCCAAATCATTGATATAGATTGTGAATAGCTGGGGGTCAAGAACTGATCTCCGCGGTACCCCACTAGTCACTGCCTGCCACCTCAATAAAGACCATCTATTCTAACTCTTTGCTTCCTGTCTGCTAACCAATTCTCAATCCACACCAATGTATTACCCCCAATCTCGTGTGCTTTAATTTTACACACTAAACTCTTATGTGGGACCTTATCAAAAGCTTTCTGAATCCAAATACACCACATCCACTGGTTCTCTCCTATCTATCCTGCTAGTTATGTCATCAGAAAACTCCAGTAGGTTTGTCAAACATGATTTCCCTTTCATAAATCCATGTTGACTTTTTCTAATCCCGTTGATGTTTTCTAAGTGTCCTGTTATCACATCCTTTATAAAAGACTCGAGTATTTTGATGACTACTGGATAAGTGGTCTGTAATTCGCTGTTTTCTCCCTTTTTTAAATAGTGGGGTTACATCTGCCACCCTCCAATCTGCCAGGACTGTTCCAGAATCTACAGAGTTTTGGAAGATGACAAACGACATATCCACTATTTCCATGGCCACCTCCTTTAGTACCCTGGGATGTAGATTATCAGGCTCTGGGGATTTATCGGCTTTCAGTCCCATTAATTTCTCCAGTACTTTTGTTTTAGTAATGCTACTTTCCTTCAATTCCTCCTTCTCACTAGACCCTTGGTTCTCTAGTATTTCTGGGAAGCTATTTGTGCCTTCCTCTGTGAAGACAGAACTAAAGTAGTTTTTTAATTGCTCTGCCATTTCCTTGTTTTCTATTATAAATTCTCCCGTTTCAGATTGTAAGGGACTGACAATTGTCTTCACTAATATTTTTCTTGTTACATACTCATAGAAGCTTTCACAGTCTGCTTTTATGTTCCTTGCAAGTTTACTCTCATGCTCTATTTTTCCCTCTTAATCAGTCTCTTGGTCCTACTTTGATGAATTCTGAACTGCTCTAAATCTTCAGGCTTGCTACTTTTTCTAGCAAATTTATATGACTCCTCTTTGGATCTAATATTATCCTTAATTTCTTCTGTTAGCCATGGTTGGGTCACTTTTCCTGTTGTGTTTTTGTGCCAGAAAGGAAAGAAATGTACAACATCACAGATGCCAGCCTTCAGACAATTCAATTCACTCCATGTGATATCAAGAAACGGCTGAAGGCACTGGATACTGCAAAGGCTATGGGCCCTGACAATATTCAGGCAATAGTACTGAAGACTTGTGCTCCAGAACTTGCTGCATCCCTAGCCAAGCTTTTCCAGTACAGCTACAACACTGGCATCTACCCGGCAATGTGAAGAAATGCCCAGGTATGTCCACAAAAAGCAGGACAAATCCAACCGAGCCAATGACTGCCCCCATTAGTCTACTCTCGATCATCAGCAAAATGATGGAAGGGGTCATCAACAGTGGAACTTGCTTAGCAATAATGTGCTCACTGATGCTCAGTTTGGGTTCCGCCAGGGTCACTCAGCTTCTGATTTCATTACAGCCTTGGTTCAAACATAGACAAAAGAGCTGAACTCCAGAGGTGTGGTCAGAGTGATTGCCCTTGGTATCAATGCCACATTTGACTGAGTGTGGCATCAAGGAGCCCTTAGACAAACTGGAGTCAATGGGAGTCAGGTGGGAAACTCTTGACTGGTTGGAGTCATACCCAGCAGAAAGGAAGATAGTTGTGGTTGTTGGAGATCAATCATCTCAGCTCCAGGACATCACTGCAGGAGTTCCTCAGGGTAGTGTCCTAGGACCTACCATCTTCAGCTGCTTCATCAGTGACCTTCCTTCCATCATAAGGTCAGATGCGGCGATGTTTGCTGACGATTGCACAATGTTCAGCACCATTCGCGATTCCTCAGATACTGAAGCAACCCATGCCCAAATGCAGCAAGACCCTGGCCAACAAGTGGCAAGTAACATTCACACCAATAAGTGTCAGGCAATGACCATCTCCAACAAGAGAGAATCTAACCATCAGCCCTTGACATTTAATGTCATTTCCATCACTGAATCCCCCACTATCAACTTCCTAGGGATTACCATTGACCAGAAACTAAACTGGACTCACTATATAAATACTGTGGCTACAAGAGCAGGTCAGAGGCTGGGAATCCTGTGGCAAGTAACTCACCTCCTGTCTCCCCAAAACCTGTTCACCATCTACAAGGCACAAGTCAGGACTATCATGGGATACTCTCCACTTGCCTGGATCAGTGTAGCTCTAACAACACTCAAGAAGCCCCACACCATCCAGGACAAAGCAGCCCGCTTGATTGGCAACCCTTCCACAAATATTCACTCCTTTCACCACTGACGCACAGTAGCAGCAGTGTGTACCATCTACAAGATGCACTGCAGAAACTCACCAAGGTCCTTTAGACAGCGCCTTCCAAAACCATGACCACTACCAGCTAGAAGGCTGCAGATAGATGGGAACACCACCACCTGGAACTTACCCTCCCAGTCACTCACCATCCTGACTTGGAAACATATCGGCCGTTCCTTCACTGTTACTGGGTCAAAATCCTGTAACTCCCTCCCTAACAGCACTGTGGGTGTACCTACACCACATGGACTGCAGCAGTTGAAGAAGGCAGCTCACCACCACCTTCTCAAGGGCAATTAGGGATGGGAATTAAATGCTGGCCTAGCCAGTGATGCCCACATCCTATAAATGAATCAAAAAAACACAAAGGTATCCTGCAGGTTCCCAGGGAGTGTCCATGACTCCTATATCCTCAGTAGGTGTCAGATCCCTGACGTCTTCCAGGGTCCTCAGCGGCCGAAGGGCTGGCTCCCCGGGGACAAGGGCTACCTGCAGAGGACATGGCTGATGAGCATTGTGTGGTTGCCTTGGACTGCAGCAGAGAATGGGACAATGAGGCTCGTGCTGCAACTTGCGCCTTGGTGTAAACCATCGGAATGTTGAAAGTGAAGTTCTGGTGCTTGGACGAGCCTGGTGGAGCCCTGCAGTACAGTCCACAGAGGGTGTCACGCATCATCGTCGCCTGCTGCACCCTTCACAAACTGGCACTGCAGCAGAGAGAGGATCTGGCTGATGAGGAGATGGAGGAGGAGGATGTTGATGGGGCTGAGGGTGAGGAGGTGTTTGAAGGTGGGGATGACAGTGATGAGGCCATTGCACTGGCCAAATGAGGCAGGGGTGCCAGGGAAACCCTCTTGGCTGATAAATTTGTGGAGGATGATGATGACATGCAGTGAGGATGTTGACTCCTGTCCGGCTGATGGCAGCGCACATACCCTCTGTGATAAGGCTCCTGTCATGGAGCCACAGTGGGTGCTCATAGTCCTTTCATCCCAGGAGGATAATGACGTCATGCAGTGGGGATACTCCATAGAACTTCACGTAACCTATGTGAATGTTTGACTCCTGTTGGCTGATGGCACCTTGCTTGCGCTCTGTGAACAGGGTCATATCATGGAGACGCAGCAGGGAAACTTTAACTTGTCTTGATCCCATGGCATCCTTTGTGAGCTGAACCCTTCAGGACCACACTGTCACCGGGCACGGATGCTGCTGGGATGACAGGGCCAGCACACCTCCAAGGCGCTGGGAGCATACAGAAAGAATGAAAAGCTCTGTGCCACTATCCCAGGAGCAATGATAAGCCCCATCAAGCTCTATACATGACTGATGTGACCAGTGACAGTGAAGGCGCACCATCAATATGGTGGGAAGGTTGCACAAAGCACAGGGTAGAGGCCTTGAACTGAGAAACCTGCCTTCATCTTGTGCTGGGACCAAGGTTTCACATCTGAGGGTCCAGGACTTTCTATCAGGGTCCTGCAATCTGGTAGGGGCACCCTCCTCGGCCTGTGGAGCTGGATTTGCTGGGGTCACAGGAAGAGGGGAAGGGGAACCTGGAGTAGATCGAGCTGCCCTGCACCCCTCTTGCTTTGACACTGTTGGAGACCCACACAGCAGTGCAGGACCAATGTCCTGGACCGAGGTCTCCATCCTACCAGTGTTGACCTCGGTGCTTTGGCATGCTGGCGTTATCAACTCAGACTGAAGGCGGACGGACTCCTCCATTATGCCTTGCAATCTGAGAAGTGCAGTGGACATCTCTTCCTGGGGTCTGCGAGCTTGCCTTTGCAGCTCCAGCAACTGAGGTATGCCTGAGTCCAGAGGCTCATCATCTGATTCAGACTCACAAATATCTGGCCTCCAGCAGTCCTCCGAGTGCCAGAAACCTGGAAGGTCTCTGCTGCTGCTGCTGTGGATCAGACAGTGTGATGTGCTCACTAGATTGTGAACCCGTGGCTGCTCTGAAGCTAGGTCCCACCGAGGTGTGTGTCTCTGCGCTGGTGGAGGGTGTGGGTGTGTGCTGTGACGGGACTTCAATGAGGCTTTCAGCAAATTCCTCTTCTGAGGTGCCTTCAGGGCTTGAGTCAAGGACCTGGTTCTTGGACTCCCTCAGTTGTTTCCCAGATGTGCCTGTGAAAGCAAGGAGAGATAATTAATGTATGGCAGTGGCCTGTGAAACAGGACACATCACTCACGGCATGGTTGTCTGATGGATGCTGCACTGCTGGATCCTCACTTGGTAGAGAAACGTCAGCCTCACCGTCAGTACAGGAATGGTCCAGATCTTCGCTGGCCCTCCTTGATGACTTGTCCTCCGTGAGGATCTTGATTTCAGGCATTTTTCCACCAGTCTATGACCTCTCCCTTTTGGTGTGTGCCAGCGTGTTCTGCATGAATACAGATAGAGACCCCTGGCATATGCAGGTGATGAGTGGTCTCATGGACAGGTTGAGAACAATGAAGGTGTGTGTGGGAGAATGAATGGTGATGTCCCTTGAACTGGCGGTGAGTGAGATCCCTGTGGATGTGTGATGGCTGTGTGAGTGTGTGAGTTGAGAGTGATGAAAAGAATGACTTACTCTGACGGTACAGAGGAGATCATTCATCCTCTTTTGGCACTGGGTGGGCGTCCTCCTTTGCAGGGTGTTGGCACTGACCCCCACTGCCACCGTCTCTCATGCTGGATTGGTGACCTTCACCCAGAGTGGGTCAGCGGGCAACACGATAGGCCTCCATGTCATCCAAAAGACATTCCAGAGACGCGTCACTGAATCGGGCCGGGGGTGGGGGCGGGGACAGGTGGGGATTGCAATCTTCATGCCTTTTGGGGCCATGTTGTCTGTGCAGCTGTCCTGGGCTGGAAGCACTGAGAGGTGTGTGTGCGTCTGCACTTTAAATATTGTTATGATATAGCAGGTGGTAATTGCCAGGCTGACCAAATCCTAAAGGGAAACTTGGCCAAGATACCACAATGATTTGCAATTTGTATTTTTATTACAAGAAGGTATGAGCACTGAAGTCAGCAGTAAAGATTCTGCTACCACTTTTGGAGATTTTAAATATTAAATTAAAACATTTATTCACAATAGAAAAGAAAACTTAAACACACAAGATTACAGTTACACACTTAAATTTAGTCTCAGAACATTTCCCAAAAGATTTCTACTTAGCTATACTCCCAAAATAGACACCCTTTTCAGGCAACAGTCCAAATATACTCTTAATCAATAAAGCATCCAGTAATATTACTGCATGGCACCCACTGTTGCTATAAGGGAGATATTTCACAGCTTCTCTCTCCCTCTCACTCCACATTGGAATTCCCATATTTTTTCCCTTATTATCAATATTTTGGTGGCACTTTTATGGCTTCTAAGACACTCCCAATCTTCAGACTTGCCATTGTTTTTTGCAACACTTTAGGTCTCTTCTTTTAACCTAATATTGTCCCTAACTTCCTGAGTGAGCCACCAATGGGTATTTGTTGCTGCATTTTTATTTTTCAATGCCATGTATTTTTGTTAAATATTTTGTATTGTTTCTTTAATTGTTTCCTACTCCCATTTACCTCCCTACCTTTTACAATATTTGCCTAATTAACCCAGGCCAGTACTCCCCTCCTACCTATGTAATTGGCTTTGTTTAATCTTAAGGTTCTTGTTTGTGGTTGGAGCATGTCACTTTCAAACTTAGCGTGAAATTCAATTGAATTATGATCACTATTTACCAGAGGATATTTTACAATAACATTCCCAATGAACCCTGCTTCATTGCACAATACTAGATCTAAGGTAGCTTTATCCTCATTCAGTTCTACAATTTATTTCACCAATAAACTGTCATGAAAACATTCTACAAATCCATCTTCTAGACCCCACTGGCCAATTTGATTGCCCCAGTCTATATGAAGATTAAAATCCCCCACAATTTCCTTTGTTAGAGGCTCCAATAATTTCTTGTTTGCTGCTCTGTCCAATGGTGTAAATACTGCTAGGGGGCCCATAAACTATTCCTACCAGTATTTTCCATAGTATTCCTTAAGCAGCACCTTCCAAACCTACAATCACTTCCATCTAGAAGGACAAGGGCAGCAGATACATGGGAATGCCACCACCTGGAAGTTCCCCTCCAAATTACTCACTATTCTGACTTGGAAATATATCACCGTTCCTTCACTGTCGCTGGGTCAAAATCCTGGAAACCCCTCCCTAACAGCACTGTGGATGTACCTACACCACAGGGACTGTAGCGGTTCAAGAAGGCAGCTCACCACCACCTTGTCAAGCGAAAAGGGGGGTGAGCATTAAATGCTGGCCTAGTCAGTGATGCCCACATCCCATAAATTAATTAAAAACTAACTTTCTGTCTCTTGTTTGTTCTTCCTAATTTCCATCCACACAGATTCTACTTCATGATCTTCTGAGGCCAGATCCTTCCTCAGTAATGTCCTTATACTATTGCTGAGAAAAGGGACATGTTGAAGCTTTTTGCCTTGTACTCGTCAGAACACTTCGCAAGAATACCAATATAAGCTGAAAACAACAATTTATATTGTATGAGAAGAGAGTGTTGACTGGTTGGCAAGTGGACTCTGATTGGTAGAGGCGTTGCGATGGAGAATGCACCAGTGATGGTGACTGACAGTTAACTGCTGAGCATTGTTTGAAATTTAAACCAGGCAGCTGGATTATGGTTGGTCAAAACATTGCCCTGGGGATTGAGTCAGTGAATGGCTGTCACTTATTTTGTTTAGCTGAAACAGTTGCAATGTGTGTACATGTTCTTTCTGTCTGCAGAGAACAGGGGCCTGTGTATTAATATATGTAGCTTCCAGTATATGCGAATACACCACACTGCCAGCCCGACTGACAGTCTTAAATTGGCTGTCAACCTAAGTCTTAGCAGACCGAGGATTATTTAGCAAATGTTATCCAATCACGGAATCACATCTAATGTCGAAACTGTGTTTCGAGTTTTTCAACCATGGGCCAGCTGGGTACAATCTGTACCTTGCCCATTTTGAACAGCAGCCGGAACATGTTGTTTGACACTATCCACCAGTCTTCGGGCCATACGGCCCACATATCTAGCATCACACTGGCACTGAGATTCATAGACCACATTACTTACTGGTGTGATAGGCAGAACATGTCTTTGGCTTGACAGCAGCATCCTGTTAGTGGCGAGTGCCACTCGCGTTGCTACTGCATAATTAGCAGTGTGACACAGCTTCACCTGTTGCTCAAATATTTGAGATACCTTGCCCTCCTAGGGTAATCTGAGGTAGACTGGTCACTTTTCAGGGCCAAAAGTGACCAGCCTTAGGCCCGTTCATGAGTTTGCGCGATACACAGAGTGAAATGATCTGATCAGGGTAGCCATTATCCTGCAGGATGCCTTTGATGCCCCTATTTCAGCATCAAGTTTGCATGATGAGCAAGTGGCTTGGACCCTGCTTACAAGTTTTCTGATAAGGCCAATCTTATAGCGTGTGGAACTGTAAGAATCCCAACTTGTATATTGACCAGTACAGGTAGGCTTGCGGTAGACCGTGGTAGAGAACCCCCTGGCAGATTTCCCAACTAGTACATCAAGGAAAGGGAGTTCATTTAACTGCTCCATTTCAAAGGTGAATTTGGGTGCAGAATGGAGCCCATTAAGACAGCTAAGGAAATTATTACATGCTGCTGCGGATTTAAATAAAGCAAACGTATCATCCACATATCGGAAATATACGAGGGGTAAGAGGTTAGGTGTCATTCTATCGAAGACACATTTCTCATGGAACCCAAAAAGATGTTTGCGAGAGCTGGGCCTAGAGGGGATCCCATGGTAACCTCAGCTATTTGAGCATACATGGCTGAACTCACCTGTACGAGTTGCCGAGTTCATAAGTTCAGTGAATACTGATTCACGCAATGGTGGCAGGTCTAGATTGCCATGCAATAATACTGCAGCGCAAATATCTATGGCTTCCTTAAGTGGAACATTGGTGATTAGGCTAGCAAGGTCAAATGAGCACATGGACATAGCATTGCTATCGATATGCAAGTCCTGTATGGTGTTCGCAAAGGTGAAGGAATCCTTCACTGTGTATGTGGAAAACTTGCTTAAAGCTGGTTGTAACAATTTGCCCAACCATGTGGCCAATTAATGTTGTGCAGAACCAGTCATAGCTAAGATAGGGTATAAAGGGACATCACTTTTGTGTGTCTTGGGCAGCCCATACATATACGGACGTAGCAAACTGTGAGGACAAACCCTGTCATATATATCATATGGCAGCTCATCAATTTTACACAAGTCCAGCAAGCATTTTTTGAGCTTACTTTTGAGCAAGGCTGTCTGGTCATGTTGAGCAGCAGGTCCAATGGATATGAATTGTGTCATTAAGAATGGTGTGCATTTTGTTGATATAGTCACGCATGTTAAAGATGACTATTCCCGTTCCTTTGTTAGGTTTCCAGATGTGTATGTCCAGGTAAGTCTTAAGGCCTCACAACGCTGTAAGACATTCGCATTGCATGTGAAAGTCAGACAGGGTTGTTCAGAATCCCACAATATGCATGTGCTAGATCAGCTAGGTGTGGCTTCAAGGATTCAGCGTTTTCAGTGGTTGCTGGTTTGTGAAGGGATTATTGGGAGCAGAGGAGTTTGAACTCAGCAAATGCCTCTTTCCGTTTGATTTGCGATGAAGACACACCAAAATTGAAACCATGCGCAGGAATGAACTCCTTTTCTGAGAGCACATGGCCAGAGAGATTTGTCACGTGTTTAGTGACATCGTTAATTGTGTTGCCAAACTGCTTCCGCTTAAATGAGTTTATGGTGCAGATGTGTTTCAAAAGGTTATTGTTTATGGTGCGAGCATCTATTGAAACAACAGACCAACGTAAATGGATCAAATTGAAAAACGGAAGAAATTTGCACATCTCAGACCAAGTGCAGTGTTGGGCACAGTGTAAATGAGCAACCCTAATAACAATCTGTTCAATCTCATCACACTTAAACACTCACTCAATCGTGAGACTCTTTCTGATTTTAGCAATAGCGATACGTTTGGAAATGAAAACCTGCACAACCTTGAGTTTAAAAGACTTTTGGAAACATTCAATACACAGCTTACCTGTTTTTAACTTACCTGTAAGTCAAACTATGTTGTTGATGTCCCGAATTTGGTCTTTGTTGTACCTCTGTCTCAGGTATGCAAGCAGTCGTTTGGTAGTAGAGAACTTGAGTATTGCTGAAAAAAGAGACATGTTGAAACTACTTGATATAACCAGAAATAATCGTTAAGTGACATTTTCTAAACTGCAAACCCTAATTAAAATACAATTGAGATAGCAGGGCAGGTGATGTGTCGCAGCTGTAGGATGTGGGATCTCATGACGCCAGTGTGATCCACAGCCAACATATTTGCAGTGTCAAGAAACTTCAACTCAGAGTTGAACAGAATTCTGAGCTTTGAGACCATGGTGATAAATCAGGGAGTGGGTAAGTTACTTGGACACTTAGTTCCAAGAGGCAGTCACAACCCTTAGGCTATGTACTTTAGGTTTGGTCCATGGTCAGGAACAGTAGGGTGTGACTATGAGTGAGGCAGGCAGAAGATCATAAGAAATAGAAGCAAGAGTAGGCCATACGTCCCTTCAAGACTGCTCTGCTTAATAAGATCACGGCTGATCTGATTGTGGCCTTTACTCCACTTTCCTACCAGGCCCCATGACCCTTGACTTCCTTGTCTGTCAAAAATCTTCCTCACTCAACCTTGAAAATATTCAATGTCCCAGCCTCCACTGCTCACTGGAGAAGAGAATTCCACACACCAAAGAGCTTCTGGGAGAAGAAATTCCTCATCATCTCTGTCTTAACTGGGAGACCCCTCATTTTGAAACTGTGGCCCCTATTTCTAGATTCCCCCCCACAAGGGGAAACACTGCCACGGGACCAGAAATTCTCTCCCAGAGCCAGCGGATTTTCCGCCCTGCCGGCGACGATTCCTGCTGTGGGAGGGACCAGGAAACCCCGCCCACCTTCTCAGCATCTACCCTGTCAATTCCCCTCAGAATCTTATCTTGCTGAAGAAAGAGACATGCTGAAGCTTTCCGTATGTAGGCTGCATGTCCCAAAGACTGGCAGATTGTATCAAACAGCATGACGAGCGCAAGATGAAAATCTTCCAGATGTCTCCTTTTTCAGCAATTCTCAAGTTCTGTACTACCAAAAGATTACCATGTCCTTATGCCATCCTTTACTATCGGGGCTAGCCCCTCCTCCTTTATTATTCTGCCTGTCATTCCAAAATGTTGTGAGTACCCTGGAATATTTATTTCCCAACCTTGAACACTTGTGACCACATCTCTGTAATCACAATTAGACCTAGACCATTTACCTCTAATTGTGCCACTAGGTCATCTAACTTAATGTAGATGCGTTGTGCATTCAGATAAAGAAACTTTAATTTAACTTTTTCCTTCAATTCCCTGCAATGACCTTACTTACTGATCTATAATTTTTGTTAAGCCCTGTGTTTCTCCCTGTCCCATCCTGCTTGCCATTACACACATCACTATACTGCACTGACACCTCGACCTTTCTCTTCAGATTTCTAAATCTCCCTTCACCCGAACCTTCCCCCCTAAACCCTCCCGCCCTTCCATTCCCACAATAGTTTAAAGCCCTGTCCACACCCTAGTTATACGATTGACCAGGGCACTGGTCCCAAACCTGTTCAAGTGGAGCCCATCCCAATGAAATATATCACTCTTCTATCATCTAAGTTGCCAAATAGTGAATAGTTCAAACCCCAAAGCAGATCCTTGTGGGACACCCCGACCCCCTTTTCCTTCTCTCCCAGTGTCAGTGAATCTTCAGTCTCCAGTCTCTTCTCCAACATTACCCCAATGTCTTTGTTACCCTTGTTCCCTGATGGTGATGTCAATTAATATATGGAGGAATTCTTGTCACTGGGTCTGCTTAGAATGTTTTGTGTAGCAGGAAGTTTTATGCTGAGATATAATCATATTTCTTACAGTATCACTGCTACTACGAAGGTTCTGTCAGAAGATTTCCAGGATCCCAGGTCTCTGCCAGCACCTGCTCCGGACTCAGGTAAAAAAGCTAACAGTTCCTTCTCAGATTGTTAGATGTCTTAAACTGTAGACTGTTCAATCATTTGGTTAAGACAAAGGTAACATAGTGGGACTATCGCTGTACTAATAATCCAGATGCCCAAGGCTAAAGATCTGAGGATGTGGGTTCAAATCTCATCATGGCAGCTGGTGGAATTTAAATTAAATGAGTAAATCTGTAATATAAAAAAGCTAGTTTCAGTATGGTGGCCTTAACAATCATTGTTGATGATCATAAAAACCCATCTGGTTCACTGATGTCCTTTAGGGAGGGAAATCTGTTGTCCTTACCCGGTCTGGCCTACATATGACTCCAGACCCACAGCAATGTGGCTGACTTTTAACTGCCCTCTGAAATGGCCTAGCAAGTCACTCAGTTCAAGGGCAATTGGGGATGGGTGCCAAATGCTGGCCTTGCCAGTGACGTCCACCTCCCATGGAAGAATGAAGAGGTTTAGGTTGACTCATAGTTGAACTGTTCTGGGATGAGTTTATTCAGCAGGGTACAGTAGTGTAGTGGTTATATTAGTAACCCAAAGGACTAATGATCCAGTTTAAATTCAGCAGGCATGAGTTACTCCATACATAATCTTTTCATTTACGTCATATTTAGCAGGGTAAGGGTGTGTTTTCTCTCTCTCTGTCTCTCTTTCTCCTCCAGTGCCCTGATTGTTTTCAGTAATCGAACTTACATCATTGAGCATCTTGAGGGGGATAAAGATGGACGCCATTTGTTATACAGACCTGAAGATCTCCCCCCAGCACCCAGCAGCTGTGGAGTCAAAAATGCCCCCCCTGGGTTAACCCTGACTGATCACCTTCAGCGTTCACAGAGGGTGAGTAATGAGCACTGCAGACAACTGATGGTCTACATACAGGGCGGAATTTCCCCTCCAGCCTGCGGTGAGATTTGCGGCAGGTGGGAATGGAAAATTTGGAGAAAAGTCAAAAATCAGGTTCCCGCCGGCGGAAAACACTTTGGAATTTTCCCCTTGCTAATTTCGTGGTGGGTTAATGGTGGATTGGGTTTCCCGCTGATCCATGGCAGGAACACCATTTGCTCGCATTACCATGTCATGAATGCTCAGTAAAAATGCTACTTGCTGGAATCATCTAGCCCCTCCCAGAATTAGATCGGCTTGAAACATGTTTGGAAATAAGTGGCATGCAGCTGTCAGCCCTTGCTTTGTTTCTGACTCTGAGACGAATGCAACACTCAAAGCCTACTTCCAACCGCCCCGCTCTGGGTTCTCACCAATGCCAGTGAGATGCTACACTGGTGGGACGTAGGGTTGCTCTGCTCACTGGCTTCCTCTGTTCTCCAGGAAGGTGGCTTCTGCGAGGGTTAAGGCAAGGCTGCAGACAAGACAGAGACCAACATTGTGACTGGGGGTGGGGAGGGTGTATTGGGAAGGAATACGGAGACATGGGGAACAATGGGCAGCGGTGAGGTTGGAGGTGGGGGGAGACAATGTCAGAGGGGAGACTGAGGGTGGAGCCTGACATGAAAGATTGGAACGCAAACACAGAATGGGAACTAAACTGTACGAATTGGAGGGCATACACGCAGACTCCGGAATACAATTTGGGAGGTGGGGGAGTAGTGTTAGTGTGACACATGAGGGATGGGTTGCACAGAGACTCATGAAGGGGCAGGGGGTGGGGAGACTGTGTTGTCATCAGTAAAGAAGGAATGGGAGAGTTCATTGAAAAACAGTCATAGTCCCTGGCCTGGGGCCAAGTAGTCTGGATGAGAGATTGAAAGCAGTCCTCATAGTCACAAAACACCCTGAGGAACTCCATGATCAGCCCGCCCTGCCCCGGGTACTTGCCTTGGTAGTCAGTCAAGGGTACTGGGCAGTTCCACCAGGCTGAGCAGAGCATTTAGCCGTTTGGTGCCCTTTGTGCTGACCTTCAGCAATTCCTCCCATTAAACTCTACAATCATCCTTGCTGGATGGAGTCAGAGAAAACAGAGCAACATAACAGGCTCAGAGTTAACGTTTCGAGTCCGTATGACCCTTCTTCAGTCAGTTGAACTTAAAACGTTAACTCTGTTTTTCTCTCCACAATTGTTGTTTGACGTGCTGAGTTTTAGCAGCATTTTCTGTTTATGTTTCAGATTTCCAGCATCTACAGTTTTTTACTTTTTTACTAGGCTCAGACCTGGGTTCCATCACCCTCTGGATCTGAGACCAGGGATCCGTGTCAGCCAGTATCCCTAAGAGGTGCTTATGGACTCCCTACCATTTTCTAGGAAGTAGAAGGGGGCACCACAGTTCAGGTGCTAAAGGAACCATATCTGTGACTTCACATATGTGCCTCAGGACCCGACAAGCTGCAGCTCCGTTGGTGCACCCTTCTTCTCTTCCTATACCTTCCACAGGGCCAGGTCCTTGGATGGCTTGACCGAGACAGGACTCCAGGTCATGGACCTCATGCTCCAACCGCTCGACCCTGTCATCCTGTCTCCTTCTCGGCCCCTTTGTGTACACCTGACAGAAGATATGGACGTGAACCTCGCCCACAACCCCCCACAGCCTCAGGGAAGGGGAAGCTCCCTCTCTGCCTTCACCAGTCAGACCGGAACCAATTTAACATGTCCTGGAACAAATTGTCCACCGGCAGCATGTTATTAAAATGCCATTATTCAGACCTCACCCTTGGGAAGAACGGAATCAGCTCCACCAACACCAAGCAGTGGTCTGATCGGTGGCATGGAAGCTGCTGGAATGCAGGAGATGTATGTCTGAGAAATGTAAAGGCAGTTGGTTCTGGACCTTCCTCCTCCAGACCTTGCAAAGGTGAAGACACTGGAGTTAGGGTGGAGATTTCGCCAGACATCCACCAAGTCGTGGAACCTGTGCAGGTCCCTCAACTTCCCCACTGACATCTGGCCGTGCCGGGTAGCAGACCAGTCCGTCACTTTGGGGTACAGTTGAAACCCCCTTGCCTCTAAGATGGACTCGCCAGTGTCAACGGAACCAAGATAATGGGCACCGGTTCAAGCAGGCGTGCTGCTGCGCTCTGACCTGGACAGCGTACACGTTCACTAGGTGAAGCGGTATATCCCATGTTGGATGGTGACCAGGGAGGCAACATACTTTCCTGGATTCACGTTTGCAGCGACAGAAATGCCTGCCTGCTCCCCGAACTGTTGACTCACGATTTCTCTTTTCATCTTCTTGGTGCTGACTGTTGACCCTCCCCGTCAGATTGTTATGAGGTGTACATGATGTGTGCCAGGCAGACCAAACCCTTGAGGGAAATGTGGCCATGCCATCATGACGGTTTTGCAATTTGTATTCACTACGAGATGGGTGCACTGAATTCAGAAGTAATAAATCCACCAAATCCTTTAGAGATTTAAAAAACATTAAATTAAAATATTTATTAACAAAATAAAAGATTTCAAGCACACACATAAGGTTACAATTACTGCTCTTTTTTTCATTCAGGGGATGTGGGCTTCGCTGGCTAGGCCAGCATTTATTGCCCATCCCTAGTTGCCCTTGAGAAGGTGGTGGTGAGCTGCCTTCTTGAACCGCTGCAGTCCATGTGGTGTAGGTACACCCTCAGTGCTGTTAGGAAGGGAGTTCCAGGATTTTGACTCAGCGACAGTAAAGGAACGACGATATATTTCCAAGTCAGGATGATGAGTGACTTGGAGGAGATCTTCCAGGTGGTGGTGTTCACATGTATCTGCTGTCCTTGTCCTTCTAGGTGGTAGTTGTCAACCTACTATTATAATAACTCCTAAAATTCTTTTCTCACCTGACTGCCAGCTACATTCCCTTCATGGCAACGGTCCAAAAATAGATTTAAAACAATTTTTTCTGATTTAAAACAAACTCAGCAAGTTAACACAATACCCTGAACAGTGGATTTCCAACTGGTTTTTCTCTAGCTTCAGTTTCGTTAGATAGCAGACTAACGCACAAATGCTGGAGGCTTCATTAAGGCTATTTCACACTCTCCTGTTAGATCTTACATGACCTTCCAACACATAACCTTTCATTCTTCTATATAAATGTTTCTAGATGTTTCTAATAGTGTAGTAATAGTGGGGGGATTTCAACTTCCCCAACATTAACTGGTTTAGTCATAATGTGATAGGTTTAGAGGGAGCGGAATTCTTAAAATGCATCCAAGAGAGCAGTTTAAGCCAGTACGTAGAAGGTCCTACAAGAGATTGGGCGGTCCTGGACTTAATTTTAAGGAATGAAGCTGGGCAAATGATAGAGGTATCAGTGGGGAAGCATTTTGCAGATAGTGATCATAACTCTGTTAGATTCAAGGTTGTTATGGAAAAGGACAAGAAAGGGCCAGAGGTCAGAGTTCTGAATTGGGGGAAGGCTGATTTTAATTCGATCAGATATGATTTGGCCAGAGTGGACTGGGAGCAGCTACTTTTAGGTAAATCTGTGTCAGAGCAGTGGGACTCATTCAAGAAGAAAATAGGGAGAGTGAAGGGCGAACATATTCCAGTAAAGATAAAGGGTGGGACCAACAAATCCAGGGAACCCTGGGTGTTGAGGGATACAGAGGATTGGCTAAAGAGAAAAAGGGAGGCTTATGGCAGGTACCGAGGGCTCAAAACAGTGGAAGCCCTAGAGGAGTATAGAATGTGTAGGGGGGAACTAAAAAAGGAAATTAGGAGAGCAAAAAGGGAGCATGAAAAAACATTGGCAGGTAAAATAAAGGAAAATCCAAAGTTATTTTACAAGAACATTAAGAGTAAGAGGATAATTAGGGAAAGAGTGGGGCCCATTAAGGACCATAGTGGTAATTTGTGTGTGGAGCTGGAAGTCTTAGGTAGGGTTCTAAATGAATACCTTGTGTTGATGTTCACAAGTGAGAGGGACGATGTGAGTATGGAAATCAGGCAGAAGGACTGTGATATAATTAAATAAATTAGAATAGAAAGGGAGGATTTTCTAAGTGGTCTGGCAGGCTTAAAAGTAGATAAATCTCCAGGCCCAGATGAAGTGTATCCCTGGCTGTTGCGTGAGGCAAGGAAGGAGATAGCAAGGGCGCTGGCACTAATCTTCAATACCTCTTTGGCCACAGGAGAGGTGCCAGAGGACTGGAGGACAGCCAATGTGGTACTGTTATTCAAGAAGAGAGGAAGGGATAAACCAGGGAACTACAGTTCAGTCAGTCTAACCTCAGTGGTGGGGAAACAATTGGAAGCAATGCTGAGGGACAGAATGAATCTACACTTGGAAAGGTAGAGATTAATCAAGGACAGTCAGCATGGTTTTGTTAAGGGGAGGTCATGTCTGACCAATTTGATTGAATTTTTCGAAGAAGTGACCAGGTGTGTAGATGAGGGTAATGCATTTGATGTAGTCTACTTGGACTTCAGCAAGGCTTTTGAGAAGGCCCCGCATGAGAGACTGATAACGAAGGTAAGAGCCCATGGGATCCAAGGCAATTTGGCAAATTGGAACCAGAATTCGATGAGTGGCAGGAAGCAGAGGGTGATGGTCGAGGGGTGTTTTTGTGACCGGATTCCTGTGTCCAGTAGGGTTCCACAGGGATCGGTGTTGGGTCTCTTGCTGTTTGTGGTATATATAAATGATTTAGACTTGAATGTAGGAGGGTTGATCAGCAAGTTCACAGATGACATGAAAATTGGTGGGGTGGTAAATAGTGAGGAGGATAGCCTTAGATTACAGGGGGATATAGATGGGCTGGTCAGATGGGCTGATTAGTGGCAAATGGAATTTAATCTGGATAAGTGTGAGGTGATGACACTCGCGCAGGACAAACAAGGCAAGGGAATACACAATGAATGGTAGGACCCTGGGAAGTACCGAGGATCAGAGGGATTGGTGTGCATGTCCACCGGTCCCTTAAGGTAGTGGAACAGGTAGATAAGGTGGTTAAGAAGGCATGTGGGACACTTGCCTTTATCAGCTGAGGCATAGAATGTAAGAGCAGGGAGGTTATGCTGGAACTGTATAACATGCTGGTTAGGCCACAGCTAGAGTATTGCGTGCAGTTCTGGAATCCACATTATAGGAAGGATGTGATTGAACTAGAGAAAGTGCAGAGGAGAATTACCAGGATGTTGCCTGGGCTGGAGAGTTTTAATTATGAGGAGAGATTGGATAGACTGGGGTTATTTTCCCTGGAGCAGAGGAGATTGAGAGGGGACATTATTGAGGTGTATAAAATTATGAGGGGCATAGTTAGGGTAGACAGGAAGGAACTTTTCCCCTTGGTGGAGGGATCAATAACCAGGGGGCATAGATTTAAGGTAAGGGGCAAGAAGTTTAGAGGGGATATGGGGAAGAATTTTTTCATCCAGAGGGTGGTGGGAATCTGGAACTCACTGCCTGAAAGTGTGGTGGAGGCAGAAACCCTCATAACATTTAAGAAGTATTTGGATGTGCACTTGTGATGCCATGGCATACACGGCTATGGGCCTGGTGCTGGAAAATAGGATTAGAATAGTTAGGTACTTGCTTAACCAGTGCAGATTTGATGGGCCAAAGGGCCTTTTTCTGTTCTGTAGACCTCTATGACTCCATGACTCTATGACCTTTTATTATGTAAATTCTATTGACCCATACATCTTTGAAACTGTATCTTACTCATAATTTTAAAACTTTCATGTTGTCACTATATAGTGCCAGTAACCTATGGGAAAAATAAACACATTCCTTAGCCTTGCTTATCTGGCTAGTTGTAAACAGACTAGGATCCCTCTGAAATTCAAATATCCCTTCATTTATCTAAAAATGCAAATTACCATTACAACTTACATGCTAAGCCAGCATCCAAGTTTACTCATTAGCATGTCAAGCACACCTAACTTCTTTTAATGACTTAAAGCTTGCAGTCTACTTGACACAAATGTAATTTAATCACACACAGACCCAACTATACTTACTCCCATAAACTGACTTTACAATAAACCACAATAATATAATGAAAAAAATGTTAGTTTCATGACAAGATGGCTCTGCTGCCATTCAGTTGCATGCTTAATCCTGGCACCAGGAAGACAACACAACATCCTGGATTCATGTCTGCGGCCGTCTATCTATTCCCCTAACTATCAAATCACCTATCACTATCGCTCTTCCATTCTTCCTCGTACTGCCCTGTACAGCTGATCCACCTGCGGTGCAATGACCTTGGCTCTGGCTGCACTCCCCAGATGAACCGTCATTCTTATCAGTATTTGGAGCTGGATGCTGGTTGGGGAATGAGATGCACTCGGGGGATTCCTGCACAATCTGTTTGTTTCTTCTCGACTGCCTAATGGTCACCCATTCCCTCTCTCTCGCTGCATGCTCTTTAGGCTTTGGGCTGACCACATGTATAGGTCTGGCTCTCAGGAACTTTGGCTTCCCACGCTCAGATTCATATTGGCTTTTAAACATTTAATTGCCAAACCTGGCCAAAACAAGGTGGCTTGGTTATTTTGTCTTGACTCTACCCGCATCTTGACCTTGAGATCCTGCTATTTTGTTCATCTTTTAGTTCACATGCAGCTATTTTGTTTTCACACTCCACTAGGTTTTTGCTGAGTGTTACGTTTTGATCATTTGGTTCTTTTTGTGCCTTTCAATAACACGCTCGGTCACTGAAAGTCCAAACCACAGTGTCCCATTATGTCACTTCTCAACCGCTTCTCCTCTTTTACTCAAAGCATTGCAAGCAGGGTTTAAAATATAGTTCAGTATAAGCATTATTATATCACAGCTAATTAAAACTCTAATTTACAGTGAGTCACTCACCACACTTAAGTTAGTTTTGTTAATTAGCAAGAAAACCTGATGTAGAGATTTTCCAGAGTTCATACCCTGTTCCTCATAATCCTTGCCTCCCCCATAGGTGAAGAATCTGTCTAATTCAGCCTTGAATATATTTAATGGCACAGCCTACACAGCTCTCTGGGGTAAAGAACGCCAAAGATTCACAATCCTCTGAGGAGAAATTCCTCCCTCACCTCCATATTAAATGGAAGACCCCTTATTTTGAAACTGTGCCTCCGAGTTCTCGATTCCCCATGAGAGGGAACATCAGCACCTATCCTATCAAGCCCCCTTGAAAAGGTATGTATTTAAATAAGACCACCTCTCATTCTTCTAAACTCCAATGAGGACAGGCCAAAACTACACTACCTTTCCTCACAGGACAACACCTCCATCCCAGAAAACAACCTGATGAACCTTCTCTGAAGTACCTGCAATGTAGGGCAGGAGCCCAAAATTGCAAGCAATACTCTATGCGTGTTCTCACCAAAGGCCCGTTGCAGTTGTAGCAACATTTGGCTACTTATATACCCCATCCCCCTCACAATGCAGGCCAACGTTCCATTTGTACCTGCCTGCTAACTCTTTCTGTTTCATGGATGAGGACACCCAAATCCTTCTATCCTGCGTATGGCGAAGGCATCTGCAATTTCCTTATTTATTTCCTTTAAAACCCTGGGATGGAAACCATCTGTTCTTGAGGATTTGTCACTGTTTAGTGCCATTATTTCTTTCTGTTGTGCTGCTGTAGATCCGTGTTCCTTGGGAATGTCTAGAATGGTTCCTTTACTGTAATTATTGACGCAAAATAATTATTAGCACATGCACCATTTCCTTATTTTCATTGATAATATTGCCAGTATCAATTTTCCAAGGCACCTACATTTTTCCTGACCACTCTGTTTCCCAATGAAATTGTAAAAAAATCTTTGTCGATTTTCATAAACTTTACAAATTTCTTATCATACTCCATTTTTGTAGTTCATGCTATTTTGTCACCCATTGCTGGTTTTTGTATCTCTTCAATTTGATTGTGTTTTCCTTTGGTTTATGTTTTAGTTGTCCATGGCAAATAGAGCTCTTGGCCATTAGTATAAGCTGATTCTATATCATGTTAAATTCTTTTTTCAACATTTCTCACTGCTCTTCTGTCTTTCTCCCCGTTGACAGATTTGTCCATTTTAATGTGGACAATCCCTGTCTCGATGCATTGAAGTCAGCGTCAACTAATTCTAGACTAAGTGCGGTGGTGGGCAGGAAAAGCAGTGTTTTCCCTGCCGATCTCAGTGGCGGGTTGTCGTGCCCGATTGCATGCTTCCTGCCTTGTTAAATATGCATCAACAGGAAACATGTTGTATTGCGGGCAGGTGGCCTCTGATTCGTCTGCCCTGCCATGACATCAAGGGATCATTGCCCTTGGCACCATAGTTAAACCGTACCTGCGCACAGCTTTCTCAATCTCTGCAACCAAGGAAGAGTTAAAGAGGAGGCATTTTCACGACTGGCAGGCAGCTGTGTGAACATGGCCATCGTCAGGTGATCTGCGTCCATTGAAAGTTCAGGCTAACTGCAAGCCCGCATCCTATCTGTGAATGCTAGACTTCAATGTAATGGGGGTGAAGGTGACACAGAGGGCTAAGTGATCTCAAAATGCATTAACACCTGCAGAATGTCTTCAGCTGCCTTGGCCCAAATGTCACCTATCAGTATTACCATCAAAGTTACACATTATGAGTTGTTCTGTTGCTGGAGATGGATCTCTTTGAGGAGCTTTGTCAGACTGAAGGCTTATTGTCACGAGTCCACTGAGGAATGTAATTCAGCTCCTGCCTCTTGTAGGCTGCCATAGCGACTGGGCTGCTTTAGAGACACTTGTAGAGCAGCACCTTCTGATGTCTAATGCTACTCCAACACTCCAACATTTATTGGCCAACCCTAATTGCCCTTGAGAAGATGGTGGTGAGCTGCCTTCTTGAGCCACTGCAGTCTTGTTTGTGTAGGTACACCCACAGTGCTGTTAGGCAGGGAGTTCCAGGATTTTGACCCAGCGACAATGAAGGAACGGTGATATATTTCCAAGTCAGGCTGACGAGTGGCTTGGAGGGGAACTTCCAGGATGTGATGTTCCCATGTGTCGTCTGCTTTTGTCCTTCTTGCAGTGGTCGTGGCTTTGGAAGATGCTGTCTAAAGAGGGTTGGTAAATTCCTGCAGTGCATCTTGTAGATGGTACACACTGCTGCTACTGTGCGTCAGTGATAGAGGGAGTGAATATTTGTGGATGGGATGCCAATCAAGCAGGCTGCTCTGTCCTGGATGGTGTTAAGCATCTTGAGTGTTGTTGGAGCTGCATCCATCCAGGCAAGTGGAGAGTTTTTCATCACACTCCTGACTTGTGCCTTGTAGATGGTGGACAGGCACAATCAGGAGGTGAGTTACTCGCCACAGGATTCCCAGCCTCTGACCTGTTCTGATAGCCACAGTATTTATATGGTTAGTCCAGTTCAGTTTCTGGTCAATGGTAACCCCCAGGATGTTGATAGTGGGGGATTCAGTGATGGTAATGCCATTGAACACCAAGGGGTGATGGTTAAATTCTCTGTTGGGGATGATTGTTGCCTGGCATCTGTGTGGCATGAATTTTACTTGCCACTTGTCAGCCCAAGCCTAGATATTGTCCAGGTCTTGCTGCATATTGGACATGGACTGCTTCAGCCATTATATCACCGTTCCTTCATCATTGCTGGGTCAAGATCCTGAACACCCTCCCTCACAGCACTGTGGGTGTACCTACACCACATGGACTGCATCAGCTCAAAAAGGTAGCTCACTAGAACTTTCTCAAGTCAATTAGGGTTTGTCAGTAAGTGCTGGCCTAGGTAGTGATGCCCACATTCCATGAATGAATAAAAAAAAAGATGCTGACTATGACTGTGCCAACTGCGGCCCAGTTTTTTTTAACCAGAAATCCCCAAACCAGCGGATGTAAATTTATGACCATGTCTGACACTGACACTGGACTGACTAGCTCTCCCCCTTCCCTGGACAGCCTTTGGAAGCTTGGCAATGTAAACTGAAGTACTTCTTCATTCTGCGATCCTCCTATTCTGGCCCTGACTCACTTGTGTCCTTCTATAACAAACTCTCTCCTCATTCTGGCCCCAAGTCACTTATGACTATTTGTAAGATATTCTTCCCCCACCCTGGCCCTTGCTCTATCTTGTCTACCCTTCCCCTGTCATGCCCATGCATTCCAACCCCTTCCCTTGCAGCTGGCTTATTTCCTCCGATCCCTGATCAAGCACTTGCCCTCCAGCCCCTTTCCTTGCCTCTGTCTTGTGTTTCCACCACCCCCCCAGTTCCCCCCCCCCCCCCCCCCCAACAACCCCACACACACACACACACACAAAGTAATCTTTGGGAAAAATAAACACACTGTTTCTAAACTTCACCTGGCTAGGTGACACATTTCACCCCTCCTTTGAAAACTGTCTAGTCTGGTTTACTTCCCTTGACACCTATGTTTCTAAACTTCCCATGTTTATCAAATTAACACTTCAAACCTACCCTGTCTTCTTGAGATCAAAGCACCCAGACTAGCTGTCTCTAATTCAGTTAAATCTCTCACATACACACAGACACATATAGACACATAGACACATCCCATTATTACTCTATTTTACAATAAATTCCAATAACCTTTTGAGAATTACTATACCTTCTTGACAGCTGGATTGGAAAACCACACCTAAAGATTTCCTACTTTAAGTTTATTCCAGACTCTGAGTGGTTTTTGTCCACAACATATGACACAAATAACATACCAGAAATGTTGGGGAACACATGGTTTTAATGAGAGTGAGGAACTGAAAGAAATCAGTATTAGTAGGGAAATGGTGTTGGGGAAATTGGTGGGATTGAAGGCCAATAAATCCCCAGAGCCTGATAATCTGCATCCCAGAGTATTTAAGGAAGTGGCCCTAGAAATAGTGGATGCAGTGGTGGTCATCTTCTGAGATTCTATAGACTCTGGAACTGTTCCTACAGATTGGAGGGTAGCTAATGTAACCCCACTATTTAAAAAGGGAGGCAGAGAGAAAATAGGGAATTATAGACCAGTCAGCCTGACGTCGGTAGTGGGGAAAATTCTAGAGTCCATTATAAAAGATTTAATAGCTGAGCACTTGGAAAACAGTGGCAGAATCGGACAGAGTCAGCATGGATTTATGAAAGGCAAATCATGCTTGACAAATCTACTGGAGTTTTTTGAGTATGTAACTAGTAGAGTTGGTGAGGGGGGGCCAGTGGATGTGGTTTATTTGGACTTTCAGAAGGCTTTCGACAAGTAAAATTAAAGCGCGTGGGATTGGGGGTACTATATTGAGATGGTTAGAAAACTGGTTGGCAGACAGGAAACAAAGAGTGGGAATAAACAGGACTTTTTCCGAGTGGCAGGCAGTGACTAGTGGGGCACCGCAGTGATTGGTGCTGGGACCCCAGTTATTCACCATATATATTAATGATTTAGATGAGGGAATTAAATGTAATATCTCCAAATTTGCAGATGACACAAAGCTGGGTGGGAGGGTGAGCTGTGAGGAGGATGCAGAGATGCTTCAGTGTGATTTGGACAAGCTGAGTGAATGGGCAAATGCATGGCAGATGCAGTATAATGTGGATAAATGTGAGGTTATCCATTTTAGTAGCAAAAACAGGAAGGCAGATTATTATCTGAATGGCTATAAATTGAGAGAGGGGAATGTGCAATGAGACTTGGGTGTCCTTGTACACCAGTTGCTGAAGGTAAGCATGCAGGTGCAGCAGGCGGTAAAGAAGGCAGATGGTATGTTGGCCTTCATAGCCAGAGGATTCGAGTACAGGAGCAGGGATGTCTTGCTGCAATTGTACAGGGCCTTGGTGAGACCACACCTGGAATATTGTGTGCAGTTTTGGTCTCCTTATCTGAGGAAGGATGTACTTGCTATAGAGGGAGTGCAGCGAAGGTTTACCCGACTGATTCCTGGGATGGCGGGACTGACATATGAGGAGAGATTGAGTCGATTAGGATTATATTCGCTGGAGTTCAGAAGAATGGGGGGGGGGGGTTCTCATAGAAACCTATAAAATTCTAACAGGACTAGACAGGGTAGATGCAGGAAGGATGTTCCCGATGGTGGGGGAGTCCAGAACCAAGGGTCACAGTCTGAGGATATGGGGTAGACCATTTAGGACTGAGATGAGGAGAAATTTCTTCACCCAGAGAGTGGTGAACCTGTGGAATTTGTTACCACTGAAAGTAGTTGAGACCAAAACATTGTATGTTTTCAAGAAGGAGTTACATGTAGCTCTTGGGGTGAAAGTGGAGCAGGTTATTGAGTTGGATGATCAGCCATGATCATAATGAATGGCGGAGCAGGCTTAAAGGGCTGAATGGCCTACTCCTGTTCCTAGTTTCTATGTTTCTATTAGGATACAACTGCCTTACTCTGTACCTGAACAACCTACTGACATCAAGGGACGGGAGAAGGAAAGATCAGAGTGAAACGATGGAGAAACTGAGCAATTGCTAATGTAAGCAGGTGAGCGGAGGGGAGGGGAGGGGAGAATATCAGCAGGGAACAAGGAGAGAGAGGAGAGTGGCTGAGGCTGGGGAGGGAGGAAGAGAAGGGAGAGGAAAGGGCGTGGGAAAAGGAGAGAGTGAGCAGAAGAAATAGCTGGTGAATACAAAGCCCTTTGTTATGTGTTGAGTGGAGATGTTTATGGAGATGACTGGAGATGAAATAGTACCGCAGGATATGGTAGAACAGCTGTGTATATGATAAATGGGCGGATCCATGTGACTTGGCTTGAGATTGGCTCCCTCCCAGCCAGGGCCACCTGTATAATTTCACCTCAAACTGATGGAGATTTTCTCTTTTTCCAGGTGAAAAGGGATGTGATGTCAGAGATGAAGTATGTCGAGATGGTGGTTGTGACAGATAATAAAATGGTGAGTGGCCTCCCTGAACATGAGTCGCTGAGAACTAGCATCAGCATCCACAGTACAGAGCAAGGAGCAAGACTGAAAGAGGAGCTGCAGATTAGATGATTTCAGCCTTGGGTTTTCAAAACTGCAGAGTGTAGAAGGGAAGATTGTGGGAGATGGGAAATTCCATTAATTCTATTAAATGGCTTCGGTCAAAATTGTCCCAGATTTGCACTAAGTGTGGTAGCGGGTGGGTAACATGATGTTTTACCCATTGGCCGTGATGATGGTGGGTTTTCACGCTGTATCATCCCAAACCCACCACGTTATTTATGCATTCCCGAGAAACACACCGTTTTGACAGGCAGGCTCTCATTCTCCAACCCACCATCACCTCGCCACTTCATCACACTGGGTGCCATATTAGGGTTAGGGTTAGGAAAGTTAAGAGCAGTTAGTTGCTTGGCCTGGGCACGGGTGTTAATCACTGTTCAGTATTGTCAATAAACTCCCAAGAATGTCTCCCTGCCTATGGCTTCTTGTTCTGATGAGCAGTGTTTGTGTCACTCAGACGTGAAACCTTTCTGCACAAGATAAAGGCAGGTGTCTCAGTCCAGGGCCTCTTCCCTGTGCTTTTTGCAGCCTTCAGACCAAATGACGGTCCGGCATTACACTCCCTTGGCATATTGTTGATGCCTATACCTCAACGGTGCTTGTCATTGCTGCCAGAATGTTGTGGGCAGGTGTCACAGAGTTCTGTCATTCTCTCTGTGTGCTCTCAGCACCTTTAAGGTGGGGCTGGCCCCTATCTCTTCAGCATCTGTGACCAGTGACGCTGTGCTCCTGAAGTATTGGAACAGCTTGGCTAGGGGCACAGCAAGTTCTGGAGCACAAGTCTTCAGTACTATTGCCGGAATATTGTCAGTGCCCATAGCCTTTGCAGTATCCAGTGCCTTCAGCCATTTCTTGAAATCACGTGGAGTGAATTGAATTGGCTGAAGACTGGCATCTGTGATGCTGGGGATCTCCGGAGGAGGCCAAGATGGATCATCCACTCGACACTTCTGGCTGAACATTGTAGCAAATGCTTCAGCCTTATCTTTTGCACTGATGTGCTGGGCTCCTCCATCATTGAGGCTGGAGATTTTTGTGGAGCCTTCTCCTCCAGTGAGTTGTTTAATTGATCACCACCATTCACGACTGGATGTGGCAGGACTGCAGAGCTTAGATCTGACCCTTTGGTTATGGGATCGCTTAGCCATGTCTATCACTTTCTGCTTATTCCATGTGACATGCAAGAAGTACTGTGTTGTAGCTTCACCAGGTTGGCACCTCATTTTCAGATATGCCTGGTCCTGCTCCTGGCATGCCCTCCTGCACTGTTCATTGAACCGTGGTTGATCCCCCTACTCTCATGGTAGAGTGGGGATATGCTGGGCCATGAGGTTACAGATTGTGTTCAAGTACAATTCTGCTGCTGCTGATGGCTCACAGCACCTCATGGATGCCCGGTCTTGGGTTGCTAGATCTGTTTGAAATCTATCCCGTTTAGCACGGTGGGAGTGCCACACAACACGATGGAGGGTATCCTCAATGTGAAGGCGGGGCTTTATCTCCACAAGGACTGTGCGGTGGTCACTCCTACTGATACTGTCATGAACAGCTGCAGGCAGGTTGGTGTGGATGAGGTCAAGTATGTCTTTCCCTCGTGGCATTTGTCCTAAAACAACTTGGCGTCATGAACAGAATCCGCTGAGAGCTCTGATTAAAGGAATGTCCCCCCCCAGACGGCAGATACCAGGGTAATTATTGTTTATTTTTGACCACCCATGTTTAGTTAGGTCTGACTGACTGTTGGGACCTCCTCAGAACCTCAGGGATTACGAACATTTGAACGTAGCCAGAGTGGTTGACAGTAAGGGATAAAAAAGGTAAATCAAAGTGAGACATCGTTGTGTGGAGTACCGCTGGCAGCCGATAGAGGCTGGGGGATGGAGACTTACCAGATGCCCCTCTGATGTGAAAAGCCTCGCAACGAATGAATTAGACATCCTGACCCAGGGACAGCCAGGTGGGAATACATAACGGGTGTTCCCGAAGGTGAAGGGCTTTAACTTTCCAAGTAAGCGATAAGGCCAAGGCTGCAGTATTGTGGCCAATTCCAGTCAACACACTTTAGAAAGTGTTATGACACAGCCGATGGTAAATGCTGAGTTGTTCAAATCCCAGAAGGAAACTTGAAACAACTGCCACAACTTGTTTTGCAATTTGTATACATTTCGAGATGCGTGCTTTGAATTCAGTGGTAATAAGACCACCAAGTCTAATAGGTTTTTACAATACTAGATTAAACATTTATTAATAAGAGAAACAATTTTAAGCACGTACATATGTCTACAAATTAGTACTATAATAACTTCTAAATCCCCTAATTAATCTGATTCCCAGTTACACTTTCACTAAGGCAACAGTAAGACACCTAGATTTTAAAAGATCCAGGCAAGGTGACACACAATACCCTGAACTAGTCGAATTAGAAGTGAGTTTTCTTAACTTCATTTCTTTGAAGACAGCAGCTTGAGGCATAGATGCTGATGGCATTTACACTTGTTAGATCTTAAAATTCTTACCCTTACGCACAGCCTTTGCTCCTTTATACATATTTCCTCCTTGATTGCAAATTCCCATTGTTTCACCATCTCTTTGGACTTTACCTTTCTGATAATAAAGCTCTCTCATAGTGCTAAGTTTTACCAGTAATCTTTGAGAAAAAAAACCAAACTGTTTCTGAATTCCACCTGGCTAGGTGTTATATTTCGCTCCCTCTTTTGAAAACAATCTAGTCTGGTTTAATTAAAAATGTAAATGTCCTTTTACACCTTAAACTCTAAACATCCCACATGTTTACCATGTTTATATCAAAGCCTTCAGACTAGCTGCCTTTAATCCAATTAAGTCTCACACACACACATATATGCACACACAGCAACATATAGACACAGATGCCACTATTTTACAATAAATTCCAATAATGTTATTATATCTTCTTGATAAAAATACATCAAAGCCTTAGAGAGGACGCAGAATAGATTTCCTAGAGTGGTATCAGGGGTGAGGGACTTCAGTGATGTGAAAGGAATGGAGAAGCTGGGACTGTTCATCTTCAAGCAGAAAAGGTTACAGGGAGATTTGATGGAGGTTTTCAAATCATGAATGGTTTTGAGCAAGTAAATAAGGAGAAAGTATTCCCACTGGAAGAAGGTAACTAGAGGGCACAGATTGAAGACAAAGAGCCAGAGGCAAGATCAGGAATCATCCTGCTCCACAGTAAGTTGCTAAGATCTGGAATGCGCTGCCTGAAAGGTTGGTGGAAGCAGATTTCATCAACAACTTTCAAAAGGGAATTGGATATCAAAAGGAAAAATTTGCAAGACTATTGGGACAGTGCAGACAGGAGTGGAATTAATTGAATATCTCTACCAAAGAATCGACTCAGGCACAATGGGCCAAATGATCTCCTGTCATTCTATCATTTATGAAAATGGCTCATGGGTGGGATTGAGGGAAGTGGGTGGGATCGTGGGGATTGTGGTTGTGCTCATGGGGAATGTGGGTAGTGCTGTTTTGCTCACTAAGTTATCACCAATCATTTGGTTTCCTTGCAGTATCAGAATCTGGGGAATAATAGAGATGTTGTGGTAAATCGAGTGCTTAACATTGGAAATGCAGTGGACCTGGTAAGTATGGAGACTGTGCTCACACTGATTGCATCTAACCCTATCTCGTCCAAATCTTTGTCAATTACTGTACCTGTTCATGGCCAGTCAGAATGTAGGTGACATTAAATGCAGTATTGTGGTCAGCCACAATGCTTGAAATCATTGCCCTCAGATTTGTCCACTCATTGACAGCTCTGCAGAAAATTGCAAGACACTCAAAGTTAGAAGTTCAACTGTAATTTATATGAGAATGATGCACCTAAATTCTGAATCTGGATAAACGTCTCATTGTAGGAAAATTCAGGAATTCTCATGTTATGCTCCGCCTCTCACCCAGAACCATTACACTTTTCAAAAGCCTGTGAACTCTAGCTGCTCAATGGGAATCAGGGTAGAAACTTTATACTGGTTGGAGTCACACCCAGCACAAAGTAAGATGGCTGTGGTTGTTGGAGACCAACCATCTCAGATCTAGGACATCACTGCAGGAGTTCCTCATGATCGGGTCCTAGGCTAAGTCATCTTCATCTGCTTCATCAATGGCCTTCACTCAAACATAACGACAGAAGTGGGGATATTCGCTGAAGATTGCTTAATGTTCAGTATCATTTGTGACTCTCCAGACGCTGAAGCAGTCCATGTGGATAACATTCAGGCTTGGGCTTATAAGTGGCAAGTATTTGTAACATTTGTGCCACACAAATACCAGGTAAAGACCATCTCCAACAAGATGGAATCTAACCATCCTCCCTTAACACTCAATGGCATCACCATCACTGAATCTTCCACCATCAACATCCAGGTGATTATCATTGACCAGAAACTGAACTTGACCGGTCATATAAATACTGTGGCTGCAAGGACAGATCAGAGACTGAGGTATTCTGAGGTCTGAGGTTAATAACTCACCTCCTGACTCCCCAAGGCCTGTCCGCCATGTACAAGGCACAAGTCAGGAGTGTGATGGAATATTACTTTCTGGCCTGAATGAGTATGGCTCCAATAACTCAAGGAGCTTGAGTCTGGAATAAAGTAGCCTGCTTGATTGTCATACCATCCACCACCTTAAACATTCACTCCCTGCACCATTGACACATGGTGGTAGTACTGTGTGCCATCTACAAGATGCATTCAAGCATCTTTTAACAGTGATTTCTAAATCTGCAACTTCTACCACCTAGAAGGACAAGATCAACAGACACTTCAGAACACTACCACCTGCAAATTCTCCTCCAAGCCACACAACATCCTGACTTGCAACAATAATCATGGTTCATTCACTGTTGCCAGAGCAAAATGCTGGAACTCCCTTCCTACATTGTGGATGTTCCTGCATCAGTTGGACTGCAAACTCTTCCTGGTCTGCCTCACACTCTGGCTGGTTTTACATTGATCCTGACGTAAGAACGTAAGACCTAGGAGCAGGAGAAGGCCATTCAGCCATACAAGCCTGCTTCACCGCTTGTTAAGATCATGGTTGATCTGATTGTGGTCTTAACTCCACTTTCCTCTCTGCCTCACAAAACCATTGATTCCCTTGTCTATTAAAAGTCTATTTAACTCAGTGCTTTCTAGGGAATTCCACAGATTAACCATCCTCATAGAAAAAAAATTCTCCTCACCTCCATCTTATAAGGAAGACTTCTTATTCTTAAATGGTGTCTCCTAGTTTTAGCCTCTCCCACAAGAAGAAACAGCCTCTCAGTATCCACCTTGTCAAGCCCCCTCAGACAGGATCTTAGATGTTTCAATAAGGTCACCCCTCATTCTTCGAAACTCCAATGGGTGTAGGCCAAACCTGTCTTACCTTTCTTCATAAGCCCTTCATTTCGGGAATGAGTTGAGTGAACCTTCTCTGAACAGCTTCTAATGCAATATGTCCTTTCTTAAATAAGGGGACCAGAATTGCACACAGTATTCCAGATGTGGTCTCACCAAGGCCCTCTACAGCTGTTGTAAAACTTCCCCACTTTTATATTCCATTCCTCTTGCAACAGTCACCAATATCCCATTTGCCTTCCTAATCTCTGGCTATACCTGCGTACTAATGCCTTGTGATTCATGTACAAGGACACGCAAATTCCTCTGTACACTGACTTCTCAACCTATCCCTATTTAAATCACATACTGCTTTCCTATACTTACTGTCAAAGGAGACACCCTCACATTTTTCCACATTATACTCTGTCTGGCAAGTTTTGCCCATTCACCTAACCCATCTATATTCCTCTTTAGACTCAATGCTGCTGCTTGACAACTTACTTTCCTACTAACCTCGGTGTCATTGGCAAATGTAGCAACCATATATTCGGTCCTTTCAATTGGTAGATAGCTAACTCTGCTGACTGTGTGACAGTTAACTGTCAATCACCTGAAGCCTGATTAGGGCCTGAATAGGTGTTAATTACTTAACTAGTGTGAGTCACCTCAGCTCTATTTAAGAAAGAGACTATTTAGAATTACACTACAGTGAGCTTGTACACGAGCAGGGCAGAGAGCTCATCCTGAGTGAGACACAGCCAGAGTGAGTGTGGGTGTTGGCAATTTGGTGCACAGTGGGAATTCGGTGCAGAGGGGAAGAGGTGCTATTTGCATTTTTTCTTTGCTATCCAATTTCTTAAATCTTCAGAGAGTGGTCTTGCCCTGCTGCAGCAGTAGAGGCTACAAGGGAAAGGAATGACTTGTAAGTAGTAGGTCAGGTTGGGTAAGTAGTTACTATTTTTATCACTTATAATTTAAGGTCTTTTTTTTGGTTTATAGTTTATATATTCTGTAGTAACGAGGATCAGGAAAGAAGGGCCCTAGAGAAATTGATTTAAAAGGTTTAATTTAAAGGAATAAGTCATGGCAGGAGAGCTCAAAGCTGTGGTGTGCTCCTCATGTTCCATGTGGGAAGCTGGGAACATTTCCAGTGTCCAGGACCAGCTTTTTTGCAGAAAGTGTATCCAGTTGCAGCTCCTGGAAGCTCGGGTTTCAGAGCTGAACAGCAGCTGGGGACACTGTGGAGCATCCGCGACTCTGAGAGCATCTTGGATAGCACATTTAGAGAGGTGGTCACACCGCAGCTGAAGGGACCTGAGGAAGGAAAGGAATGGGTGACCACCAGGCAGTCCAAGAGAAACAGGCAGGTAGTTCAGGAGTCCCCTGGGGTCCCGCTCGCAAATCAGTATTCCATTTTGGAGGCTGATGAGGGTGCTGGTTCCTCCAGCGAGTGCAGACAGAGCCAAGCTTCTGGCACCACAAGTAGCCTGTCTGTACAGGAGAGGAGGAAGGGAGGAAGAGCAATAGTAATAGGAGATTCTATAGTCAGGGAAACAGATAGGTGCTACATTGGCCATCAACGTGACTACACGGTGGTATGTTGCCTCCCTGGTGCCAGGGTCCGGGATGTCACTGAACGGCTGCAGGACAACCTGAAGGGGGAGGGTGATAAGGCAGAGGTCATGGTACATGTTGGTACCAATGACATAGGTAGAAAGAGGGAGGAGGTCTTGCATCAAGAATTCAGGGAGTTAGGCAGTAGACTAAAAAGCAAGACCTGTCGGGTTGTAATCTCTGGATTACTCCCAGTGCCACGTGCTAGTGAGCTCAGAAATAGGAGAATAGCGCAGATAAATACGTGGCTTAAGAGTTGGTGCAGGAGGGAGGGTTTTAGATTCCTGGATCACTGGGACCGTTTCTGGGGAATGTGGGACCTGTACAAGCGAGACGGTCTGCATCTGAACCACAGCGGGACTAACATCCTTGTGGGCGGGTTTGCTAATGCTGTTAGGAGGGGTTTAAACTAATTGGGCACGGGGAGGGGACACAGAATGTTAGCAGAATAGGGACACATCATAATACAGTAAAACAATCAAGTCAGAGGGAGTAGACCATAAGAGACCATAAGACATAGGAGCAGAAATTAGGCCAATCGGCCCATCGAGTCTGCTCCGCCATTCAATCATGGCTGATAAGTTTCTCAACCCCATTCTCCCACCTCCTCCCCGTAACCTTTGATCCCCTTGCCAATCAAGAACCTATTTATCTCGGTCTTAAATACACTGAATGACCTGGCCTCCACAGCCTTCTGTGGCAATGAATTCCATAGATTCACCACTCTCTGGCTAAAGAAGTTTCTCCTCATCTCTGTTCTAAAAGGTCTTCCCTTTACTCTGAGGCTGTACCCTCGGGTCCTAGTCTCTCCTACTAATGGAAACATCTTCCCCACGTCCACTCTATCCAGGTCTTTCAGTATTCTGTAAGTTTCAATCAGATCCCCCTCATCCTTCTAAACTCCATCGAGTATAGACCCAGAGTCCTCAAACGTTCCTCATATGTTAAGCCTTTCATTCCTGGGATCATTCTCGTGAACCTCCTCTGGACCCTCTCCAGGGCCAGCACATCCTTCCTGAGATACAGGGCCCAAAATTGCTCACAATATTCTAAATGTGGTCTGACCAGAGCCTTATAAAGCCTCAGCATCACATTCCTGCTTTTATATTCTAGTCCTCTTGAAATAAATGCCAACATTGCATTTGCCTTCCTAACTACCGACTCAACCTGCAAGTTAACCTTAAGAAAATCCTGGACTAGGACTCCCAAGTCCCTTTGCACTCCAGATTTCTGAATTCTCTCCCCATTTAGAAAATAGTCTATGCCTCTATTCTTCCTACCAAAGTGCATGACTTCACACTTCCCCATGTTGTATTCCAACTGCCACTTCTTTGCCCATTCTCCTAACCTGTCCAAATCCTTCTGCAGCCTTCCCGCCTCCTCAATATTACCTTTCCCTCCATCTATATTTGTATCATCTGCAAACTTAGCTAGGATGCCCTCAGTTCCTTCATCTACATCATTAATGTATAAAGTGAAAGGCTGTGGTCCCAGCACATCTAGTGCAGAACTGCACTAGTCACTGGCCGCCATCCTGAGAAGGACCCCCATATCCCCACTCTCTGCCTTGTGCCAGACAACCAATGTTCCATCTATGCTAGTACAGCTGCATTAAGTTTCAAGGGAGTAATGCTAGGCTGGATGGCCTCTACTTTAATGCCAAGAGTATTACAGGTAAAATGGATGAGTTAAGGGTGAGGATTGACACATGGAACTGTGATATAATAGCCATCACTGAGACAAGGTTGAGGGAGGGGCAGGATTGACAATTCAAAATTCCGGGATATAGAATCTTCAGACGAGACGGGAGGGGGTAAAAGAGGAGGAGGCATGGCATTATTAGTTAAGGAGTCACTTACTGCAGTAAGGAGAGATGATATCTTGGAGGAGGCATTGAATGAAGCTTTGTGGGTAGTGCATAGGAATAAAGGGGCAGCCACATTGTTAGGTGTTTATTATAGACCCCCAGATAGTCAGTGGGAAATTGAGGAGCAAATATGTGCACAATTTGCAGAGGTGTGTAAAAACAATAACAACAGGGTAATTATATTAGGTGATTTCAACTTTCCCAACATTAATTGGGATTGAGATAATGTTAACGGCTTGGATGGAGAGGATTTCTTGAAGGTCAATATGTAGAGGGTCCAACAAGGGATGGCACAGTGCTGGACCTAATTCTGGGGAATGAAGCCGGACAGGTGGCTGAGGTGGTGGTGGGGGAGCATTTTAGTGATAGTGACCACAACACGGTACATTTTAAGTTTGTTATGGAGAAAGAAATAGACAATTTGCAAAAAAATGTTTTGGATTGGGGGAGAGTGGATTTTAGTAAAATAAGGCAGGATCTGGCCAAGGTAGACTGGGAACAGTTACTTGTGGGGAAATCTACAGAGGAGCAGTGGGGGGAGTTCAAAATGGAAATGGGGAGGGTACAAGCTCAACATGTTCCCTCTAGGGTGATAGGAATGAGTAACAAGCCCTGAGAACCATGGATGACCAGAGATATTCATGTTACGATGAGAAGGAAAAGAGAGGCTTTTAGCAGGTACAAGGGAAGCAAATCAGCAGAGGCATTAGTGGAGTACTGATAGTGCAGGGTGGAGCTTAAGAAAGCAATTAGGAGAGCAAAGAGGGGATATGAGAAAGCTCTGGCTGGTAAAAGTAGGGAAAATCCCAAAATATTCTATAAGTATATCAATGGGAAGAGGATAACCAGGGAAAGAGTAGGGCCCATTAGGGACCAAGGGGACAATCTATGGGTGGAGCCAGAGGACATCGCTAGAGTGTTGAATAAATACTTCACATCCGTCTTCACCCAAGAGAATGAGGATGAAGGTATTGAAGTCGGGGAGAGAGACTGCGAGGTTCTTAAGCAAATTGATATAGGGATTGACAAGGTATTGGAGGTGTTGGCAGGTATAAAAGTGGACAAATCTCCAGGTCCGGATGATTTGTGTCCCAGACTGTTGAGGGAGGCAAGGGAGGAGATCGCAGGGGCTCTGGCCCAAATTTTTAATTCCTCTCTGGCCACAGGGGAGGTGCCAGAGGACTGGAGAACAGCTAATGTGGTTCCGCTATTTAAGAAGGGTTGTAGAGATAAGGCAGGGAACTACAGGCCAGTGAGTCTCACGTCAGTGGTAGGGAAACTATTGGAGATAATCCTGAAGGAGAGAATCTATCTCCACTTGGAGAGGCAAGGTTTGATCAGGGATAGTCAGCATGACTTTGTCAGAGGGAGGTCATGCCTAACAAATTTGATTGAATTGTTGAGGAGGTGACCAGGTGAGTAGATGAGGGTAGTGTAGCTGATGTAGTTTATATGGATTTCAGCAAAGCCTTTGACAAGGTCCCACATGGGAGACTTATAAAGAAGGCAAATGCACATTTGATACAGGGTAATTTGGATAAGGTGGATTCAATATTGGCTTAGTTGTAGGAGACAGAGGGTGATGACAGAAGGATGCTTTAGTGACTGGAAGCCATTGTCCAGTGGCGTAACACAGGGATCTTGTGCTCGGTCCCCTATTATTTGACATCTGTATAAATGACATAGATTTGTGGGGGGTAGGATTAGTAACTTTGCGGATGATACAAAGATTGGTTAACAGTGAGGTTGAGTGTCTTGGGCTACAGGAAGATATAGATGGGATGGTCAAATGGGCAGATAAGTGACAGATGGAATTCAACCCTGAAAGGTGTGAGGTGATACACTTTGGAAGGAGTAATTTGACAAGGAGGTATTCAATGAACGGCATGGCACTAGGAAGTTCTGTGTAACAAAGGGACCTTGGCGTGTGTGTCCATAAATCTCTGAAGGCAGAGGGGCATTTTAGTGGGGTGGTGAAAAAGGCATATGGGACACTTGCCTTTATCAATTGAGGCATAGATTACAAAAGTAGGAAAGTCATGTTGGAGTTGTATAGAACCTTGGTGAGGCCACAGCTGGAGTACTGTTTGCAGTTCTGGTCGCCACATTATAGGAAGGATGTGATTGCACTGGAGAGGGTGCAGAGGAGATTCACCTGGATGTTGCCTGGGATGAAACATTTAAGTTATGAAGAGAGGTTGGATAGACTTGGGTTGTTTATGTTGGAGCAGAGAAGACTGAGGGGTGACCTGATTGAGATGTACAAGATTATGAGGGGCATGAACAGGGTGGATAGGGAGCAGCTGTTCCCCTTAGTTGAAGGGTCAGTCACAAGGGCACATAAGTTGAAAGTGAAGGTCAGGAGGTTCAGGGGGGATGTGCACTGATCATTGCATAATGTTCAGCACCATTCGCGACTCCTTGGATACTGAAGCAGTCCATGATCAAATGCAGCAAGACCTGGACAATATCCAGGCTTGGGCTGACAAGTGGCAAGTAACATTTGTGCCTCACAAGTGCCAGGCAATGACCATCTCCAACAAGAACGAATTTAACCGTCAACCCTTGACATTCAATGGCATTACCATCACTGAACCTCCCACTATCAACATCCTGGGGTTTACCATTGATCAGAAACTGAACTGGAATAGCCATATAAATACTGTGGCTTTAAGAGCAGCTCAGAGGCTAGGAATCCTGACTCCCCAAAGCCTGTCCATCATCTACAAGGCACTAGTCAGGAGTGTGGTGGAAAACCATCCACTTGCCTGAATGAGCTCTGACAATACTCAAAAGCTTGACACATGCCAGGACAACGCAGCTCACTCCATCCACAAACATTCACTCCTTCCACTGCTGATGCATAGTGGCAGCAGTGTGTACCATCTACAAGTTGCACTGCAGGAACTCACCAAGGCTCTGTGCACAGCAACCTTCAAACCCACGACCGTTACCATCTAGAAGGACAAGGGAAACAGATAGATGGGAACACCACCACCTGGAAGTTTCCCTCCAGGTCACTTACCATCCTGAAATATATCACCGTTCCTTCACTGTCGCTGGATCAAAATCCTGGAACTCCCTCCCTAACAGCACTGTGGGTGTACCTACACCACATGGACTGCAGCCGTTCAAGAAGGCAGCTCACCACCACCTTCTCAAGGCCAATAAGGGATGGGCATTAAATGCTGGCCCAGCCAGCGAAGCTCACATCCTGTGAATTGTTCCCCTTTGTGCATCTCACTTGTTACTTCCTCAAAGGATGCTGATAAACTAGTTAAGCATGATTTCCCTTCCACAAAATCATGTTGACTCTGCCTGATCCCATTATGATTTTCTCTGTGTCCTGTTATAACCTCCTTAATAATGCATTCTAGCAATTTCCCTTTGACAGATGTTAGGCTAACTGGCCTATAGTTTCCTGTTTCCTGTCTACCTCCTTTCTTGAATAAAGGTGTTACATGAGCTATTTTCCAATCTGCTGGGAGCCTTCCAGAATCTAAGGAATTTTGGAAGATCATGACCAACGCATCTACTATCTCTGCAGCCATTTCTTTTAAGACAGGCTATCTGGTCCGGGAGCAAAACACAGAAAATGCTGGCAAAACTCAGCAGGTCCAAGAGCATCTGTGGAGAGAAAGACCTTGCCGGGAGGCTCTCCTTGCCACCGCTGCCGGATGACCTGGATGGATCGGGGGTGGGGCACCACCGCAAGGGCGATAACCTCACTGACCCCCAAGGCACCTGCTGAGGGGACTGCAGCAAGGGAAGGGGGATTTGGCCCTCCCCCCCCCCACCACCAGAGGGCAGAGCGAGGATTTACAGGGTGGAGACGCCACCAGCTCTTCACTGGGGGGGAGGGGACACATCTGACCTTGTGAGTCGTAAGGTCCTCCCCCTCTGAGGGGTGGTGTCTCTTCTGGGGTAGGCTGGGGGCTGGGGAGAGCTCTGTCTGCGAGGCCCCTGCCGCCTTGTCCAGTCCCTCCGGACGCTTTGCGCTCTGGGGTTTGGGCAAGTCCATCCTCTTTAATAGGGTCCACCAGCTCGGGGTCGTGCTCCCCCTCCGCTGCTGGACCCAGGAACTCACGCGGGGATGACGCCAGACCCAGCACATGGTGCTGAGGCACACACTGACCCAGGAGCATGTGCGTTCATGACGCTGGGGCCAGATGATTTTTGTCCCCACCGAGCGGGTGTCTTCAGGCGTCTTGGGATGAGGGTGGGTTTTGGGTGTTCGGGGGAGTGGGGGGGGTCACCTCCGGATGGCGAGTCTTTCTCTGCGCCTTCTTACAGCGTAGATTCTCCTCCCCCCCCCCCCCCCCCCCACCCACAACCCCACCACCACCTCGCCAGCAGTCAAGGGGACTTTAGCCACCGGCGTCAGTTCCCCTTGCGGGGAGGGAGATGGAGTGGTGGTGGCGGGAGCTGTGGTGGTGCCAGCCCCGGCCGCATGGGTGGTGCTGGTGGCCCTGGAGGCGGGTCAGCTCTTCCTAACATGCGCCACCCTCCTTGCAGGCGTGGCACTGCGTGCCATGCGCCAATCGAAATACCCGGTAGGTGGCCCTCGAAAACGGCGTCAAACGGCCCCTCTGCGCACTCCTCCCAGGCCAGGCACACATAGACCCGGCGCTGGAAGGAGTACCCATGGCGGGGACTGGGCTCCCTGAGGCCGAGCGGGATTGGCACCACCCCAGACCTGACCTCCCCCAGTTGGTGAAGGTGGAGGAGGAGGAGCTCACCAGGAGCAAAGGGCGGGCGGGACGTTGGATAACATGAGCCTCTGTGTCGTGCCCGCTCAAGGGTCCAGCGCCACATAGGTCCGGCTCATGGTGAGCCCCCTGGCCAGGGCCAGGGAATACCACCTTCCCATACCTGCATGAGGCCGTGACGATGGTCGAGGGGCCAGTAACCCCGGCCAAAGCCTTCACGCATGCTTCTCTGCTCATCTCAGGGTGAGTGGAGCTCTTTATCCCCAGGGTCTGTTATGAGGGTGGAATGGTGGGAGCAGCGGAGGCCACAGAAGCAGCCACTCTCCCGCATCGGTCTGCTTGGGGTGGGGGGCTTCACCACCAGTGACAGTGCTGCCTCCACAGCTGTCCCAGAGGACCCGACTGCCAGTGACCCTGTTGCAGCCATAGGGGCTGAGCCACACACACACACGCACGCCCCACCCAATTTCTGGCAAGTCCAGACAGTATGTCACCAGGGGGAGGGTCGGGGAGGGAGGGGAGAAGATGGCGTAATCTCTCCCACCTGACGACAAGTAAAGGTAGGGAGGGAAGGAAAGAGAGGGAAAAGGACAGGAAGAGACAGGAGTGAAAGGGTAGAGGGTGCAGGGAGGGTGGGTGTCACTTGGTGGAGCGTCCCCTGGGCAGCAGCAAAACAGGCAAATAGAGAAGTCCTGGGGGGCCTGAGGTGAAAGGCAGTAAGCAGCAAAATGTCAGCAACAACTCCTGGCTTCTTCCAGCTCCCAGTACAAAACTGCAGCAGCAGCAGCAACAACAAGCTGCAGCTCTGGCCAGTCAGGATGATGCGAACTCTTTTTGAGCCAACCCAGAAAAACTAAATTAACAAAATTGGGGACAAATTAAAAAGCAGCCCCTTAAAGGGAAACTTAAAGGGGAAAAAAAAGACAACATTTTAAGGAAACTTATAAACATCAAATCAAAATGTGCTTAAGGGGGATCAATGAGGCACCCCAGTCCCTGCGCTCCCCTCCAGGTGCGGAAGGACTCAAGGGTGCTGGCGGACTCCGTGTGCTCCCTCTCCAGGGACAACCGGCCGCGAACGAGGCCGTGGAAAAGGGGCAGACCGTCGGGTGGGACGACCCCCTCGATCGCCTGCTGCCTGGACCTGTTGAGGGGTAACTTGGCCAGGCCCAGGAGGAGGAGGTCCTTACCCACCCCCCCCCCGCCTCCACTCTGCACCGGGCGCCCGTAGACCAGGAGCATGGGACTGAACTGCGAACAAACAGAAGCAAAAGGTTTCTCAAGTCACTAAAAAGGGGGTGCAGCCTACAACAGTTTACACACGCGTGGTCCATGGACCCCACAAGGCCGCAAAAAACCCAGGCATCATGGGAGCCCGTGAGCCGACCCATCCGACGGTTGTCTGGGACAGCTGGTGAAACACCCTCCACCCCAGGTCCGCGATGGAAAGTGGGAGGACACCCCTGTAGAGGGCCCCATCAGGAAGGTACAGTCGCATAGTCTGGGCACGGGTGTTAATCACTTGTACATATTGTTCAGTATTGTCAATAAACACCCAAGAATGTCTCCCCGCCTATGGCTCCTTGTTCTGATGAGCAGTGTTTGTGTCGCTCAGATGTGAAGCCTTCCTGCACAAGATAAAGGCAGGTGTCTCAGTCCAGGGCCTCTTCCCTGTGCTCTGTGCGGCCTTCAGACCAAAGTGATGGTCCAGCCTCACACTCGCTGGACGCATTACTGATGCCTGCACCTCGATGGTGCTTGTCATTGTTGCCAGAATGTGGTGGGCAGGTGTTACAGAGCTCTGCCATTTTCCCTTTAAGGTAGGGCTGGCCCCCATCTCTTCAGCATCTGTGACCAGTGTCGCTGTGCTCCTGCAGGGGGTCAGATGGGGGAAGACGGACCAAGTATCCGATGCTTTTTAAGTTTCATGGCTACATCGCTGTGGTAGGACCCTTATCAGATAGTGCAAGCGAGTGGCCCTCGGCCAGACAGGAGTCTGATGTTTGCAGACGCTATGTGAAGATCTATGGGAGAGAGTCTTTGGCTCAGAGATAGGGGGCAGGGCCTGCTCGCCGAGGTGTAAAATGACGCGGGGAGATGTCAGGCATGCTTCCTGACCTCACCACGCATCATTTAGATTTTCAGCTCGGCGGACGTTCAGCTGACTTGGCTGTGCACCCGCTGAACTGTCAAAGGCCTATTAAGGCCATTTAACTAACAATTAAAATAATTAACGGAGCTGCCCATCCAATCTTAAGGTTAGGGTGGGGGGGTGCAGGCGAAGAGCCCAAGTGACCTTCGCATTTTTCACGGACGGGATGAGGTTTCATGAAGGTTTTTAAATTTTCTCAGAAATTTTAATTGAAATTAATGCACATGTCCCAGCTCATGTGACAGTTTCACATGAGGGGACATGTCTTAAAAAACATTTTCAACACTTTATTGAACTGGTAAAATTTATAACTACTCTCCCTGAGGCACCTCTGAGCGAAAGACTGCACTCCTGAATCAGGGAACCTCCCCCCCCACCCCCCCCCACAACCTGCACAGGGAGCGCACAGCGCTTCTGGGTGTGCGCCACTCTGGGCGGGGCTTAATTGGCCCGTCCATGTAAAATGGCGGCGCAGACCTGATCGGGGGCACCGATCGGGTCCACATTCGCCCGCGCCCAGCCCCATACGACCCCCCCCCGATGGGGCGAAAGTCCTATCCATGGAATATCCTCACCACATGTCGTCATCATCCCCCTCCAATCGAGTGGGCCTCCACTGCATCTCCATGACAGGAGCATTATTATAGAGTGTATGTGCATTGCTATAAGCCAGACTGGAGTCAAATGTTCATAAATGCAATATGAGGATCTATGGTGTATCCTCACTACATGTCAGCATGTGTGCGGGCAGTGTCTCCAGCTGCAGCTCCTGGAAGCCCGGGTTTCGGAGCTGGAGCAGCGGTAGGGGACACTGTGGAGCATCTGCAAGGCAGAGAGTATTGTGGATAGCACGTATAGACAGGTAGTCACACCGCAGGCTAAGAGTCCACAGGCAGGAAGGGAATGGGTCACCAGGCAAAGCAAGAGGACTAGGCAGGCAGTGCAGGAATCTCCTGTGGCTATTCCCCTGTAAAACAGATATACCGCTTTCAATACTGTTAGGAGGAATGGCCTCTGAGGGGAAAGCAGCAACAGCCAAATTCATTGCACCACAGTTGGCTCTGCTGCACAGGGAAGGAGTAAAGTGTGTGGGAATGCAGGAGTTATAGGGGATTCAATTGTAAGGGGAATAGATAGGGGTTTCTGTGGCTGCAAACGAGACTCCAGGATGGTATGTTGCCTCTCTGGTGCTAGGGTCAAGAATGTCTCAGAACGGCTACAGGACATTCTGAAGGGGGAGGGTGAACAGCCAGTGGTCGTGGTACACATTGGTACAAATGACACAGGTAAAAAAAGGGATGAACTCCTAAAAGCAGAATATAGGGAGTTAGGAAGTAAGTTGAAAAGTAGGATCTCAAAGGTAGTGATCTCAGGATTACTACCAGTGCCACATGCCAGTCAGAGTAGAAATAGCAGGATATATTGGATGAATACGTGGCTGAAGAGATGGTGTGAGGGGGAGGGTTTCAGATTCCTGGGACATTGGGACCGGTTCTGGGGGACGTGGGACCAGAACAAACTGGACATGTTACACCTGGGCAGGACCGGGACTGATTGCTAGAGTGGTTGGGGAGGGTTTAAACTAAAATGGCAGGGAGATGGGAACCTACGCAAGGAGTCAGAGGAGGGGGAATCAAAGACAAGAACAAAAGACAGAAAGCGGAATAAGAAGAGTGATAGGCAGAGAAATCAAGGGCAAGAATCAAACAGGGCCTCAGTGAAAAATAGTGGGAACAGGACAAGTAATGTTAAAAAGACAAGCCTGAAGGCTTTGTGCCTTAACGCGAGGAGCATTCGCAATAATGTGGATAAATTAATCACGCAAATAGATGTAAACAGGTATGATGTAGTCAGGATTACGGAGACATGGCTGCAAGGTGACCAAGGATGGGAACTGAACATCCAGGGGTATTCAGTATTTAGGAAGGACAGACAAAAAGGAAAAGGCAGTGGAGTTGCATTGCTGGTTAAAGAGGAAATTAACGCAATAGTGAGGAAAGGTATTAGCTCCGGCGATGTGGAATCTGTATGGGTAGAACTGAGAAACACTAAAGGGCAACAAACGTTAGTGGGGGTTGTATATAGACCCCCAAACCGTAGTGGTGATGTTGGGAATGGCATTAAACAGGAAATTAGAGATGCATGCAAAAAGAAACATCTGTAATTATGGGTGACTTTAATCTGCATATAGATTGGGCAAATCAAATTAGTAACAATACCATAGAGGAGGAATTCCTGGAGTGTTACGGGATGTTTTTCTGGACCAATACATTGTGGAACCAACTAGAGAACAGGCCATCCTAGACTGGGTATTGTGTAATGAGAAAGGAATAATTGGCAATCTAGTTGTGTGAGGCCCCTTGGGGATGAGCGACCATAATATGATAGAATTCTTCATCAAGATGGAGAGTGACATAGTTGATTCTGAGACTTGGGTCCTGAATCTTAATAAAGGAAAGCACAATGGTATGAGGCAAGAGTTGGCTATGATGGATTGGGAAACGTTACTTAAAGGGATGACAGTGGATAGGCAATGGCAAACATTCAAACAGCACATGGGTGAACTGCAACAATTATTTATTCCTGTCTGGCGCAAAAGTAAAACAGGAAAGGTGGCCAAACCATGGCTTACAAGGGAAATTAGAGATAGTATTGGATCCAAGGAAGAAGCATACAAATTGGCCAGAAAAAAAAAAGCAGACCTGAGGATTGGGAGCAGTTTAGAATTCAGTAAAGGAGGACCAAGGGATTGATTAAGAAGGGGAAAATAGAGTACGAGAGTAAGCTTGCAGGGAACATAAAAACTGACTGTAAAAGTTTCTATGGATATGTGAAGAGAAAAAAATTGGTGAAGACAAATGTAGGTCCCTTACAGAAAGAAACAGGGGAATATATGAGGAAATTGATGGGATTGAAGGCCGATAAATCCCCGATCTACATCCCAGAGTATTTAAGGAAGTAGCCCTAGAAATAGTGGATGCATTGGTGATCATCTTCCGAGATTCTATAGACTCTGGAACAGTTCCTACAGATTGGAGGGTAGCTAATGTAACCCCACTATTTAAAAAGGGAGGCAGAGAGAAAACGGAATTATAGACCAGTCAGCCTGATGTCGGTAGTGGGAAAAATTCTAGAGTCCATTATGAAAGATTTAATAGCTGAACACTTGGAAAACAGTGGCAGAATCGGACAGAGTCAGCACGATCAATGAAAGGGAAATCATGCTTGACAAATCTACTGGAATTTTTTGAGAATGTAACTAGTAGAGTTGATGAAAGGGAGCCAGTGGATGTGGTTTATTTGGACTTTCAGAAGGCTTTTGACAAAGTCCATATAAGAGATTAGCGTGTAAAATTAAAGTGCATGGGATTGGGGGTAGTGTATTGAGATGGATAGAAAACTGGTTAGCAGACAGGAAACAAAGAGTAGGAGTAAATGGGTCTTTTTCCGAATGGCAGGCAGTGACTAGTGGGGTACCGTAGGGATTGGTGCTGGGACCCCATTTATTCATAATATATAATAATGATTTAGATGAGGGAATTAAATGTAATCTCTACAAATTTGCAGATGACACAAAGCTGGGTGGGAGGGTGAGCTGTGAGGAGGATGCAGATATGCTTCAGTGTGATTTGGACAAGCTGAGTGAGTGGGCAAATGCATGGCAGATGGAGTATAATGTTGATAAATGTGAGGTTATCCATTTTGGTAGCAAAAACAGGAAGGCAGATTATTATCTGAATGGCTATAAATTGAAAGAGAGGTATGTGCAATGAGACCTGGGTGTCCTTGTACACCAGTCGCTGAAGGTAAGCATGCAGGTGCAGCAGGCGGTAAAGAAGGCAAATGGTATGTTGGTCTTCATAGCCAGACGATTCGAGTACAGGAACAAGGATGTCTTGCTGCAATTGTACAGGGCCTTGGTGAGACCACACCTGGAATATTGTGTGCAGTTTTGGTCTCCTTATCTGAGGAAGGTTGTACTTGCTATAGAGGGAGTGCAGCGAAGGTTTACCCAACTGATTCCTGGGATGGCGGGACTGACATATGAGGAGAGATGGAGTCGATTAGGATTATATTTGCTGAGTTCAGAAGAATGAGGGGGGATCTCCTAGAAACCTATAAAATTCTAACAGGACTAGACGGGGTAGATGCAGGAAGGATGTTCCCGATGGTGGGGGTCACAGTCTGAGGATATGGGGTAGACCATTTAGGATTGAGATGAAGAGAAAAGTCTTCACCCAGAGAGTGGTGAACCTGTGGAATTCATTACCACAGAAAGTAGTTGAGACCAAAACATTGTATGTTTTCAAGAAGGAGTTAGATTTCGCTCTTGGGGTGAAAAGGATCAATTGATATGGGGAGAAAGCGGGAGCAGGCTATTGAGTTGGATGAACAGCGATGATTATAATGAATGGTGGAGCAGCTTTGAAGGGCCGAATGGCCTACCCCTGCTCCTAGTTTCTATGTTTCTATGTTGTCATCGCCCTCCACAAATCTAGCTGCTCGAGGGGCTCCCAAGCACACCTGCCTCATCTGGCTAGTGCCAGGACCTCACCGTTGTCATCATTGCTTCGAGGGCCTCCTCACCCTCATCCCTGTCGACATCCTCGTCATTGGTGGAGACCTCCAGCTCCTCCATCCCCTCCTGAGCCAGATCCTTTCTCCATTGCAGCACCAGGTTGTAAAGGGCGCAGCAGATGGCAATGATGCGTGACACCCTCTGGGGACCATATTGCAGTGCTCCGAAAGACCTATCCAGGCACCGGAAGCTCATTTTCAGCATCCCGTTCGTCTGCTCCATCAAGTTGCGAGTTGCTGCCTGAGCCTTGTTATACCTTTGCTGTGCTGCAGTCTGAGGCTGCCGCACGGGTATCATCAGCCATGGCCTCTGCAGTAGCCCTTGTCCCCGAGGAGCCATCCCTGCAGCTTCTGTAGACCCTGGAAGACGTCAGGGATCTGTGACCAACTGAGAATGCAGGAGTTGTGCACACTCCCTGGAAGCCGTGCGCAGACCTGCAGGATGTGTTTGTGGTGGTTGCACACCAGCTACACATTCAGTGAATGGGATCCCTTGCAGTTGACATAGTTGATTGCGTATTGCGATGGAGATCTGAGCGCCACCTGAGTGCAGTTGATGGCACCCTGCACCTGTGGGAAACCCGAGATCTGGGCAAATCCAATCACTCTTGCATCCTGGCTGACCTGGTCCTGGGTGAAATGCACAAAGTTGTGTGCCCTCGTGAAGATGGTATCCATGACATCATGAATGCATTTGTGGATGGAGGCTTGTGATATCCCACAGAGGTCACCTCTGGAGCCCTGAAAGGAGCCACTGGCATAGAAATTGAGTGTCGTGGTCACTTTCACAGCCACTGGCAGTGCATGCCCTCCATGTTCACATGGTGTCAAATCCTGCAGTAGCTGGCAGATGTGACTGACCAGTTCCCTAGACATGCGCAGTCTTTAGCGACATTGGTTCTCAGCCATCTGCAGGAATGACAGGCGGCGTCTATAGACCCTGGGTCTAGCTATGCGCCGACCAGCGACAGCCTGCTCTAGCTCTTTAGCAGCGTGTGCAGGAACTCCAACCGCCCCTTCTTCCGAGGGTGCTAATCCTCCGTCAGCACAGCCAAGTTGCCTTAGTCATTCTCATCTCAGTCGTTTTCACTCTCTGTAAGCTCCGGGACTTACAGCCAGGTCACCAGGCTCCATGACCCTGAACTACTTCTGCTGCAGAATGAAAGGGAGAGATGCATGGGTTACCTTGGATATATTAACACCTTGTCTTGGTTAAGTCTGAAGGCCCCTTAATGCATCCTGGAGAGTGCTGGCAACCACTTGGATGGCCAGAAATTACTGTGCTGCATGGCTGCCTGATACCCCACACACCTCCACTGCACTCCATCTGCCCATTGGACTGCATGCTGCGTACATATACACCCAGTCCTCTTTGCTCCTGCGCACCCTTTAGAATAGTACGCCTTATTTTATACTGCCTCTCCATATTCTTTGTAGCAAAGTGTATCACCTCATCCTTCTCCACATTGAACTACATCTGCCATCTGCCCAGTTTGGGTTCCGCTAGGGCCACCCAGCTCCTGATCTCATTACAGCCTTGGTTCAAACATGGACAAAAGAGCTAAACTCTGGAGGTGAGGTAAGAGTAACTTCCCTTGACATCAAGGCAGCATTTGACTGAGTGTGACATCAAGGAGCCCTAACAAAACTGGAGTCAATGGGAATCGGGGGAAACTCTCCACTGGTTGGAGTCATACCCAGCACAAAGGAAGATGGTTGTAGTTGTTGGAGGTCAGTTATCTCAGCTCCAGGATATCACTGCAGGAGCTCCTCAGGGCAGTGTCCTCAGCCCAACCATCTTCAGCTGCTTCATCAATGACCTTCCTTCCATCATAAGGTTAGAAGTGGGGATGTTCGCTGATGATTGCACAATGTTCAGCACTATTCACAACTCCTCAGATACTGAAGCAGTCCATGTCCAAATGCAGCAAGAACTGGACAATATCCAGGCTTGGGCTGATAACTGGCAAGTAACATTTGCACCACACAATTGTCAGGCAATGACCATCTCCAACAAGAGAGAATCCAACCATCACCCCTTGACAAAAGCAAAATACTGCAGATGCCGGAAATCTGAAACAAAAACAGAAAATGCAGGAAAAGCTCAGCAGGTCTAACAACATCTGTGGAGAGAGAGAAATAAAACAGAGTTAACGTTTTGCGTCTTTATGACTCTTCTTCAGAGCTATAGAGAAGTAAAAATGTAATGAAATTTATCCTGTGTAAGGGGGTTGGAACAGGTGAAGCTGGATAGGAGGCGAGTGATAGGTGGGAGCAAAGGAGAGATTAGCAGTGATGTCATAGACAAAAGGACAAAGGGGTGTTAATGATAGAGTTACTGGCTAAAGGAGGTGCTGATGGTGGCATTAAGGTCAGAAAGCAGAATGTGATAATAGCAGGACAAGGGTAAGCACCCTGGAAAGAACAACATGAACAAGTGACAGATAGCCCGAGTCAGGTGGGGGGAGGGGATGGTGGTAGGAGAAAAGATTGAAAATAGGATGAAAGTTGGGGATAAAATAATGAATCAAAATGCAAATAAATGAAAATAAGTGGATAAAAAATAAAAATGAATTAAAACATGAAAAAATTAAAATTAAAAAATGAAAAATGGGACAAAAAGGGGGTGGGGATGGACAAGAAAGCTCATGGTCTGAAGTTGTTGAACTCAATATTCAGTCCGGAAGGCTGTAAAGTGCCTAGTCGGAAGATGAGGTGCTGTTCCTCCAGTTTGCGTTGGGCTTCACTGGACAATGCAGCAGGCCAAGGATGGACATGTGGGCATGAGAGCAGGGTGGAGTGTTGAAATGGCAAGCGACAGGGAGGTCTAGGTCATGCTTGTGGACAGACCGAAGGTGTTCTGCAAAGCGGTCACCCAGTCTGCGTTTGGTCTCTCCAATGTAGAGGAAACCGCATTGGGAGCAGCGAATGCAGTAGACTAAATTGAGGGAAGTGCATGTGAAATGCTGCTTCACTTGAAAGGAGTGTTTGGGCCCTTGGACCGCAAGGAGGGAGGAGGTAAAGGGGCAGGTGTTGCACCTTCTGCAGTTGCATGGGAAGGTGCTGTGGGAGGGGGATGAGGTGTTGTGTTGATGGAGGAGTGGACCAGGGTGTCCCGGAGAGAATGGTCCTTATGGAATGCCGACGGTGGAGGCGAAGGGAAGGTGTGTTTGGTGGTGCCTTAATGCCACCATCAGCACCTTCTTAACTCTTTTTTTTTCTCTCCACAGAAGCTGTTAGATCTGCTGAGTTTTTCCAGCATTTTCTGTTTTTGTTTCATCGTCCCTTAATGTTCAATGGCATTACCATCACTGAATCCCCCACTATCAACATCCTAGGGATTACCATTGACCAGAAACTGAACTGGACTAGCCATATAAATACTGTGGCTACAAGAGCCAGAAATCCTGCGATGTGTAACCCACCTCCTGATTCCCCAAAGCCTGTCCACCATCTCCAAGATACAAGTCAGGAGTGTGATGGAATACTCCCCACTTGTCTGGATGAGTCCAGCTCCCACAGCACTGAAGAAGCTGGACATAGTCCAGGACAAAGCAGCCCACTTGATTGGCACCACATCCACAAACATTCACTCCCTCCACCACTGACTCACAGTAGCAGCAGTGTGTACTGTCTACAAGATGCATTGCAGGAATTCACCAAGGCTCCTTTGATGGCACCTTCCAAATCCATGACCACTACCACCTAGAAGGACAAGGGCAGCAAATAGATGGGAACACATCACCTGGAGGTTCCCCTCCAAGTCACTCACCATCCTGACTTGGAAATATATCACCGTTCCTTCTCTGTTGCTGGGTCAAAATCCTGGAACTCCCTCCCTAACAGCACTGTGGGTGTACCTACACCACATGGACTACAGCGGTTCAAGAAGGCAGCTCATCGCCACCTTCTCAAGGGCAACTAGGGATGGGCAATAAATGCTGGCCCAGCCAGTGAAGCCCATATCCTGTGAGTGAATAAAAAAAACCTATCTGCCCACTCCACCAATGTGTTGATGTCCCTTTGAATTTCCACACTGTCGTCCTCAGAGTTTACAATTCTCCCAAGTTTTGTGTCGTCTGCAAACTTTGAAATTGTCCCCTGAACACCAAGATCTAGGACATTTATATATATATCAGGAAAAGCAAGAGTCCCAATACCGACCCCTGGGGATCTCCACCACAAACCTCCTTCCAGCCTGAAAAATACCCATGAACCATTACTCTCTGTGTCCTAACCCTCAGCCAATTTTGTATCCACGTTGCTACTGTCCCTTTTATTCCATGACATATAACATTCCTCACAAGCCTGTGTCTGGCACTATACGGGACACCCTTTGGAAGCCCATATACACCACATGAACAGCCTTGCCCTCATCAACCATCTCTGTTACCTCTTCAAAAAACTCCAGCAAGTTAGTTAGACATGATTTTCCTTTACCAAATCCATGCTGACTCTTCCGAATCAATCCACATTTTTCCATGTGATTATTAATTCTTTCCCGAATAATTGTTTCTAGAAGTTTCCCCACCACCAAAGTTAAACTGACTGGTCTAATTGCAGGGCATATCTTTACAACCTTTTTTGAACAAGGGCATAATGCTTGCAATTCCCCAGTCCTTTGGCACCTCCCCGTATCCAGGGAACATGGAAAGATTATTGCCAGTGCCTCTGGAATTTTCACTCTCACTTCCTTCAATATTCTTGAATGCATCTCATCCGCTCCTGGTGCCATATCAACTTTAAGTACCGACTGCTTATCGAATACCTCCTCCTTATCAATTTTAAACTCTTCCAGTGACTGAGTTTCCTCCTCTATCACCATGGTCAGGGCAGCATCTGCCTCATATGTAAAGACAGATGCAAAGTATTCATTTAACATCTCAGCTGGTCCCCTCCCAGTTGCTTCACAATGAAGCTAACCTGCTCCACAGTGATGCTAACCTGCTTCACATTCCTCCTTTTCTGCTTCACAGTGATGCTGACCTGCTTCATAATGATGCTGACCTGCTTCATACTCTTCCCAGTCTCCTTCACAGTGATGCTCTCCTGCTTCACACTCCTCCCATTCTGCTTCACAGTGATGTACACCTGCTTTGCACTCCTCCCAGTCTGTGGCACATTCCTTCCTCTCCAGTTGTGCTTTGACTCTCTCTCCTGCTGCCAACCTTTCCCTCACCACTCTGTTCTCTCTGTCTCCACCCCAACGATGCTCTGTCCACCTTTTCTGCTGTTGTCTGCCCCTTCTCCCACCTAGCTTTCCCTTTCCTGGTGCTCTCTGGCCTCCTGTCTTGCTATGTTCTTTTTTCCTACCTTTCTGCATACTCACTCCCTCTCCCTGCGCATTCTCTCCCTCCAGCTATGCTGTCTTCTTTCATTCAAGGCTCTTTCTCTCTCCTGTTCTGGCTCCCTCACTCACTGCACTCTGTGTCACACTACATGCTATCCCTATCTCCCTCACTTCTGCACTCTCTCCCACTGTGCTCTACCTTCCTCTCTCACTATCCTCTGTCGCATATTGTGCTCTATATCCCCCTCCCACTGCATTGTTTCCTCCTCCCTCATCTGCTGTCCCTCACCACTATGCTCTGTCTCCCGCTCCTGCTGTGCACTGCTGTCTCCTTGCCAGCAGTGCTCTGTCCCTCACTCGATTTCCCTCTCCTGATCCCACCTTTGACAAATGTTGCAACTTTAATTGTTGCACAACACATCTAATAAATCAGCTGCCATTGTGCTTTGGCACCTACCCCTCACTGCCAGAGAAAGGCACTGTACTGTGGAACTGTTTGCAACACACTTGGCACGTCATTATCTGCTGTTGTTCTATGTTGTGTGCCATTACAACTTAAAGCAGTTTATTTGAATTTTGTCTTGCATTGGGCCAAATGGTTTCAGATAAACCCAGTGAGCTGAGTTCCTGAATGTTATGATCACAGCCGGTGTTAATTGCTGCGCAAACCAAGTCCCAGAATGAAACTTGGCTTTCAGACCACCACCACGTTTTTTTTGCATTCTGAAAATGAGAAGAAGATGTGCCGATCTCGGCAGTAAGAGATCCAGGAGCACTATTGGGTTTTTAAAACTTAAAAGTAAAAGTTTTATTAACAAACAAAAGCTTAAACTTACAGTTACACAATTAAGGTTAGTCTTACAAGACATTACCCCAAAATTCTCTACTTGGTCAAACCCACAAGTAAATACCTTCCAGGCAACACTCCCTTATATATGTTTAAATATGAAATCCAGTAATATTACACAAGGTAAACTGCTGTAGCTTCAATAAAAGTATACCACATGACCTTTACCCTCTTCCACTCTGTAGTGGAATCCACTTCAGAATAAAACTGCTTGCTGCAACCCAAGGCTTTTCTGGCTTGACTGGATGGGCGATTCAAACTGCATTCTCTCCCAGACCCGAGCTCCAGCTATCTCAACAGCTCAAACAGCCCCAGCTATCTCCAGTCATCTCCAACTATATACAGTAACTTTAATATACCCTTTTTCCCTTTCATCTCAGTCCTCTTGTCCTCACAACCCTTTGAAGCTAAAACCCTTCCAAATATAAGATTTTTCATGTTTCCTTCTTGTCTTTGCATTTGGGACAATAAAATATCATATCCCCATGCAGATATTTTCTTGTCACCTCTGATAGTCAAACAAACTCTCAACTCATCTAAAAATGCAAATGTTAGATCTAACTTATTTACTTGTACCTCAACTTAACACCTCTATCTTTTTCATGTTTCCAAACCTCCAGACAACCTTCCCCAGCTTAATTAAATCACACACACAGACAGACCACCCCCCCCAGCCTTGTTTCTAGAATAACACAATATTCCCCAAAATATTAAAAAAAACCATCCATTCTTACACTAACACTTCTTCTTTGCAGTACTACAGACCATTTAACCTTCGCATTGCTCTGATTGGAGTTGAGGTGTGGACCAGTGACCAAATGACTGTCAGCAGGGATGCTTCAGTTACCCTCGCAAACTTTCACCGCTGGAGACAAAATGAACTTCTGCCAAGACTGCCCAATGACAACACCCAATTCATCACGTGAGTACCTGGCACCAAAACATGCTCACATCAAACTAATACTTGAGAAAGTGGTGGTAAGCTGCCTCCTTGAACAGCTGCAGTCCACCCAGTGTAGGTACAGCCACAGTACCCTTAGGAAGGGAGTGCTGCGACAAGGAAGGAACTAATATATTTTCCAAGTCAGGATGGTTTGTGACTTGCAAGGGGACTTACAGTTGGTGGCGCTCCGATCCGTCTGTTGCCCTTGCCCTCCCAGTGCTAAAGGCTGTAGGTTTTGGGAGCATTGTCGAAGACTCGTCCAGTTGTTGAAGTGCATCTTGTAGATAGTACATACTGTAGCCACTGTGCACTGGTGGTGAAAGGAGTGAATGTTTAACTTGATGGGTGGAGTGCCAATGAAACCTTTGTTTTGTCCTGGAAGATGTCGGGCTTCTTGGGTGCTGGTGGAGTTGTACTCATCCAGGCAAGTGAAGAGTATTCCATCACGCTCCTGACTTGTAGTGGTTTGATACAACTGTATGGCTTGCCAGACCATTTCAGGGGGCAGTTAAGAATCAGCCACAACGTACTGGATATGGAGTTATATACAGGTAGATCAAGTAAGGATGGAAGATTTCCTGAAGGACAAGAGTGATCTAGGTAGGTTTTAGGACAATCCTTGAGATTAATTAATTGAATTGAATAATTATTAATAATAATGAATTGAAATTAAGTTCCCCCACCTGCTGAGATAAGATTTGAATTCATGTTTCCTAGGCATTAATCCAAGACTTTGGATTGCTGATCCAGTAGCATTACTACGACCCTCAGTTACTGCCCCATCAATCTATATGTGCAAAGTGATAGGCCAGAATCTTCGGGTTGGTGTGCGGGGGTGGGCCCTGTTTGCCGATGCATAAAATGACGCGCGGTGATGTCTGATTTTCAGAGTTGGCTGTGCACCCACCAAACTGTCAAAGGCCTATAAAGACCATTTAAAAACGAATTAAGAGAATTAACGAAGCTGCTGGTCCAACGTTAAGGCTGGCGGGCAGGCAAAGAACCCAGGCGACTTTTGCATTAATCATGGAACCTCATCCACGGGCGGGATGAGGTTTCATGAAGGATTTATAAATCAAATAAATTTTTTTTAATTAAAATTCAATGACATGTCCCAGCTCATGTGACACTGTCGCTCCCACTTCTCCTCCCTTCTTGAGTTCCACTGTCACATGAGGGGACATGTCTGAAATTTTTTTTTTCTTTATTTAAATGAATGAATGCAGAAGAATCCTGAGGCAGCTCCGTGTAAGCGTGAAAGAGGGCAGGCACCAACTCAGCCTACTCCCCCCGCTCGGCACAGGGAGCATTCAGCGCTTTCCAGCTGTGTGTCACGCTGGGTGGGCGGTGAATGTCTGTGTGCGACTCAAGAAAGGAGGAGAAGTGAGAGCAACTGCCCTTGACATCAGGGTAGTATTTGACCGAGTGTGGCATCAAGGAGCCCTAGCAAAACTGGAGGCAGTGGGAATCAGGGGGGAAACTCTCCGCTGGTTGGAGTCATACCCAGCACAAAGGGGGATGGCTGTGGTTGAACATAAGAACATAGGAAATAGGAACAGGAGGAGTATATGGCCCATTGTGCCTGCTCTGCCATTCACTATGATATCGGTTGATCTTTGGCTTTAACTCCATTTTCCCGCCTGTTCCCCATATCCCTTGATTCCCAAAGAGACCAAAACTTTGTCACAGAATCACTGAATCTTTGCTAAGCAGGAGGAGGCCATTCTACCAATCAAGTCTGCACTGGCTCTCTGAAAGAGCATTGGACCTAGTCCCACTCCCCTGCCTTATCCCTGTACTTTGCACGTTCTTTTTTGATAGCAATTCAATTCTTCTCTGAATACCCCAATCGAAACTGCCTCCACCACTCTCTCAAGAAGTTTCTTCTGGACTCCAACCATCCTCTGGGTGAAATTTTTTTCTTCGAATTACTTTTACTCCTTTTGCCAATTATTTTGAATCTGTGCCCTCTAGTTCTTGATGTTCTCTTGGGTGGGAACTGTTTCTCACTATTTACCCTGTCCATACCCCTCAAGATCTTGAATACCTCTATTAAGTGTCCTCTCAGCCTTCTTTTCTCCAAGGAAAATAGTCCCAACCTTGCCAATCTATCCTCATAGCTACAGTTCTTCATCCCTGAAATCATTCTTGTGAATCTCCTCTGTACTCTCTCCACACCCTTCCTCAAGCATGGCACCCAGAACTGGACACAATACTCCAGATGAGGCCTAACTAGTGTCTTATACAAGTTCAACATGACCTCCTTACTCTTGTACTCAATGCTCCTATTAATAAAGCCCAAGATATTATATAGTTTATTAACTGCCCTCTCAACATGCCCTACCATCTTCAATGACTTCTGTACATATACACCAAGGTCACTCTGTTCCTGCACCTCCTTTAGAGTTACTTCCCTTTATTTTATACTGTCTCTCCATATTCTTCCTGCCAAAATTAATCACCTCACACTTCTCTGCATTGAACTTCATCTGCCACTTGTCTGCCCAATTCGCCAACATGTCTATGTCCTTTTGAAGTTCAAGATTATCCCCATCACAATTGCTAACATTTCCAATCTCTGTATCATCTGCAAATTTTGAAATCATGCCCTGAACATCACAGTCTAGGTCATTGATATCTATCAGGAAGAACAAGGGTCCCAACATTGACCCCTGGGGAAACTACAATGCAAACCTGCCTCCAATCTGAAAAACAACCATTTATCAGTACTCCCTGTTTCCTGTCACCCAGCCAATATCTTATCCAAGTTCCTAGTTTCCCTTTTATTTCATGAGCTAGAATTTTGCTCCCATGTCTGTTGTGTGGCACTGTATTAAATGGCTTTTGAAAATCCATATACACCACATCAACAGCATCAACCCTCTCTGTTACCTCCTCAAAAAACCCCAGCGAGTTTGTTAAAGATGATATTTTTTAGCAAATCCGTGCTGGCTTTCCTTAATTATCCTGCACTTGTTTAAGTGACTATTGATTTTGTCCCGAACGATAGTTTCCAGAAGTTTCCCTACCATGCAAGTCAGACTGATTGATCTGTAGTTGCTGACTTTATCCTTGCACCCCTTTTGAACAAGGATGTAACATTTGCAATTCTCCAGTCCCCTGGCACCACTCCTGTGTCTAAGGAAGACTGGAATTGCCTCTGCACTTTCCACTCTCACTTCCCTTAGTAATCTCGGATGCATCTTCTCATCCAGCCCTGGTACCTTATCAATTTTAAGCAAAGATAGCTTTTCTAACATCTCCTCCTTCGCAATTGTAAATTCTTCTAGTGTACCAGTTATCTCCTCTCTCTCCTCGGCCTGGGTAGCATCTTCTTCCTTTGTAAAGTCAGATGTAAAGTCCTCATTTTATATCTCTGTTATTTCTCTTGCCTCCACATGCAAGTCCCCTTTTTTTTTTATTCCTAATCGGCCCTCCTCTTTCTTTTACCATCCTTTTATTATTTTCATGCTTTTGGAAGACCTCGGGATTCCCTTTTATATTAGCGGCCAGCTTCTTTTCATGCGCTCTCCTTGCTTTTCTTATTCATTTGTTCACTTCCCCTCTGCTCCTTCTATATTCCACCTGATTCTCTATTGTATTTTCTACCTGACATTTGTTGCACACGCACTTCTTCTTTTTCATCTTCACCTCTAATCCTTTTGTCATCCATGCTGCTCTGGATTTATTTGTCCTACTTTTCTCTTTCAAGGGAATATACCTTGACATTGCCTGCAATACTTTTTTTCAAGGTAGCCATTGTTCAGCCACCGTCTTTTCTGCCAACATTTGATTCCAACTCATTCGACTCAGATGCGTCCTCATCCCGTCGAAGTTGGGTTTCCCACAATGAATTCTCCCTGCTCTGGATTGTTCCTTGTCCTTTTCCATGGCCAATCATATGATGTAATGGTCACTGTCCCCTAAACGCTCCCCAGAACCAGGTCCAACAGTGCCTATCCTCTCACTGGACTGGAAACATACTGTTGCAGGAAATTATCTTGAATGTATTCCAGAAACTCTTGCCCCTCTTGTCCCTTTGCACTATTCCTATCCTAGTCTTTATTTCAATAATTGAAGTCCCCCATTACAATTACTCTATAATTCTTGCATCTCCCTGTAAATGTCTTTGCAAATTTGTTTCTCCACATCCTTTCCACTAGTTGGTGATCTATATACTACACTGATCTCCTTTGACAGCATCTTCCAAACCCACAACCACTACCATCTAGAAGGACAAGGGCAGCAGATACATAGGAACACCACCACCTGGAAGTTCCCCTCCAAGCTACTCACCATCCTGATTTGGAAACATATCACCATTCCTTCATTGTCGCTGAGTTAAAATCCTGCAACTCCCCCCCCTAACAGCACTGTGGGTGTACCTACACCACAGGGACTGCAGCAGTTCAAGAAGGCAGCTCACCACCACCTTCTAGAGGGCAGTTAGGGATGGGCAATAAATGCTGGCCCAGCCAGCGAAGCCCACATCCTGTAAATGAATTTTAAAAATGTCTTTGCACCTCTTTCATTCCTTATCTCTAGCCAGAGAGATTACATCCTTGACCCCTCTGAAACATGCTCTCTGTGTAGTGCTGTAATGCCATCTTTAATCAATACTGCCCCTCCACTTGCCTCCCACCCACTACACTGTTTTTCCTTTCTTGTTTCTCCTTAACACCTTGTACCCAGGAATATTTAACACCCAGTCCTGCTCTTCTATGACACAAAAACAGAAATAGCTGGAGAAACTCAGCAGGTCTGACAGCATCTGCGGTGAGGAACACAGTTGACGTTTTGAGGCCATATGACTTTTCATGAGAACTAAGGAAACAATAAAAGTGGGAGACCCTAGACTGGTGAGGACTTGCCTGAGATCAGGGCCCTCACATAGTTTGAGGAGTGAGATTTCCACTTTACCAGAGAGGACTGGGATTGTGCCAGCAGTGATGGTGTAGTCAGTGCACAGAGCCAAGTGAGGACCCTGCACCATCTGATCCTTCAGACAGCAATACTGTGAGTGCAATGTTATGTTTTGGAGTCTGATGCCACATGCTACTTATTGCTACTCTCTTTCTTAGGCGCCTCTGCTTAATGTTCCCAGGACGCCTGGAGTCAGCCACTCCCCACAAGCCCCCTCGGATGGGGATCCCAAGGGTACCACATTTGAAAACCCCTCACAGCGCTCACACACACACACCCTCCACCATCACAGAGACACATGCCTCGAAGGAACCTAGATCAAGAGCAGGCTTGGTGTTAGAATCTGGTGAGCACGACACAGATTCTGGTCTACAGCAGGTGGAGGCAGGGACATCCGAGTGATCCGACGCTCTGAGGATGGCTAGAGCCCAGGATTCTGCAGATTCCGAATCAGATAACGAGCCCATGGACTTGGCCCTCACTCAGATATTGGATTTGCAGCATCAGACTCAGGAATATCAGGCAGCATTCCACAGATTGCAACATAGGCTGGAGAAGTCCATCTACATTCAGCCTGAGGTAATAGCACTGACATGCCAGCGCACCGAGGTCAGCACTGGGAGGATGGCAGCTGCCATGGAGACCTTGGTCCAGGACCTAGCACCTCTGCTGCTGCAAGAGTTGCACTCTGTCGCTGTAGGCATTGGAGACATCCATCAGTGGCTAGGCAAGAGGGGGCCCAAGGCACCTCAATCTCACTCCAGCTGCCCCTTCTCCTCAAGGAGTCAGCTAGGGGCCCTCGGGCACCCACAGAGATGAGGACCAACACTCCGGGGCCATTCACCAAGGTGACTCCGAGAATATCCAGCTGATCCCACCCACCCCCCGCATATGACCCCGCCACCCTCCAGTTCCACAGGCCGAGGAGGAGGATGCCACACATCAGGGGACCCAAAGCAGGCCAGGGCCCTCCAAGCCTCGGTCCTCCAGAGGACGAACACCAAAAGTCATAATACGCACCAAGGCATAGCAGTCAGCAGACTGCCTCCACCTCAGCTGTGGATGTCAGGGATGCACCAAGACGTAATGGTAGGGTTAGGAGGATCAACGGTGACACAGGTATTCACCAGATCTATATACTTTCCACCAATGTTGTGAAAATTACACCCATTCCACGGCTCCTCTTGTGTATGCCCCCTCTTTATGCTGAGCTGTGTTGTGGACAATCAGGCATCACACCATGTTTCCCCCACCAACTTATCACAGATTTCGTATCATGTGCCTCTGGTTGATGTTATATGCAGCCATTTCTTCACAGTGTGTGTCCATTGTCAGCTCGTTCCCAACATCAGTGATGCCTTACCCTCAGTGTAAAGTGTGCTGGTTCATGTGATGTTCATACTTGGCTGTATAAGCTGGAGGCTCAGGTAGTCCCCTGATTCATCTGCATTTTGGAAAGGTGAAGGTGTAGTGTAGAAGAAGAGATGTTGATGTGCCTGGAGAAGGCTAATCTTTCCTTGAACTCTCTGTCATCTATGAGAGTTTTCAATCTATGAGCCCATACTCAGAGCTCATGTGTGCCCCTGCCTGTCTTACGCATTGCCAACTCTCTGAGTGTACATCTGCTACGTTCACCAATATGTGTGAACCTCAATGTGCCAGGTTTTTGTTCTGGCACTTGAAGCTACAATTTTTAGCGTTTCCCACCTGCATTGCACCCACAAGGCCATCGTCAAAATGTATGGATGTAACACTGGACCATACGTTCTATTTAGTGTCCCCTTACTTGCCGAGCTCATTGATGATAAATTCATATGGTGATGTGTTGCGGTTAATGGAGCCGTTGAGCATGCCCTGGATGCGCATATATTACATTGATAGGAAGATAATGTTGAGGGCTGAAAAGGGCTAGGTGTGCTCTTTATTATCAATGATATGTGACCTTGATGGGTCCATGGTGTGTCTGCAGTTTTGGGTTTGCTAGGGCTAGGGCTGGCCATTGGAGAAGACTGTTTGTGTTAAAGAGGAGGCATTTTAATGTCTGGCAGGCAGCTGTGTGAAGATGGTCATTGTCAGATGATTCAAGTCCATTGAAAGGTCAGACTAACTGCAGGCCCGCATCCCATCTGGATTTCAATGTAATGGGGTGATGCAAGGTGACGCAGAGGACTGAGTGATTTCAACACGCATTCACACCTGTGGAATGTCCTCAGCTGCCTTGGCTCAAGTCTTGCCTAGCAGTATCACTATCCAAGTTACACAGAAGGTGTTCTTCCGTTGCTGGGGATGGGTCTCCTTGAGGCACTTTGTCAGGCTGAAGGCAATACTGCCACAAGCCCGCTGAGGACTGTAGTCCAACCCCTGCCTCTTACCGTTGCCGTAGTGACTGGGATGTTAGAGAGACGCTTGGAGAGGCAGCACCTTCTGATGTGTGACACTTGTTACCCTCCTGCAGTTAGCACCCCATCTCAGCACAGACACACGCTGCCAAGGCTTCATCATCCTTCAAAGGTTGATGACCTGGTAAACCTAATGTGTAAATACTCATTCTCAGATTGAAGTGGATGGTTGAAATGAGAAGGATAGCAATGCTGGTGGTAATGTGGGCCCGTTATGGTGGGCGCTTGTCCATTGCTACTTGTCATCATCCTACTAGAATCTGGTCACTATGAGCACCTCACGTGCACCCCTGCCTCGTCTGGCCCAAGCTGTGGCCTCTTCCCCTGCAGTCTCAGCATTTTGACCTCATTGCCCTCATCCCTCTCGATGTCCTCCTCATTGAAGATGTGCAGCTGCTCCATCTCGGCATCTGGCAAGTGCCCCCCTGCTTTGGAACATCAGGTTTTACAGGATGCAGCAAGCCCCCTTGGTCCCTAATGTGCCCTACTCTTTCCCTGGTTGTCCTCTTCCCATTTATAGAATATCTTAGGATTTTCCCTACTTTTACCAGCCAGAGCTTTCTTATATCCCCTCTTTGCTCTCCTAATTGCTTTCTTAAGCTCCACCCTGCACTTTCTGTACTCTACTAATGCCTCTGCTGATTTGCTTCCCTTGTACCTGCTAAAAGCCTCTCTTTTCCTTCTCATCATATCCTGAATATCTCTGGTCATCCATGGTTCTCTGGGCTTGTTACTCCTTCCTATCACCCTAGAGGGAACATGTTGAGCCTGTACCCTCCCCATTTCCTTTTTGAACGCCCCCCACTGCTCCTCTGTAGATTTCTCCACAAGTAACTGTTCCCAGTCTACTTTGGCCAGATCCTGCCTTTTTTTACTAAAATCTGCTCTCCCCCAATCCAAAACCGTATTTTTGCAAGTTGTCTATTTCTTCGCCCATTACAAGCTTAACTTGTACCATGTTGCGGTCGCTATCACTATTTCCCATGCCTCTTCCCATGCCTCAGGCTAGATCACTCCCTTCCCAGTGCAGCCCTAACCCTGGAGCCCATTAAAAGTCACCACAGCCTTCCCACTGGTCTGGTAGGTAGAGACTTCCCTGTCAATGTGATGTAGCACTGCCTGTGATGCCTGGCGCTGATTCCTGCAAGCACAGCTTGATGCAAGATAGGTGAACCAACCTCGAAGTGACGAGCGAAATGCAGTTGCACGTTGTTTATATGCTGTTGTGAAACACGTCGTTCTAATTGTATGCCAACACGCCCGGATGATCTAGCATGGGGGATGATTCTGGCAAGTAGGGCTTCTAATAAGATGCAAATATATTAAAATTACGTTCCCGTGTGCTGCAGTGGGAAACATGGCCAACCGTTGATGGGTGGAGCGGATGATTGAAAACTGGTTTCACAATGATGTAAAATCAGTTTTTGGCCTTCTCGTGAAATTTTACACTCCTGCCCTCCATGGTGCCTGCTGTGAACCGGCGCAAAAAATCCCAGCCTGGATGTGATCTCATCAATGCCTTGTAACAAAACACAAAACATCATGAAATATCTCCTTAAATGTCTACCACTGCATCTCTACTGACCTGTCCTTTAACCTAACTTCCCAGTTCAGATTATTCAGCCCTGTCTTCATACACTCATAATTACCCTTATTTAAGTTTAAAACATTAGCCTTAGACCCACTCTTCTCTCCCTCAAACTGTATGCGAAATTCAATCATGTTATGATTACTAGGGTGCCTTTCCCATGAGGTCTTAATTAACTCTGCCTTGTTGTACATTACCACATATAGAAGAGTCAATATGTCAGTGATGGTAGGATTGATGCTGCACAGTCAACATATTCTCTGTTAATCTTGATTTCTCTTTTACAGAGGTGGCACTTTTAGCGGTGGCATTGCAGGCTTGGCAATGTTGCGCAGCATATGTTCAGACTGGTCTGAAGGAGTAAACCAGGTGAGCACCTGTTTTTGCTTCTATTTCCCCACTCCCTGTGGCTTATATACAGCTCAGGTCAAAGTAGAATAACCAGAACCTCAAACTGCTGATGATTTCATCGCTAACATTGACCAGTAGGCTTAATGGGAAGATGTCCACTTGGTCATTATTCCATGCAGTTTTGAACTGTTGACATCTGACGCTGAATTGCAAGGTGATAAGTGTGATGCATGTTTCCAAAAGAAGTGGGTTGGAGGCATGTTAAATCTCTTTTTGATTCTTTGTGGGATGTAAGTATCACTGGTAAGGCCTTTGTTGTTGTTACCTAGTTCCCCTTGAGAAGGTGGTGATGAGCTGTGTTCTTGAACCGCATTCTACCTGGTATAGATACATGCACAGTGCTGTTAGGAAGGGAGTTCCAGGATTTTTGACCCAGCAACAGTGAAGGAACGATGATATAGTTCAAAATCAGGATGATCTAAATCTTGGAAGGGAACTTGCAGATGCTACTAGACCTGCTGAGTTTTTCTAGCATTTTCTGTTTTTGTTTCAGATTTCCAGCATCCGCAGTATTTTGCTTTTATATTATATTATATTATATTATATATATATAATGTATATATCATATATTATATATATTTATATATATATATGCAGGTGGTGGTGTTCCCTTGCTGCCCTTGTCCACCTAAGTGATAGAGGCAGTGTATTGGTGCTGTTGAAGAGGACTAGCTGAAATGCATGGTACACACTGCTGCTGCTGTGCTGTGGTGGTGATCAGAATGAATGTTTAAGGTAGTGGCTGGGGTGCCGATCAAGCGGGCGGGCTGTTTTTCCCAGATAGTGTTGAGCTTCTTCAGAGTTGCTGGAGCTGCACTTGTCGAGGCTTTGTGTTTTAGAGACATTGGACAGACTTTGGGAGTCAGGAGGTGAGTTACTCACCGGAGAGTTCCCAGCCTCTCACCTGCTCTTATCATCACAGTACCTTACAGATAATGACCCAGACACCACCATCACCATCTCTGGCTATTTCCTGTCCCACAGGCATGCTGAACACCACTTGGAGGAAGCACTAATGGTAGCAAGGGCACAGAATGTCCATCAATGTCCATCATCAAGAGTGGCTCGGTAGTAGCACAACTGACCGAGCTGGCTGACTCCTAAAGGGCATAGCTGCTGGACTGGGTCTGCGACAGATAGTGAGGGAACCAACAAGAGGAAATATCATACTTGACCTCATCCTCACCAACCTGTCTGCCGCAGCTGCAGATCCCCCACTCTACCATTACCACCAAACCAAAGGATCAACCCTGGTTCAATGAAGAGTGCAGGAGGGCATGCCAGGAGCAGCACCAGGCATACCTAAAAATGAGGTGTCAACCTGGCGAAACTATAACACAGGACTACCTGCATGCCAAATAGAGGAAATAGCATGTGATAGACAGAGCTAAGCTATCCAACAACCAATGGGTCGGATCTAAGCTCTGCAGTCCTGCCACATCCAGTTGTGAATGGCTGTGGACAATTAAACATCTCAGTGGAGGAGGAGACTCTACAAATATCCCCATCCTCAATGATGGAGGGGTCCAGCACATCAGTGCAAAAGGTAAGGCTGAATCATGTACAACAATCTTCAGCCAGGAGTATTGAGTAGACGATGCAATGCGGCCTTCTCTGGAGGTCCCCAGCAATACAGTCTTCAGCCAATTTGATTCACTTCAGGTGACATCAAGAAACAGATGAAGCCACTGGATACTGCAAAAGTAATGGGCCTGACAATATTCCGGCAATAGAACTGAAGAATCATAGAAAAATTACGGTGCAGAAAAGGCCATTCAGCCCATCGTGTCTGTGCCAGCCAGAAAGAGAAAAAGAAACTAGCTGCTCATTTTAATCCCATTTTCCAGCATCTTGTCCATAGTGTTGCAGGTTACAGCACTTCAGATGCAAATCCAAGTACCTTTTCAATGAGTTGATTGTTTCAGTCGCAACCACCGATTTAGTCGTGAATTCCAGACACCCACCACCCTCTGGGTGAAAAGATTTTTCCTCATGTCCCCTCTAATCCTTCCACCAATCACCTTAAATTTTTGCCCCCTGGTAATGGATCCTTCTGCTAGGGGAAACAAGTCTTTCCTGTCTACCCTATCTAGGCTCCTTAATTAGGCCAACCCTCAGCCTCCTCTGTTCGAAGGTAAACAACCCTAGCCTATCGCAATTGGGGATTCGATTCTATAGTCAGGGGAACAGATAGGCGCTACTGTGGCCGTCAATGTCACTCCAGGATGGTGTGTTGCCTCCCTCATGCCAGGGTCTGGGATGTCACTGAACGGCTGCAGGGCATCCTGAAGGGGGGGGTGATAAGGCAGAGGTCATGGTACATGTTGCTACCAATGACATAGGTAGCAAGAGGGATGAGGTCTTGCATCAAGAATTCAGGGAGTTAGGCAGTAGACTGAAAAGTAAGACCTCTCGGCTTGTAATCTCTGGATTACTCCCAGTGCCACGTGCTAGTGAGCTTAGAAATAGGAGAATAGTGCAGATGAATACATGGCTTAAGAGTTGGTGCAGGAGGGAGGGTTTTAGATTCTTGGATCACTGGGACCGTTTCTGGGGAAGGTGGGACCTGTACAAGTGGGACGGTCTGCATCTGAACCACAGCGGGACTAACATCTTTGTGAAACAAAAACAGAATTACCTGGAAAAACTCAGCAGGTCTGGCAGCATCGGTGGAGAAGAAAAGAGTTGACGTTTCGAGTCCTCGTGACCCATCAACCGAACAAAGGGTCATGAGGACTCGAAATGTCAACTCTTTTCTTTTCCGCCGATGCTGCCAGACCTGCTGAGTTTTTCCAGGTAATTCTGTTTTTGTTTTGGATTTCCAGCATCCGCAGTTTTTTTGTTTCTAACATCCTTGTGGGTGGGTTTGCTAGTGCTGTTGGGAGGAGTTTAAACTAATTCAGCACGGGGAGGGGACACAGAATGTTAGCAGAATAGGGACACATCATAATACAGTAAAACAATCAAGTCAGAGGGAGTACAGCTGCATTAAGTTTCAAGGGAGTAAGGCAAGGCTGGATGGCCTCTACTTTAATGCCAGGAGTATTACAGATAAAACAGATGAGTTAAGGGTGAGGATTGAGACGTGGAATTGTGATATAGTAGCCATCACTGAGACATGGTTGAAGGAGGGGCAGGATTGGCAGCTCAAACATTCCGGGATATAGAATCTTCAGGCGAGATGGGTGGGGAGTAAAAGAGGAGGAGGCGTTGCATTATTAGTTAAGGAGTCAGTTACTGCAGTAAGAAGAGATGATATCTCGGAGGGGGCATCGAATGAAGCTTTGTGGGTGGAGCTTAGGAATAAAAAAGGGGCAGGCACATTGTTAGGTGTTTATTATAGACCCCCAGATAGTCAGCGGGAAATTGAGGAGCAAGTATGTGCACAATTTGTGGAGGTGTGTAAAAACAATAACAAAAGGGTAATTATATTAGGTGATTTCAACTTTCCCAACATTAATTGGGATCGACATAGCGTTAAGAGCTTAGATGGAGTGGATTTCTTGAAATATGTGCAGGAGAACTCTTTAGGTCAATATGTAGACGGTCCAACAAGGGATGGTGCATTGCTGGACCTAATTCTGGGGAATGAAGCCAGACAGGTGGCTGAGGTGGTGGTGGGGGAGCATTTTAGCGATAGCGACCACAACATGGTACAGTTTAAGTTTGTTATGGCCAAAGAAATAGACAAGTTGCAAAAAAATGTTTTGGATTGGGGGAGAGTGGATTTTAGTAAAATAAGGCAGGATCTGGCCAAGGTAGACTGGGAACAGCAACTTGTGGGGAAATCTACAGAGGAGCAGTGAGGGGTGCTCAAAAAGGAAATGGGGAAAGTACAGGCTCAACATGTTCCCTCCAGGGTGACAGGAAGCAGTAACAAGCCCAGAGAACCATGGATGACCAGAGATATTCAAGTTACGATGAGAAGGAAAATAGAGGCTTTTAGCAGGTACAAGGGAAGCAAATCAGCGGAGGCATTAGTGGAGTACAGACAGTGCAGGGTGGAGCTTAAGAAAGCAATTAGGAGAGCAAAGAGGGGATATGAGAAAGCTCTGGCTGGTAAAAGTAGGGAAAATCCCAAAATATTCTATAAGTATATCAATGGGAAGAGGATAACCAGGGAAAGACTAGGGCCCATAAGGGACCAAGGGGGCAATCTATGGGTGGAGCCAGAGGACATCGTTAGACTGTTGAACGAATACTTCACATCCATCTTCACCCAAGAGAATGAGGATAAAGGTATGGAACTCGGGGGAGAGAGACTGCGAAGTTCTTAAGCAAATTGATATAGGGAGTGACAAGGTATTGGAGGTGTTGGCAGGCTTAAGAGTGGACAAATCACCAGGTCCGGATGATTTGTGTCCCAGACTGCTGAGGGAGGCAAGGGAGGAGATCGCAGGGGCTCTGACCCAAATTTTTAATTCCTCTCTGGCCACGGGGGAGGTGCCGAGGACTGGAGAACAGCTAATGTGGTTCTGCTATTTAAGAAGGGTTGAAGAGATAAGCCAGGGAACTACAGGCCAGTGAGTCTCACGTCAGTGGTAGGGAAACTATTGGAGAAAGTTCTGAAGGAGAGAATCTATCTCCACTTGGAGAGGCATGGTTTGATCAGGGATAGTCAGCATGGCTTTGTCAGAGGGATGTCATGCCTAACAAATTTGATTGAATTTTTTGAGGAGGCGACCAGGTGTGTAGATGAGGGTAGTGTAGCTGATGTAGTTTATATGGATTTCAAGGCTATGGGCCAAGTGCTGGTAAGTGGGATTAGGTAGGTAGGTCAGGTGTTTCTCACGTGTCGGTGCAGACTTGATGGGCTGAAGGGCCTCTTCTGCACTGTGATTCTAGATTTCAGCAAAGCCTTTGACAAGGTCCCACATGGGAGACTTATAAAGAAGGCAAATGCACGTGGGATACAGGGTAATATGGTAAGGTGGATTCAAAATTGGCTTAGTTGTAGCAGACAGTGGGTGATGACAGAAGGATGCTTTAGTGACTGGAAGCCAGTGTCCAGTGGCGTACCACAGGGATCTGTGCTTGGTCCCCTTTTATTTGTCCTTCATATAAACGACATAGATGACTATGTTGGGGGTAGGATTATTAAGTTTGCGGATGACACAAAGTTTGGCCGGGTGGTTAACAGTGAGGTTGAGTGTCTTGGGCTACAGGAAGATATAGACGGTATGGTCAAATGGGCAGATAAGTGGTAGATGGAATTTAACCCTGAGAAATGTGAGGTGATACACTTTGGAAGGAGTAATTTGACAAGGAAGTATTCAATGAACAGCATGGCACTAGGAAGTTCTGAGGAACAAAGGGACCTTGACGTGTGTGTCCATAGATCTCTGAAGGTGGAGGGGCATGTTAGTGGGGTGGTGGAAATGGAATATGGGACACTTGCCTTTATCAATCAAGTTATAGATTACAAAAGTAGGGAGGTCATGCTGGAGTTGTATGGAACCTTGGTGAGGCCACAGCTGGAGTACTGTTTTCAGTTCTGTTCGCCACATTACAGGAAGGATGTGATTGCACTGGAGGGGGTGCAGAGGAGATTCATCAGGATGTTGCCTGGGATGAAACATTTAAGTTATGAAGAGAGGTTGGATAGACTTGTGTTGTTTTCATTGGAGCAGAGAAGACTGAGGGGGCGACCTGATTGAGGTTTACAAGATTATGAGGGGCATGGACAGGATAGATAGGGAGCAGCTGTTCCCCTTAGTTGAAGGATCAGTCACAAGGTAGGTCAGGTGTTTCGCATGCGTCGGCGCAGGCTCGATGGGCCGAAGGGCCTCTTCTCCTCTGTGTGATTCTGTGATTCTATGCAATCTCTCCCCAAAGCTGCACTTTCCAAGCCTTGGCAGCATTCTTGTAAATCTCCTTTGCACTGTCTCCAGAACAATTATGTCCTTACTGTAAATGGTGACCAGCACTGTGTACAAAATTCCAGCTGTGGCCTAACCAGTATTTACATTCCTGCTTTTGTATTCAATGCTTCGACCAACAATAGACAGCCCTGTGTGTGTGCCTACACCACATGGACTGCAGCGGTTCAAGAAGGCAGCTCACACCACCTTCTCAAGGGCAACTAGGGATGGGCAATAAATGCTGGCCTAGCCAGCGATACCCACATCTCGTAAATGATTAAAAAAAAACCTGGAATGATTGACCTCCACAACGATCTTCCTTTGTGCTAGTTCTGACTCCAACCAGCAGACAGGTTTCCCCTTGATTCCCATTGACCCCAGTTTTGCTCAGCCCCCTTCATGCCGCACTCGGTCAAATGTTGTCTTGATGTCAAGGGCATTCACTTTCAGCTCACCCCCAGAATTCAGCTCTTTTGTCCATGTTTGAACCAAGGCTGTAATGAGGTCAGGAGCTAAGTGGCCCTGGCGGAACCCAAACTGGGCATCAGTGAGCAGGTTATTGCCAAACAAGTGCCGCTTGATAGCACTGTTGATGACCCCTTCCATTACTTTACTGATGATTGAGAGTAGACTGATGTGACAATAATTGGCTGGGTTGGATTTGACCTGCTTTTGTGTAAAGACATACCTGGTCAATTTTCCACATAGCTGCATTGATGTCAGTGTTGCAGTTTCCAGTGCCTTCAGCCATTTCTTGATATCATGTGGAGTGAATCAAGTTGGCTGAAGACTGGCATCTATGATGTTGGGGACCTCCAGATGGATCATCCACTCGGCACTTCTGGCTGAAGGTTGTAGTAAACGCTTCAGCTTCATCTTTTGCACTGATGTGCTGGACTCCTTCATCATTGAGGATGGGAATATTTGTGGAGCCTCCTCCTCCAGGTTGAGTGATTTAACAGTGAGTGGTTTAATTGTCCACCACCATTCACGACCGGATATGGCAGGATTCCAGAGCTTAGATCTGATCTGTTAGTTGTGGGATCGCTTAGCCCTGTCTATCACTTGCTGCTTATGCTGTTTGGCATGCAAGTAGTCCTGTGTTATAGCTTCACCAGGTTGACACCTCATTTTTAGGTATGCCTGGTGCTGCTCCTGACATGCCCTCCTGCACTCTTCATTGAACCAGGGTTGATCCCCTGGCTTGATGGTAATGGTAGAGTGGGGGATAGGCTGGGCCATGAGGTTACAGATTGTGTTCGAGTACAATTCTGCTGCTGCTGATGGCCCACAGAGCCTCATGGATGTCCAGTTATGAGATGCTAGATCTGTTTGAAATCTATCCCATTTAGCACAGTGGTTGTGCCACACAACATGATGGAGGGTATCCTCAAGGTGAAATCGGGATGCATCTCCACAACGACTGTGAGGTGGTCACTCCTACCGATACTGTCATGGACAGATGCATCTGTGACAGGCAGGTTGGTGAGGATGAGGTCAAGTATGTTTTGCCATCTTGTTGATTCCCTCACCACCTGCTGCAAACCCAGTCTAGTAGCTATGTCTTTTGGACTCAGCCTGCTCGGTCAGTAATGTTGCTACCGAGCCGCTCTTGGTAATGGACATTGAAGCTCCCCAGCAGAGTACATTCTGCGCCCTTGCCACCCTCAGTGCTTCCTCCAAGGAGTATTCAACATGGAGAAGCACTGATTCATCAACTGAGGGAGGGTGGTACATGGTAATCAGCAGGAGGTTTCCTTGCCTATGTTTACCCTGATGATATGAGACTTTATGGGGTCCAGAGTCAACGTTGTGGACTCCCAGGGCAACTCCCTCTGACTATATACCACTGAGCCGTCACCTCTGCTTGGTCTGCTGGTGGGACAGGACATACCCAGTGCTGGTGATAGTGGTGTCTAGGACATTATCTGTCAGGTATGATTCTGTGAGGATGACTATGTCAGGCTGTTGCTTGACTAGTCTGTGAGACAGCTCTCCCAATTTTGGCACTAGCCCCCAGATGTTAGTAAGGAGGACTTTGCATGGTGGACAGGGCTGAGATCGTTGTTTCCAGTGCCTATGTCGATGGCAGGTGGTCTGTCCGTTTTCATTCCTTTTTTGTGACTTTGTAGCGGTTTGTTAGGCCATTTCAGAGAGGATTTTTGAGGGAACCATGTAGTCCTTCGCTAAAGGACATTAATGGACAACATCATTGAACTTTTAATTCCAGATTTGTATTGAATTCAAATTCCACCATCTGCCGTGGCAGGGCTTGAGCTTGGGTCCTCACACAAGAAATGGATCTTAAGAGTGGGATAAAACAGTTCCATAGCATCAACCCAGAATACAGGATTCGATGGATCGATTTTGATGGAGGTCTTCCAAATTCCTTTCAGTTCTTTGGTGATGACATGAGGTGGTCTTCCAGCACTTTTAGTCTGAAGTTCACTGGTTAAGAGCTTGCTTTTCAATATCTCTAACAGTGGTTTTCCCCTTTTCCTTCTTACAGGGGTTTCCTCAGAGAGAGAGAGCAGGTTACAGAAGAGAAAACATCAGCTAGCTATTATTGTGGAATTACTGGAATCTTACACACACAGGAACAAGAGGTTTTAGGTCTTTTTCCTTTCAGGCTATGAGCTATTCTGCTGCACTGCTCTCACACAAATCCTGGTCAACTGGTCAGGAGCCAATTAAAATGCTGTTGTCAGGCAGGTCCCTTGGTCCAGGACTCCTTTCTGACACCATTCTGTCTTTCATGGCACACTCTGTTCCAGGACTGCAACGTTGTATATATCTCTCCTCTTGTTCCAGTAGACATGTCTTTCAAACTGCAGCCATTGTAATTTTAATCTGTAGTCCAACATAAATAAAAGGATATGTTCTCTACATGCCTCCACCCTTAAAAGAGATGAAAGGCCATTTCGAAACTGCATTTCATCACATTGTATGTGACCCATGGATGACCAAAGATGAGACTTACATCCATCCATCCTTCCTCCCCTTATACAATCTTCAGCATTTCTTACCCCTTTAACTTATTTCAGTATTTTACACCTGGGACAATGCATCTGTTGTCAAATTATCTTTGCCGGCATTGTGAACAATCTTTACATCGAATGGCTGAAACAATAGATTCCATCTAAATAATCTCACGTTTCAAGTTTTAAACTTTTTAATGAACACCAGCGGATTATGGTCAGTGTAGATGAGTGTTTCTTTGTTATCGTGTTGGACACAAACTTCAAAGTGTTGAAGAGACCACAAGAATGCTAGAGTTTTCTTTTTCTACTGTAGAGCACCTCCTCTGATATTGATTTAGTTTCTTGGAAAAGTATCCCACTGGCTTCTCTATTCCTAATTTAACATTTTGTGATAGGACTGCACCTACCCCCAAGTCACTAGCATCAATTGCCATTTTAAAGGGTTTGGTAAAGTCAGGGGTGGCCAAAACAAAAACAGAATTACCTGGAAAAACTTAGCAGGTCTGGCAGCTTCAGCGGAGAAGAAAAGAGTTGACGTTTCGAGCCCTCATGACCCTTCAACAGAACACACTGGTTCATTTATTAAAACTGCCTTCAGCTTTTCAAAGGCTGCTTGGCATTCTGCTGACCACACCCCTTTTGCCTGTTTTCTTAACAAATTGGTGAGAGGTACAGCTATTGTGCTAAAGTTAGGCACAAGCTTCCGATAAAACGCACACATTCCCAAAAAGCCTCATTTCTCATTTAGTTTTAGAAATGGGAAATTCTACTGGAGTGTTCATTTTTGCAGTTCTTGGCAACACATGCTCTTGTCCCATGATGTGACCCAGGTAAGTTACCCTTGCTTTTGCAAATTCAGCATTATGACTAAGCCAGCTAACTGCAATTGCTTAAACTGGTCCTGTAATTGCTTTAAATGTTCTTCTCATGAGTTACTATATATTACGACATTGTCTAAACAATCCACACCTGTCATGTACTTCAGCTACACTTAATTCATAAGTCTCTGAAATGTAGCTGGGTGTTTTCAAACCCAAACAGCATGATTAGACATTGATACAACCCACTTGCTGTAACAAAGGCAGGTATTTCTTCAGCCCTTGATGTTAATGGCATTTGCCGGTATCCCTTCAATAGATCAATTTTAGATAGAAATGAGGCACTGCCAACCCTTTCAATGCAATCTTCTATTCGAGGAACTGGGTACAAATCTGTCCTCATTACTGCGTTCACTTTCTGGTAGTCTATTCAAAAATCTCGTGGATCCTTCCAGCTTAGGAACTAGCACTCCAGCTGCTCGTTGTACTCGGCTGGACTCAGTCAATTGATTGTCCAGCATATAGTGAATCTCTGTTTCTAACTGAGCTTGCTTTTCTGGACTCAACCAATAATGATGCTGTTTTATCAGCACTGAGTCTCCACATCATGTTTAGTTAATGTAGTACATCCAGGTGTATCCCTACAAATCTCCTTATACTTCCTAAGTAACCTTATTAAATCTTCCCGTGGTCCTTCCTCTAAGTATGAGGACACAGTGTCTAACTGTCCCAGTATGGTCTATTGGTTAGTTGAATTGTAGGAGGTTCGCTTTGGGCACTGTCTACTTCTCCTTTTAAATTGCCCTTATTGTCTCTGGCATCCTCCACTGCTCCTACCACTTGGCACACTTGCTCTACCTTATCATCTTCTGTGTGATGAAACTGCTTCAAAATATTTATGTGACATAAATGTTATGTTTCTTCTTCCTACACTCAGGAGTATCTATCAGCTAAGTCACTTTACTGACCCTCCTAACTACCTTATATGGGTCACCGAATTTCGCTTTTAACAATTCACCCTGCAAAGGCAACAATACCTATCCTTAATCTCCTGCTTGGAATGTTCTAGTTGTAGCATGCTTGCCTGCCTGTTCTTTCATTTTGGCCTGGGAAATTTTTAAGTGCTCTCGTGCTACTTTATATGCTCCTGTAAGTCTCCCTGGAGACATGGACACGTCATCCAACATGGAGGATTCGTCTTTCTGCTGTAGGAACTTTTGCTTAATCACTTTTAATGTACCTCTTATTTCATGACCATAGATCAATTCAAATGGGCTAAATCCAGTAGATTCATTGGGAGAATCTCTGGTAGCAAATAGTAAGAAATCTAATCCTTTGTCCCAATCTTTGGGTATTCATGGCAATAGGTCTTAATCATAGTTTTGAGAGTCTGATAGTATCTCTCTAAAGCTCCCTGTGTGTGTGGGTGATAGGCGATAGACTTTAGTTGTTTGACACCCAAATTGCTGATTATGTCCCGAAAAAGTTTAGACATGAAATTAGAACCTTGGTCAGATTGTATTTCAATCAGTCGGCCATTAAGAGTGAAAAAATGAGTTAACGTTTCCACTACGACCTTAGCTGTAATTGTCCTTAAAGGAGTAGCTTCTGGAAATCGGGTTGTCAGATCTATGATTGTAAGGATTTACTGAAGTCCTGCTTTCGTTTTGGATAATGGTTCTAAACAATCTACATGACTGAATGGTTCTTCAAAAACTGGTATGGGTATTAAAGGTGCTGGTTTGATTAAAAGTTGAGGTTTACCTACTACCTGACATGTATGACATGTTTTACAAAATTGCACTACATCCTTATGAAGTCTTGGCCAGGTAAAATGCCTGTTATCGATGCCTGGGTTTTCCTTATTCCTACATCTCCTGCCATCAGAATTTTGTGTGCTACTCGCAATATTTCCTTATGACATTTGGGCAGTACCACTATCTCATGAACAACCATCCATTCCTCATCCATAGGTCTGTGAGGGTGTTTCTCCTTCCTCATCAGAACTCCGTTTTTAATGTAATAGCACTCCAGAACTCCTGCCGCCTCAGCTTCAGTGTGAGCTGACTGTGCTAACTTGTTTAACTCTGGATTTGCTTTCTGAGCCTCAATTAATGAAGACCTGCCAAACACTTGCTTTGAATTATTCTCACCCTTAAACAAAGTTTTGGCTACTCTAACATCTGCTCATGGTAGTACTTTGACCTCTGGACTTTGTTTAGCCATTGCTCTGGCCATCTCACACGATGGAAAAGTACCAGGAATTTGTTCTTGTAACTGCTCTGTCTCTTTAGCCCCTCTTGGACTTTCCGTAATTATGGGCAAAGCTATCACCTTCGCTCCTGCCAAATCATTCCCCAGGAGTAAATCAACTCCATTCACGGGTAATTTCTTGACCACTCCTACAACCACTGATCCAGACAACAAATCACACCCCAGTTGCACTTTATACAATGGAACCGGGATACACTGTCCACTTAGCTCATTTACCAATGCTTTAGCTTTCATTGAACTCTCTGGAGGGAAAACTAGGTCCTTCTCCAGCAAAAGAGTTTGAGTAGCTCCTGTGTTCCTTAATATAGTTATGGGTTTAACTTCATCATTTGGTGAAAAAGGGGTTATCTTTCTTTTAGAAAAAAACCCTTTATATCTCTCATCTACCTTATTCACTTAACCTGCATTTAGAGTAGTGTTTACCTCCAGACCCTTATTTGTAGTTAAAGCTACAATTTGATCCATGGCATTTTCTTTTTGAGTTCCCTTTTCGGACTTATTCTTATGAACTCCAACAAGTCCCATGGGCTTCCCTTGCAACTTCCAGCATTCTGAACGAATGTGTCCCACTTCATTACAGCAGAAGCACTTAGGCCTTCGAGTTTCACCTCCACCCTTCCTTCCTGATTAGGAGAGTAGATCTGAAAGTGTTCCCAACTATCCATTCTTTACCCTGGCTACTTGCCTTCCTTTCACTCTCCTATTACTTTCTATCCTTTTCAGCTTTATGGGGATGAAGGAAAAAAGGTTTGGTTTTATGGATCAGCTCATAATCATCAGCCATTTCTGCTGCCTGCCTGGCAGTTGCAACCCTTTGGTCTTCCACATGGGTTCTTATTACAGAAGGTAGGGAGTTTTTAAATTCTTCCAAGAGAATGGTCTCTCTGAGAACTTCAAAGGTAGTTTCAATTCCTAATGCTCGTATCTACCTGTCAAAACTACTTTGCCTAATCCTTTCAAATTCACTGTAAGTTTGCCCAGGCTGCTTCCTTATATTTTGAAACTTTTGCCTGTATGCTTCAGGGACCACAAAATGGCCTTTTTCACCACATCATAATCCCTAGAAACATCCTCTGACAGTGAGGCATAAATTTCCTGTGCTCTACCTGTCAATTTGCTCTGAATGGGCAATGTCCAGTTTTCCTTTGACCCGTTTATCTTCTCAAATGAAATGAAGAATGCTTCAACATCCCTTTCCTCAAATTTTGGAAGAGCCTGTACAAATTTAAACATCTCCCCACTGGGTTTTAAGTTAAAGGTTTTCTCATCGTCAGAACTTTCCTCAGCATCTGATGTCTCCTTTCTAAATTCCAGCTTTTAAGCCGTTACGCTCCGTTTCTTTCCTTCATTCACAGAATCACAGAATCTCACAGTGCAGAAGAGGCCCTTCGGCCCATCGAGTCTGCACCGACATGTGAGAAACACCTGACCTACCTACCTAATCCCATTTACCAGCACTTGGCCCATAGCCTTGAATGTTATGACGTGCCAAGTGCTCATCCAGGTACTTTTTAAAGGATGTGAGGCAACCCGCCTCCACCACCCTCCCAGGCAGCACATTCCAGACCCTCACCACCCTCTGGGTAAAAAAGTTTTTCCTCACATCGCTCCTAAACCTCCTGCCCCTCACCTTGAACTTATCCCCCCTTGTGACTGACCCTTCAACTAAGGGGAACAGCTGCTCCCTATCCACCCTGTCCATGCCCCTCATAATCTTGTACACCTCGATCAGGTCGCCCCTCAGTCTTCTCTGCTCCAACAAAAACAACTCAAGTCTATCCAATCTCTCTTCATAACTTAAATGTTTCATCCCAGGCAACATCCTGGTGAATCTCCTCTGCACCCCCTCCAGTGCAATCACATCCTTCCTATAATGTGGTGACCAGAACTGCACACAGTACTCCAGCTATGGCCTCACCAAGGTTCTATACAACTCCAACATGCCCTCCCTACTTTTGTAATCTATGCCTCGATTGATAAAGACAAGTGTCCCTTATGCCTTTTTCACCACCCCAGAAACATGCCCCTCCGCCTTCAGAGATCTATGGACACACACGCCAAGGTCCCTTTGTTCGTCAGAACTTCCTAGTGTCACGTTGTCCTTCTTCCTTCCACTGTTAGCTTATCCCTCTGGAGATCAAGTTTTTGCATTTCTAATTCCCTTTCTTATTTTCTTTCTTTCTCCTGCCTTGCTGCCTGTTCCCTTTGAATTGCTCTCTGTCTTTCCTTTTCTTTTTCTGCTACCTCTAGTTCCAATTTTCTTTTTTGTAATTGAATTTGAGCCCATTCCAATGAACCACCCCTTGGAGAACTTCGTCTCTCGGACATTCCTTCCAATTTCAAATGCTGTGTCACCTCGGTGATTATCTCCTTCCTAGCTTTGGCAGGCAATCCTACTCTTAGATTACTTGCCAATTCGATCAGTCTGGCTTTTGGCCCCACTGCTCCCTGAGCCACGACCAATGTGAAAAGTTTGACAAAACCACCAAACTGCCCCAATTCTAACCTAACTGTTTAATTTAGGTTAACAGAATATGAGCACCAGGTTTGTAATCTTAATAGGTAAATAACTGTGTATTGAACGAGTTGTTTTTAACTACTGGCAAAAAGGAAGAAGTATGAACAGCTAACTTCTAACACTCTGACTTAAACTCTGACCCCTTCTTAAATCCCCATACACATATACATACATGACACATAAGACACTCAAAACGTGGATTTTAAGGGTGGGATAAAACAGTTCAATAGCATCAATCCAGAGCACAGGATTCGATGGGTTGATTTTGACAGATATCTTCCAAATCCCTTTCAGTTCTTTGGTGATGACACGAGGTGGTCTTCCCGCACTTTCAATCTTTAGTTCACTGGTTGAGAGCTTGCTTTTCAATGTCTCTAACAGTGGTTTTCCCCTTTTCCTTCTTACAGGGGTTTCCTCAGAGAGAGAGAGCAGGTTACAGAAGAGGAAAAGCAAGTTAGCTATTATTGTGGAATTACTGGAATCTTACACACACAGAAACAAGAGGTTTTAGGTCTTTTTCCTTTCAGGCTAGGAGCTATTCTGCTGCACTGCTCTCACACAAAACCTGGTCAACTGGTCAGGAGCCAATTAAAATGCTGTTGTCAGGCAGGTCCCTTGGTCCAGGACTCCTTTCTGGCACCATCCTGTCTTTCATGGCACACTCTGTTCCAGGAATGCAACGTTATATATATCTCATCTTATTCCAGTAGACATGTCTTTCAAACTGCAGCCATTGTAATTTTTAATCCACAGTCCAACAGAAATAGAGAAAAATAAAAGGATATGTTCTTTACACCTTCCTTTTCAGCTTTATTTTCTCAATCAATTAAATAATTGCAGTTCAAAACAAACAACCAAGTACCATAAAGTACCATAAAGGTCAGGTGATTTCTTGGAAGAGACCTGCTTGCTGACAGTTCCTAGGTGAACTTATGATCTTTAAAAAAAAGCCCAGGTCACCATTGAAATGTCATGCCATGTCCTTCCATTTTGTAATAGCAACATTCAGCCTTGAGAGGTATGATTCTAACACCCTAGCTACTCTGTCCAGACCCCTTATGATTTTGAATACCTCCAGCCTTCTGCTCTCTGAGGAAAACCAACCTAGAGGAGGGAGAGAACATTTCAAAGCACAGCTGTGTTATTTTTGAACAGCCAGGGCCAGACAAGGAGGCCCTGGTCAACAGTGGACGTGTGACGCACTGCTGATGTTGTAGTCATGGAAGCAGCCATTGCTGCCACGGGGCCTCTTCATTGGCCTTGAAGCAGGTGTAAAGGAAGGCCTCTCAACCCACCGGGAGACCTCCAGGGGTTGCCCATTAATTGACCTCAATTGGAGTCCTGATGGGAAGTCTTTCTTGAGCCTCTCATCCATGGACTCAATTGGGAGAAGGTAGGGAGGAGGTGGGGTCTGCACCCTGGCACTCTCCCCTCCTCAGAACTCCTTGCGTTGGGTGGGAGGGTGGGGCCATTAATTTCTTCCCTAAGTGTGAGTGAGACTGTGAATGAAGGATTGAGTGAGAGCTAGAGACTGAGTATAAGTGAGGCTGTGTGAGTTAGAGACTTTCGGAGAGAGATGAGTTTGAATAAGAGCGTAAGTGAGAACAAGAGATTGAGTTAATATTGAACATGTTCACAGAAAATTCCTTCTCTCCCATCTTAGGACAGCCAGCCAACTTTTTTGGCAGTCGCTTCAACCCTTGCCCATGAGTTGGGACACAACCTGGGAATGTCACACGATACCGCCCTACGGAATTGTACCTGTCCAGATGAGACTGCCGGCTGCATCATGAAAGAAGCAATAGGGTGAGAAACACATTCAGAGTGTTGTTGGAGCTCATTCCCACTGCACCATCTGACAGCAAGAATGAACCCTTCCCATTATTATCCCAGGGCATGATTTGTATTCCTGAAGGAACCTAGCCTGAGGGTGTAATTCATTTCCACCACAATTATAGTATTGCTGGATAGGCAACCAAGGGGAGGAAGAGGCTCTACAAATATCTCCATATTCAGCCTTGCACATGACAGGAACAAAACAGCAAGCTCTAGAAATGGTCTGCAGCTCAGGCAGTATTTTTGAGAAGAGAAAAAAATAATGTTTCAAGGGAAGGTTCTTCAAAGCAAGGTTGAAACATTTGTAAATCTCTTCAACCAAAAGTGCAGAGTAAATGATATAAGAACGTAGAACATAGAAGGAGGAGTAGGGCATTAAGCCCCTTGAGCTTACTCTGCCAGTCAATAAGATCATTGCTGAACTACCTCAACTCCAGCTTCCTGCACCATCCCAATATTTCTTGACTCCCTTAGTATCCAAAGATCCACCAATGTTAGTTTTGGATACCCTCAACAGCTGAGCATCCACAACCTCCTGGAGTGAAGAGATTTCTTCTCATCTCAGTTCTAAATGGCCAACCTGTCATTCTGTAACTGCGATCCCTAGTTCAGACCCACACCCAGGGGAACATTCTTCCAGCATCCATCAAGCCCCTTCATACCCTTATATGCTTAAAAGAGGTCATCTCTCATTCTTCGTAAACTCTAGATATATAAATCTTCTCTACTTGGCCTCATCTTAATATTCCCTTCATCCTAGATCTCAGCGTCCATCCAATTCAATGCTCTGTAAGTGATGTTGGGAGGTGCCTGAAAGCATCTCAACGATGAAGATTTGCCTTTGCACCAAAGCTAAATGTTCCTTTAGCCAAGCTGTTCCAGTACAGCTTTGTCATTCGCATCTAATTGACAATATCTAAAATTGCCCAGGTACCACCTGTCCTCAAAAAGCATGATAAATCTAACCTGGCTAATTTTCGCCTTTTCAGTCTTCCAGCCATCAGGCAACGTGTATGCACCAGTAATCTCCCCAGCAATGATGAGTTCAGGTTTCACGAGGTCCATTCAGCTCCAGACCTCATCCCAGTCTTGATCCAGATATTGGGAATGACCTAAATGCCAAAGTGAGTTGAGAGTAGCTGTTCCAAGGGGGTTATGGATCAACAATATAACTAAGGTGAGGTCAGCGAAGATGATAAACTCGTACAATCATAGAATTGTACCACTCAAATTCCTTTCTCTATCGCCTTGTCTCTATTCCTTGATTTACCACATCTTCCCAAATTTGATCCCTTTCCTCTACTATTTAGTTTAAAACCCTCTCTACTTCCCTGGCTATGCGGGTCGCTAGTACACTGCACAGTTCAGGTATAGTGCGTCCCAAGGGTACAGATCGCACTTCCACTATTACTGGTGCCAATGCCCCACAAACCAGATGCCACTCCTCCCACACCAGTCTTTGAGCCATGCATTAATTTCTCTAATCTTATTTTCCCTATGCCAGTTTGTACATGGCTTGGATAATAATCCAGAAATTATTACCTTTAAGGTTCTGCTCCTTAATTTGGTACCTAGCTTCTCCTACTGATGATACAGAATTTTCCTCCTCACCCTGCCTATGTCATTGGTACCCACATGGGCCACAACTGCTGGATCTTCCCCCTCCTACTGCAATCTCCACTCTAGTCCTGAGCAGATGCCCCGAACCCTGGCACTAGGCAGGCAACACATCCTTCTGGACTTTTGCTCTTTGCTGCAGAGAACAGTATGTCCTCCTTACTATGCTGTACCGTACTAGCACTACATTCTTTTTTGCTCCTCCTACTTGCATATCTTCCTGTACAAGTCCTGGGAGTCCTCAGATTGAAGTCTCATAGCATCAGGTTAAATATGGGCAAGGTAACCTCCAGCTGAATACCACCTATCATCCCCTCAGCTGATGGATCATTTACACAGCAGTACTCTTCTCAGTCCCCTCATGTGGAGCACAAAGGCCACAGGGAACATAAGCAGAGAGAGAGAGAGAGAGAGAGACAGTGTGGGAATTGCATGGGCCAATGCTGCCATCATTCAGATGTAGTGGGTATGCAAAGGTTGCTTGTTGCCCACTTTGATTTGAACATGTGTGATTTGGTTGCAAATGGCGAATCCCCTGCCTGAATAATGGCGCAATTGAATTTTTAGCCCATTTTCTCTTCTCATTCTTCCTACCAGAATGTATAGCCTCAGAACTTTCTGCATTGAATTTCATCCACTATGTATCTACACATTTTACTAACCTGTCAATGTTCTTTTGAAGTTAATACTGCCTCACTGTAAAGTTTGCACTGATTGAGCTTAGTTCCTACAAGATGTGACCCTTGGACGTAAAACCACCCCAAATTTGCAAATGTTGGTAAATTGATCAATTGATCAACACTGCAAAGTTTCATGTATTCTGCATTTTTCCAAATTGTGTCCTCAACCCCTAAGCGAAGGTCATTAATATATATCAGAAGTGATCCTAGAAAACAGCACCTTGTGGAACTCCACTGTATATATTTGTGCGAAACAGCCATTCACCACAACTCTCTGATCTTTATCCCTTGGCTAATTTTATTTTTATTTCATTTTAATTTATTCCATTCTGCTACTATTTCTGTTATCCCATGGGCTTTAATTTTACTAAAGAATCTAATACGTGGTACTTTATCTAATACCTTTGGAAGTCCACGACAGGAGGGGGGTTCATTTAAACAGCAATACTTTCTCCTCTCACCATTCATCCGTAAACAAAAAGGTGTTTTTGATTTTTTTATCCTTTTTTATAAGTGGCAGCGTATTTCCCAGCCCCTCAGTTTTTGTGTGATCCAATTTTCTATTAATAACCCCATAGCAAACTCGTGATAGGATGAACTCAAAAGCATAATTTATGGCATACATTCAAAAGGTGAAAGGAGGGTTTGCAACATCACACAGACACTCAGACATTAAAGAACAAGATAGAGAAAAGAAGGATTTACAGCAGAGACCACAGAGAAAATAAATATTGGTTCACGTGAATTCCAGCATCCAGAATCTAAGTCTAATGAGGTATTCCTTCATGGAGGTCAGTTGGTTGAAAACCAATGCTGTATAATTTCATTTTTTTGGTGGTGTTGACTTCACGAGATGAGATAGGCACACAGAGATGAATCAATCTTTTAGGCGATGGTGCAGTACCTCCAATGGAGGGAGTGTATATGGGGCCAGATGTTCAACCTGGGCCTGCTTGGCAGATGTGGAAGCAGCAGACTGAACTATTCAGCTCAGCAAAGTAATAATTCTTATTCCATAAGCCAGAGGCCAAGGTCACATGTCTCCCACCTATCTACCATGCCTTCAACAACAGAATGTTTGTCCATTGTCTGGATCTTTCATGGGCCTCAAAGACTACTAAACATCTCAGTCAATATGAGTTGAAAGGAATGTTGAGCGCCCTTTGTCTTAGCAGACCCTCTGTCTCCTGCTGGCAAGCCTGCGTTATCAAATGCAAATGGTCTTTGAAGTTGGGCTGTGCAGCCCCCCGGTGACCATTAGTGGCTCCTAACAAGGTGTGAGTTTTTCTGAAATTGGCAAGTGGCTTCTTTTGTTCTTGGGTCACAGACAGACATAGATTCAGCCATCTTAAGGATCTTGTTCAGGCAAGGCCCAGTGTTAAAATTTAGAAATAATAATGATTATATATATTTATATATAATATAAAAATGTACAGTGTAAGGTCTGTTACATCCTCTCTATTCCAAGGGCACCATAATCACTGAGCTGCCCACCAACAACGTCCAATATTCAGTTCGGTATCTTTGAGGTGGCCTTTGGGTGCACAATGTTGGTTGTTGAAATTGGCCCTAAGGTGGAACAGGGTCCAAGTTCTTTTTCCATTTATTGCACCAGTTTCTGTTTTTTTCATTCCTTCATGGGATGTGGACATCACTCCAAGGCTTATTGCCCATTTGCAACTGTGTTTGAGAAGCTGGTGCTGAGTCACCTTTTTGGACACTGTGGTCCTTGTGGTGAAGGTACTCACACAGTGCTGTTAGCTGAGCTTTCCAGGATTTTGACCCAGTCATGATGAATGAACAGTTCTGTACAAACTACATGTGACTTAGAGTGTTGGTGTTGGTGTTTGCATGTCCCTGCAGTTCTTCTCCAATAGACAACAGAGGTTGCAGGTTTGGGAGATGCTGTCGTTTGTTGTTTTTTGAACTTTCTTTCATTTGATACTCTCACATGTTCTTATCTTCAGTTTCACATTCCCAACAAGCTTCAGCAGCTGCAGCCGAAGCGACCTCGAGCGTAGCCTTCTCGTAGGTGTAGGAGTCTGTCTCTCCAACTTGCCAGATATTGCCAAGCTCGTTGGGGGCCCTGAGTGTGGCAACCTGTACGTGGAGAGAAACGAGGATTGTGACTGCGGCATTCCTGGGGTAAGGAGGAACCAGATGAGTGATGATGTGGAAGGGTTCCTTGTGGACCTACAGGTGATAACTTTATAGCTGATGGTAAGCCTGGATATTGTGACAAATGATAAGCTTGTACTTTTATTACTTATAGCACAGTGACTGTATTTGTGTAAAGAATTGGTTTCAAATTGAATTTCCATTCCTAATTATGATAATTCATTCAGTTTGGACTGGCTGTTTTCCCTTTTCAGAGAAATCATTCAAATTTACAGCAGAGAAGGAGGCCATTCATCCCACTGTGTCTGCACTGGCAGTCAAGGAGCCACCCAGACTAATCCCCCTTTCCAGTTCATGCACCCTAGCCTTGTAGGTTATGGCACTTCAAATACATATGCAAGTACTTTTTAAATGTTATGAGGATTTCTGCCTCTACCAGCCATTCAGATAGTGATTTCCAGATCTCCACCACCCTCTTCATGAAAAAATTTCCCTTGGAATCCCTTCTAAACCTCCTACCCCTTTGCCTAAATCTTTTCCCCCTACTTATGAACCCTTCAATTCAGGGGAGCAAGGAATAATTCTCCACTCTTTCTTGGCCTCATAATGTTATATACTTCAATTAGGTCTCCCCACACTCTCTTCTCTTCTAAAGAAAAGAACCCGAGCCTATCCATTCTTTCCTTATAACTAAAATTCTTCAATCCAGGCCAACATCCTCATAAATCTTCTCTGTATCTTCTCAAGTGCAATCGCATCTTTCCTATGGTGTGATGATCAGAACAGCATGCAGTACTCCAGTTGTGGCATAACTACTGTTCAGTACAGTGCCAGCATAAACTCCTAACGCATTTAATCTGATCTACCTGTCCAGCCACATTCATGCATTGGTTGACATGCACTCCAAGGTCCCTCTGTTGCTCTGCACTTCTCAGCCTCTTTCCCATTTATTGTGCATTTCCTTGTCTTGTGAGCCTTTTCCAAATACATTACTTCACAAATCTCCAGATTGAGCTCCATTTGCCTTAGATAAAAGCAAAAAAACTGCGGATGCTGGAAATCCAAAACAAAAACAAAAATACCTGGAAAAACTCAGCAGGTCTGGCAGCATCTGCGGAGAGGAACACAGTTAATGTTTCGAATCCGAATGACTCTTCAACAGAACCAAATAAAAATAGAAGAGAGGTGAAATCTAAGCTAGTTTAAGGGGGTTGGGGGTGGGGGTGGGGGTTGGGACAAGTAGAGCTGGATAGAGGGCCAGTGATTGGTGGAGATAACCAAAAGATGTCATAGACAAAAGGACAAAGGTGTTGAAGGTGATGATATTATTTAAAGAATGTGCTAATTAAGGGTAGAAAGCAGGACAAGCAAAGTACAGATAGACCTAGTGGGGGTGGGGTGGGGTGAAGGAATCGAAATAGGCTAAGAGGTAGAGATAAAACAATGGATGGAAATACACTTAAAATAATGGAAGTAGGTGGGAAAAGAAAAATCTATATAAATGATTGGAAAAAAACAAAAAGGAGGGGGAAAATCAGAAAGGGGGTGGGGATGGAGGAGAGAGTTCATGATCTAAAGTTGTTGAATTCAATATTCAGTCCGGAAGGCTGTAAAGTGCCTAGTCGGAAGATGAGGTGCAGTTCCTCCAGTTTGCCTTGAGCGCCACTGTTCTGCCCGTCTGTAGTTCATTGATAATTTCCGCTAGACTACATCTTTCCTCCTCATTATCAACTACATGGCCAATTTTTGTATTGTGCGGAAATTTCTTAATCATATCTGCTACATTCAAATCCAAGTTATTAATATATACAACAAAAAGGAAGGGACTCACTATGGAGCCCTTTGGAATATCACTGAAACAGCCTTCCAGTCACAAAAAAACTCATCGGCCTTTGCTTCCTGCCCCTGAGCCAATTTTGGATCCAACTTTGCCTTGAATTTTTGTGACGAGTCTTACCTATGGGACTTTGTTAAAAGCCTTACTAAAATTCATATAGATTACATCAAATACAGCACCATGATCGTCCCTCCTTCTTACCTCCTCAAAAAATTCAATCATATTTGTCATCTCCCCTTAACATATCTGTGCAGACTGCCCTTTATTGATCTGTGTCTTTCTAAATGACGATTTATCCTGTCTGTCATGTTCTTTTCCAATAGGTTTCCTACCACTGAGTTTAAGTTGACTGCCACGTAATTGCTCACTCTATCCCTCTGTCCCTTTTTAAACAATGGTACAACATTAGCTGTCCTCCAGTCCTCTGGCAATGCACCTGTAGCCAGGATGGATAGTCCGATGATAGTCCGAGCCTCCGCTATTTCTTCTCTTGCTACCCTTTACCGTTTAGGATACATTTTGTCCGGGCCCGGACCGCTTAACACTTCCCTCTCTCATTTTGTTAATTCCATCGAACGTTTCACACTTCCGTTCCCTGTTTACAACGGGTGGAATGTTCCGGTCCCGCCGGCAGCAGGTTTCGTGGCAGGCAGGAGAGGAAAACTTGTCGCGAGGCCAAGAGTCAGAATCCCGTCGTTGGGAAATCAGTTCAGAATTTTCCCCTCACCGCTCTGGTGGCGGGCTGATGGTGGTCGGATTTCCCGCTGATCCATTTCGGGAACACTATTTGCGAGCATTACCATATCGTGAATACTGGTTAAAAATGCTGCTTGCCAAAATCACCATGCAATTACGTACCACACCAGCAGGAAATTAGATGGGTCTAAACCATGACTGGATGTAAGAGGCGTGCTGTCCACCATCACTTCGCTTGTGACTTCAAGGTGAGTGCACCATCTAAAGCGTACCTGCAACAGCGCTCCCCTGGTTTCTTAGTGATGCCAGTGTTATGCCGAGCCGGTAGGGGTGTAAGGGTTGGGCTGCACATGGTGGGTGCCTTCCACGTCCAGAAGGACAGCACTCAGTGTGTGCTGCGGGACTCAGGCAGGGCTGCACTCTGAAACAGAGACCAACATTGCGACCGGGGTGGGGTGGAAGAATGACAGAGACAAGAGGGTCAATGGAATATAGTGGGGTTGGAGGGCGTGGGAAGGAACAATGGCAAATAGAGGGGGGGACCAAAGGCGGGGAAGCCAGAGCCCCAACATGGAAGACTAGAATGCAGACACAGAAAGGGATGGATGGGAATCAAACTGTATGGAAATGTCAGCACTGGAGTGCTGTTTTGGGCCCCCACCGGTCGCAATGCTGGTCTCTGTTTCGGAGTGCAACCCTGCCTGAGACCCAGAGCACACACTGAGTGCTTAAGTTGGAGTTTGGTGACTGAGGGAGTTCAGGAAGGAGGGAAGAGGTGATCTTTCCTTTTCTACCTTTCCACAGAAAGAAGAGTAGCCGTCTAGGTAAGTACGACCTGGTAAGTAAATTAGAAAAGTGTAATTTTTTAAACAAGTAGCTACACTTGGATTTAGCTGAGAAGGGCCAATATAATGAAATAATATAAACAACCCAAAGTAGAATAAAGTTAATGTAAAGGAAGTAGAGTTAAGACAAGTAGAGTTAAGCTCAGTCAAGTGGAATGTGTGTCCTGCAATATGTGGGAAGTGATGGATGCTACCGGTGTCCTGGACAACCACATGTGCAGGAAGTGCTGTCAGCTGCAGAAACTTGGGCTCCGGGTTTCAGAGCTTGAGCGGTGGCTGGAGTCACTCTGGTGCATCCATGAGGCTGAGAGCTATTTGGATAGCATGTTTAGAAAGGTGGTCATACCGCAACTTAAGATCCTGGAGACAGAGAGGGAGACCACCAGGCAGTCCAAGAGAAGTAGGCAGGTGGTGCAGGAGTCCCCTGGGGTCCCGCTCACCAGCCGGTTTTCTGTTTTGGAAGCTGGAACAATAGTGATAGGGGAACAGACAGGCATTTCTGTGGCCGTAGACGTGACTCCAGGATGGTATGTTCAAAATCATGAGGGGGCTGGACAGAGTAGACGGGGAGAAGTTGTTCCCGCTCATAAAAGGATCAAGAACAAGGGGGCACAGATTTAAAGTGATTTGCAAAAGAAGCAAGTGTGACGTGAGAAAAAACTTTATTACATGAGTGGTTCGGGTCTGGAACGTACTGCCTGGAAGTGTGATGAAGGCAGGTTCAATCAAGGCATTCAAGAGGACATTAGATTATTATTTGAATAGAAACAATGTGCAGGGGTACAGGGAAAAGGCAGGGCAATGGCACCAAGTCCTAATGCTCATTTGTAGCGGTGGGGCAAAGACAATGGGCCGAATGGCCTCCTTCTGTGCCGTTAAAATCCTGTGATGAATGGAAGAGGATATACAGACTCTGGAATAGGAGGGGAGTGTTGTGTTAGTGTGGCAAAAGAGGGATGGGTTGCACAGAGATTCATGTAAGTGGGATGTTGCGGGGAGGGACACTGTGTTACGATTAATCATGAAGGAAAGGGAGAGCTCACTGAAAGACAGTCATAGTCCCTGATCTGGGACCAAGAGATCAGAGTGAGATATTAAAGACAGTCCTGGGGCTATGTGAACTTCACAGTCACAGTGAGAGATTAAAGACAGTCTTGGGGCTTTGTGAACCTCGTGGTCAGGGTGAGAGATTAAAGATGGTCCTGGGGCTTCAGGGGCCATGCAAAAGGCCACCAATGGCATGCACATTGTGGTCCCGCTCCAGGGAGAGGCAAGGCCTGTGTGCTCAATTGCGATAAGGCACAACTTGGTGTGCAGGGCGCGATCATAGTTTTCCAGTTTCTACCACCCAGAAGAGGGGGTGAGGACCTGAAAGCAGGAATCACCAGCTGGTGGTTACTACCCGGAGTGATGCCACATGGGCCAACAGCGAGATCACAAGGCTGCCACTGCTCTTCATGAATACCAGGGAGAGAGGTCCTGTGGGAGGAAGAAAAGAGGACAGTAGGAGTACGTGCGTCTGTATGTCCCAGGCCCACACAGTGGAGACTGGTCTCCAGTCACCTCAGATCCCCTTGCCACTGCACCAAGGCCTTGCTCTGTGAAGTCTGTGTGGTAGCTGGTGTGCAATGGCCTGCACACATTAAAAAACTCATGCGCAGGCATCTTCCACCCGCTTAAAATGAAGTTCGAGACCTGGAACGTAAGGACCCTCATGAACAACTCCAAAAGCAACAGACTGGAACATTGTACCAATGTCATTGACTGGGAGCTCAGACGTTTCGACATTGACATCGCTGCACTAAGTGAGAGCCGGTGGGCAGGGGAAGGCCAGCTCAAGGAACAAGGTGGCGGTTCCACCTTCAACTGGAAAGGTAAACCAGTGGAAAATCGCCACCTCCATGGGATTGGCTTCGCCATTAAAAACAAACTAATTGGTTGTCTCAAAGACACCCCTTGTGGAATAAACGAGTGCCACATGACCCTTCAGCTCACCCTAGCCCAGAACCATTGTGCTACAGTCTTCAGCGTGTTCGCCCCAACACTGGAGGCCACAGACAAGTCAAAAGAGGATTTTTACTCCAGCCTCAAACATCCCTGGCCCAAGTCCCAATGGGTGATAAGCTGATCCTCTTTGGCACCTTCATTGCCAGACTTGGGAGGGACACAGACCTCTGGAGAGGTATAATCGGCAGAGAGGGGATAGAGAAATCCAATACCAACGGTATCATACTCCTGGCCAAATACCAAGAACACGGCCTTGTCATAACCAATACTTGTTCCGTCAGAGAGACAAGTACAAGGCCTCATGGCAACACCCTCACTCCAAGCACTGGCACCTGCTCAACGATGTCATTGTCCGAGCGAGAGACCACAAGGACGTGCGTATCACCCGCGCCATGACAGGAGCCGATGACTGCTGGACGGACCACTGCCTAATTCACTGTCATCAACATCAATGTAGCCTCAAAGCAGTGATGGCAACAATGCTGCAGGAAAATCAACACTGAGGCACTCTAGGACCCTGGTAAGAGAGCCCTATTCAGCCAGCGCCTCACTGCCAACCTGGTGACTCCCGGTGACCCGGAGATGCAGAGTGTCCACAGCGCCTGGTCTGCCTTCAAGGCTTCCATAATCAGCAGAGAGACAGAGACACTTGGTCACTCAGCCAGGAAGCACCAAGACTGGTTCGATGAGAATGACCAGGAGATCCAGGAGCTGATAAGCCGCAAGCGCGAGGCATGTCTGAACCTGAAACAGCAACACGAGAGCCAATAAGCAGCTCTACAGATGGCTGAAGGCTGAGGTCCAGCAAAAACCCACAACCTAAAGAACAGCTGGTGGGTGGAGAAAGCGCAGGAGATCCTACAGTTAGCTGACCACCACGATGGACAAGATTTCTTTAACACAGTCAAAATCACCTATGGCCCAAGCACCCAAGTCCCCCCACCCACTGCTGGCCAAGAACGGAGAGGTGACATCAAGGACAGAGAGGCAGTCGGCACCCGCTGGAAGGAGCACTTCAAGGATCTTCTTAACAGAAACTCTGTCTTCAACGCGAGTGTCCTTGACTGCATCCTGCAGCAGGCTACCCATCACCATCTCAGCACAATCCCAACCCGGCAAGAGGTAGAAAAGGCCATTTGACAGCTAAAGAGCATCAAGGCATCAGGAGTAGATGGAGTCCCCACCAAAGCACTAAAACACAGTGGAGATGCATTATTGGCACAAAGACATGGCCTCATCTCCCTTATCTAGAAGGAGGAGAGTATGCCAGGAGACTTCAGAGACTCCGTAGTCGTGACCATCTTCAAGAAAGGTGACAAGTGTGGCTGCGGTAACTATAGAAGAATCTCCCTGCTGTCAGCTACTGAAAAAGGGGGATCGGAAAAGGGGTGGGGATAGAGGAATCTCCCTGCTGTCAGCTACTGAGAAAGGGGGATGGGAGAGGGGGTGGGGATGGAGGAATCTCCCTGCTGTCAGTCACTGAGAAAGGGGGATCGGAAAGGGGGTGAGGATGGAGGAATCTCCCTGCTGTCAGTCACTGAGAAGGTCGCAAGAATCCTTCTTAATCACCTTCTCCCTGTTACTGAAGAGCTCCTCCCAGAGGCATAATGCAGATTCGGCTCATTAATGTGCACAACAGACATGATCTTCACTGCACCCACAGCACCATCCCTTGTACATGGCCTTCTTTGACTTCACAAAAGCCTGTTACACTGTGAACCACAAAGGATTATGAAGTATCCTCCTCTGTTTTGGCTGCCCCCAAAGGTTTGTCACCAACCTCTGCCCCCTCCACGATGACATGCAAGCCGTGAAGTATCACCAATGGATCCACCACGGATCCAAACCATGTTCGGTCCAGGGTAAAGCAAGGCTGTGTTATCGCACTGACACTCTTCTCGATCTTCCTTACTGCAATGTTCCCTCTTACCCTCAGCAAGCTCCCCGCTGGAGTGGAGCTAAACTACAGAACAAGCAGGAAACTGCTGAACTTCTGCCGCCTGCAGCCAGATCCAAGGTCATCCCCTCCTCTGTTATTGAACTGCATTGTGCAGACGGTGCCTGGGTTTATGCAAACTCGGAGGCTGAGCTCCAAGCCACCATCAACACCTTCACCGAGGCGTACGAGAACATGAGCCTTAAACTAAACCTCCAGAAGACAGAGGTCTTCTACCAACCTACCCCCTCCACACTGCACTGCCCCCCGGATATCAAAATCCACGACAAGGCTTTGGACAACGTGGGCCACTTTCCAAACCTGGGGAGCTACTGTCAACAAGGGCCGGCATCGACAATGAGGTTCAACCCCACCTTCAGTGTGCCAGCACAGCCTTCAGCCATTTGAGGAAGAGAGTGGCCTCACAGATGCCAGTGTTCAACCAATTTGATTCACTCAACATGATATCAAGAAACGACTAAAGGCACTGGATACTGCAAAGGTTGTGAGCCGTGACAATATTCCAGTAATAGTACTGAAGACTTGTGCTTCAGAACATCCCTAGCCAAGTTGTTCCAGTACAGCTAAAACACTGCCATATAACCAGCTATGTGGGAAAATTACCCAGGTATGCCCTGTCTACAAAAAGCAGGATAAATCCAACCCAGCCAATGATCATCCCATCAGCCTATCCTTAATTATCAGCAAAGTGATGGAAAAGGTCGTTAACAGTGCTATCAAGCGGCACTGAATAAATAACCTGCTCACTGACACTCAGTTTGGGTTCTGCCCAGCTACTCAGCTCCTGTCCACATTGCAGCTTTGGTCCAAATATGGACAAGAGAGCTGAACTCAAGGTGAGGTGAGAGTGACTGCCCTTGACATCAAAGTGGCATTTGACTGAGTGTGACATCAAGGAGCCCTAGCAAAACTGGAGTCTATGGGAATCACTGATCATACATGGCACAAAGATGGTTGTGGTTGTGGTTGTTGGAGGTCAGTCATCTCAGTTCCAGAACATACTGCAGGAGTTCCTCAGGGTAGTGTCTTGGGCCCAATCATCTTTAGCTGCTTCGTCAATAATCTTCCTTCCATCATAAGGTCAGAAGCGAGGGCATTCGATGATGATTGCACAATGTTCAGCATCATTCGCAACCCATCAGAGACAGAAACAGTCCATGCCTATGTACAGTAAGACCAGGACAACATTCAGGCGTGGGCTGAAAAGTGGCAAGTGACATGTGCGCCATACAGTTGCCAGGCAAATACCATTGAAATCATGAAATAGAGATCATTTAAGCAAGTCATATTTGTATTTTTGGGTGTTAGGAATGAGTTTTAGCTTTAAGTAAAGTTTGATTTGTGTGTTAATTAAAGGGGAAGTTGAGTCTTCGTTTCACTTTAAAAGATGTCTGCATTTTGATGAAGGTTTTGTGACTCTTGAAGAGAAGGTAAAACAAATACAAGTTAGAAAAAAACTGTGCTGTTGCCTAGTAACAGCAGACCCCACAGAGACAGAAAAGTAGTTTCAGTTCAGTTTGAGTGCAGTTGGTCAGTGGGTTCCAATGTTGAAAGGCGTTGCCAGCAGAAGCAGCATAAGAGAGGGAAAGATAGCAAATCCCAAAGTAAAGTTGGAAGCAGTGGCCAGCAGGACAGGAGAGGGAACTGCAAGGAGCAGGTTCCAAAAACCAAAGATGTAAGTCCCCAAAACCAGGGAATGGAACAGGAAAGGTCCCAGGAGGCCAGTTAAGTCAAAGGACAAGGACAGGAACTTAGAAAAGGTCCTGTTTAGTGAAGTTAAGAGTGGAAGGAGAGAAAGGCTCCAAGCTTAAAGGGAGAAGCTGCAGGACACAGAATTAAAGCAATGTAGGCTTACGAGAAGCCAAAAGATCTAAGGAGACAGATGAAAGTCTGTAACTCTTTACTATAAGACAAGTTGCAAAAAAATGTTTTGGGTTGGGGGAAAGCACATTTTAGTAAAATAAGGCAGTATCTGGCCAAGGTAGACTGGGAACAGCTACTTGTGGGGAAATCTACAGAACAGCAGTAGGGGGCTGGCGGGGGGGGGGGCGGGGGGAGGGGGTGTTCAAAAAGGAAATGGGGAGGGTACAGGCTCAACATGTTCCCTCTAGGGTGATAGGAAGAGGTAACAAGCCCAGAGAACCATGGATGAGCAGAGATATTCAGGATATGATGAGAAGGAAAAGAGAGGCTTTTAGCAGGTACAAAGGGGAGCAAATCAGCGGAGGCATTAGTGGAGTACAGAAAGTGTAGGATGGATCTTAAAAAAGCAATTAGGAGAGCAAAGAGGGGATATGAGAAAGCTGTAGCTGGTAAAAGTAGGGAAAATCCCAAGATATTCTATAAGTATATCAATGGGAAGAGGATAACCAGGGAAAGAGTAGGGCCCATTAGGGACCAAGGGGGCAATCTATGGGTGGAGCCAGAAGACATCGCTAGAGTGTTGAATAAATACTTCACATCCGTCTTTACCCAAGAGAATGAGGATGAAGGTATGGAACTTGGGGAGAGAGACTGCGAGGTTCTTAAACAAATTGATATAGGGAGTGACAAGGTATTGGAGGTGTTGGCAGGCTTAAAAGTGGAAAAATCTCCAGGTCTGGATGATTTGTGTCCCAGACTGCTGAGGGAGGCAAGGGAGGAGATCGCAGGGGCTCTGACCCAAATTTTTAGATCCTCACTGGCCACGGGGGAGGTGCCAGAGGACTGGAGAACAGCTAATGTGGTTCCGCTATTTAAGAAGGGTTGTAGAGATAAGCCGGGGAACTACAGGCCAGTGAATCTCACGTCAGTGGTAGGGAAACTATTGGAGAAAGTTCTGAAGGAGAGAATCTATCTCCACTTGGAGAGGCAAGGTTTGATCAGGAATAGTCAGCATGGCTTTGTCAGAGGGAGGTCATGCCTAACAAATTTGATTGAATTATTTGAGGAGGTGACCAGGTGAGTAGATGAGGGTAGTGTAGTTGATGTAGTTTATATGGATTTCAGCAAAGCCTTTGAAAAGGTCCCACATGGGAGACTTATAAAGAAGGCAAAGGTACATGGGATGCAGGGTAATAAGGTGATAAGGTGCATTCAAAATTGGCTTAGTTGTAGGAGACAGAGGGTGATGACAGAAGGCTGCTTTAGTGACTGGAAGCCAGTGTCCAGTGGCGTACCACAGGGATCTGGGCTGGGTCGCCTATTATTCGAATTTTATATAAACGACATATATGACTATGTGGGGGTAGGATTAGTAAGTTTGCGGATGACACAAAGATTGGCCAGATGGATAACAGTGAGGTTGAGTGTTTTGGGCTACAGGAAGATATAGACGGGATGGTCAAATGGGCAGATAAGTGGCAGATGGAATTTAACCCTGAAAAGTGTGAGGTGATACACTTTGGAAGGGGTAATGTGACAAGGAAGTATTCAATGAACGGCATGACACTAGGAAGTTCTGAGGAACAAAGGGACCTTGGTTTGTGTGTCGATAGATCTCTGAAGGCGGAGGGGCATGTTAGTGGGGTGGTGAAAAAGGCATATGGGACACATGCCTTGATCAATCAAGGCATGGATTATAAAAGTAGGGATGTCATGTTGGAGTTGTATAGAACCTTGGTGAGGCCACAGCTGGAGTACTGTGCGCAGTTCTGGTCTCCACATTGTAAGAAGGATGTGATTGCACTGGAGAGGGTGCAGAGGAGATTCACCAGGATGTTGCCTGGGATGAAACATTTAAGTTATGAAGAGAGGTTGGATAGACTTGGGTTGTTTTCATTGGAGCAGAGAAGACTGAGGGGCGACCTGATCGAGGTTTACAAAATTATGATGGGCATGGACAGGGTGGATAGAGAGCAGCTGTTCCCCTTAGTTGAAGGATCAGTCACAAGGGGACATAAGTTCAAGGTGAGGGGCAGGAGGTTTAGGGGGAATGTGAGGAAAATCTTTTTTACCCAGAGGGGGTGACGGTCTGGAATGCGCTGCCTGGGAGGGTGGTGGAGGCGGGTTACCTCACATCCTTTAGAAAGTACCTGGATGAGCACTTGTCACGTGATAACATTCAAGGCTATGGGCCAAGTGTTGGTAAATGGGATTAGGTACGTAGGTCAGGTGTTTCTCACATGTCAGTGCAGACTTGATGGGCCGAAGGGCCTCTTCTGCACTGTGTGATTCTGTGATTCTGTGATATAAGCTTGTGAAACAGTGGTGTTCTGTTGGAATGGCTGAGTCAGTGAGAGAGACTGTGTGGAAAGAAGCTTGAGTGCATGTGGCGATCCAGGAGAGCTTGAAACCCTGGAGGTAGACTCTTGCGAAAGGCGTCTGAGAGAAAGTGTCATTTGGGAGAAGATTCTGAAGTGAGGTCTTCAGGAGTGGAGATTGGAAACCCTCGTGTGAAAGGCGGAGTTCAGTGAGACCATTTGGCTCACGGTGTGACAAGTGTCTGCGGGGAGCTAAGGAGAGATCCATAGCATCTGTTAGGGGCAGCATTTGTCACTTGGTTTCAGAGTGCGATATCCCTGACCACAGGGTGCCCATTGATTTACATGGACTGTGTACTTAACTGCGAACATTAGCGTATAAGATAGCTTTTGTAACTTGCGTTATCCTTACAAATCTGTATATACCTGTAAAGGTGTAGTTGTGGGTGAAGGAGTATTGTAATTTAGTTAATCTTTTCCTGTTTAATAAATATTATTTTTAAATATTAAAAAGTTTCATCATCTGACTCTTGTGACTCTGTTCAGTAGCTGCTCTCCATGTATCTAAACAAAAAATAAAAGTTAGGATTTATCTAGCCAGGTTCCCACCTGGGATCTGGCATGGCCTGTAGTAACATCAGCTGGGATCATAACACTGACTTCAACCATCTGCTCTTGACATTCAATGGAATTACTGTTGCTGAAATCCCCAACATCAACATCTTGGGGTTTAGCATTGACTAGAAACTAAACGAGAACATCGTTTTACCTGCCCACTACCGCACTTAGTGCAAATCTGGGACGATTCCACCCTAGGTGGTAGAGGTTGCGGGTTCGGAAGGTGCTGTCTAAGGAACCTTGGTGAGTTGATGCAATGTAGCTTGGAGATGATACACACTGCTGCCACTCTGCATATTTGGAGGGAGCAAAAATTTAAGGTAGTGGATGGTGTGCCAGTCAAGTGGGCTGCTTTATCCTGGATGGTGTCAAGCTTCTTGAGTGTTGTTGGAGCTGAATTCATCCAGGCAAGTGGGGAGTATTCTGGAGAGAGATAGGAGGTGAGTTACTTGCTGCAGAATTCCCAGCCTCTGTCCTGCTCTTGTAGCCACAGTGTTTATATGGCTGGTCTAGTCCAAGACCCAGGGTCTCCAATCAAGTCCTGAAGAAACATTTGAAGAGGAATCTGAAGACACATTCCTTGAAGTCCTGTCACAGCGCTCACCCACACCCTCCACCAGCACAGAGCCCCATACCTCAGTGGGACCAAGCTTTAGAATAGCCTTGGGATCACAATCTAGTGAATACATCGCACTGTCTAATCCACAGCAAGTGGCAACAGGGACTTCCCAGGTCACCAGCACTCAGAAGACTGCTGGAGGCCAGAAATCTGTTGAGCCCAAATCAGATGACGATCCTATAGACTCAGTCATACCTCAGTTACTGGAGCTGCAAAAGCAAACTTGAGAACATCAGGGAGAGATGCCGCTGCACTCCTCAGATTGCAAGGCACGATGGAGGAGTTCGTCCGTCTTCAGGCTGAGGTGATAGTGCCAGCCTCACGAATCAGCTGGGGACCTTGATCCTGCTGACAGCATGTTGAGATGGACCTCAGCATGCTGCCATTATTATTACTGGTAAGAACCATCTTCATAATATCCCCATTCTTTTGAGCTCTCTAGCGTACAAACACACAACAACTCATGTACAAATGTAAGTAAATATATATTAAAGAATAGCTCAAATGTGCTATAAACAATGTGAAAAGCGTAACCACGGTGAACTCCTTGGCGCTGTAGGCGAGACAGCATCCTTTGCTCTTCCACACTCCTATGAATGTGTTTCTCGGAGGAGGTGAAGGCCAGCTGCTCACTTACCTGCCTAAATGGCAAGGAGGAGTGTGGTGGCCCGCTTCATCATGCAGGCACCCAATGGGGACCTCTGCATCTCTACATGAGCAGTCATGGTCACCAGTACATGTGCAGCAGACGAAGGCAGTGGCAGGGGAGCTGGGGAGCTGGAGGAAGGTGAAGGTACTGGGGAGACCTCAGTACCGTTACCTGTCGCAGTGACCTGCCCAGCTCTGGGTTGGCCTTCAGATGGGGCTGGCTGTTGGTGCACAGCAATTGTCCTTTCCCACAACTTCTGGGCTAACAGTGCAACATCCTGTTAAGGGTGCTCATGAGTTCCGAGGATGTCAGCATTCATATTCTGAGTGGACTGATCCAGGCTGCTGAGGGAGGCTTGCACCCTTTTCTGGTCAAGATGCTGCTCTTGCATCCACCCCAAGTGGTGCTGCGTGTGGCTCTCCATGAGATTGGCCAATCTCTCATGATCAGAGCTCATGTGGTTGAGCCCCTGGGACATTGATGGTGATGGACTCCTCCATTGGCAATGCTCGAGCTCCCACTGCTGGCAGGGAACCCGCCAGATCCCCAGACATCCGCTGCTGATTGGATAACTACTGTGTGCCTCAAAAGGTGACTCCTGAGGGTCACGTTCCTGCCCACTGCAGCATCATTGTGACTTTCCTCCCTCCTCCAACGGGGACTGTGCACAGATGTCTCTGACCCTAACACCTTCTCCTGCACGCTGATTTTCACCCTGTGCCACTGACTCTACACTGGCTCCCCCCAAAGAGCTTGTATCTGAGGTGATATGGTGTGTGGGCTATGTGATGTGACGCTGTCTCCTGGGACATCTCTTCTTCCTCTTGATGCCAGAGGGATGACCCAGCCTGGGGAGTGTGGTGGGTGGTGGCGAGCGAGGGAGCAGAGCTGGTTCCTGTGTAAGACACAAAACAAGTTATTTAGATATCGCCCTTCTTATTATAAAAGTAGGCTCTGATGCAAGCCATTGCCTTAACCTAGCCTGCGTTGCCATAATGACACTACCCCATCCTTGCACACCCTGTCATACCAATATCCCCTTCTGCTCAGTGAAGTGACAGCATCACCTCCACTGTTACCAGGGGAGGTGGTGGCATAACCAGGGTTCGAATCCCACCACGGCAGATGGTGAAATTGGAATTCAATAAAAATCTGGAATTAAAAGTCTGATGATTGTTAAGTTCCCATAGTTGTTTAGAAATCAAGACAGGCTCCTTCAGACAGAATTTTATTGTTTGTCGTAAAACTCTCCACTGACACACTATCTCAGCTGTTATCCCTTTTATATAAATGGGTACTTAGTTAAGCAACCTAATAATTAGCAATTGAACTTCTTTAACTGTTTTCTTCCCTAACTGCTCCATTTTTAATTTTGTCAATGTTTTGTTTGTCCGAATGATTTGGCATTTATTGCTAAAGGAATAGAGTATAAAAATAGGGAAGTGTTGTTGCAACTGTACAAGGCATTGGTGAGATCCCACCTGGTGTACTGTGCACAGTTTTGGTCCCCTTACTTGAGGAAGGATGTAGTTGCATTGGAGGCGGTTCAGAGGAGGTTCACTAGATTGATTCCAGAGATCCGGGGCTTGTCTCGTGAGGAGAGATTGAGCAGTTTAGGCCTATACTTGCTAGAGTTTAGAAGGATGAGAGGAGATCTAATTGAGGTACATAAGATGCTAAAGGGGATAGATAAAGTAGATGTGGAGCAGATGTTTCCCCTGTGGGGCATTATAGAATGAGAGGCCATAGTTTTAGGCTAAGGGGTGGTAGATTTAAATCAGAGATGGGGAGGATATACTTTTCTCAGAGTGCAGTGGATGCCGGGACGCGGAATAAATTTAAGGAGATAGGCAGGTTTTTAATTACTAACAGGTTGAAAGGTTATGGGGAGAGGGCGGGAAATTGGAGTTGAGGCCGAAATGAGATCAGCCATGATGGTATTGAATGGCGGGGCAGGCTGGAGGGGCTGAATTGCCGACTCCTGCTCCTAGGTCTTATGTTCTTATGTTCTTCAGCCTTAGGATCGTTCATTTTAGTGCTCAGTTCCAAAACGTCAGAACTGACATCTGGCCTTATTTGTTTGCCTAGCCCATTGAGTTGCCCAATTAGACTTCTGAGTTCCCTTTTTCCTGTTTCAGAAACCGCTGCGTCTTTCTGGGAAGCCCTGCTACGACATTCTCCAAATAGGATTGCTGATGTAAAAGGACGTGTGATCCGCACTGCCTGATTTCCAATCCAATGTACTTAAACACACCTGATTTCCAATCTTAAACTCCCTTCTGAGACAACTGTTTCAAATTCACTACCATCGCCCCACAAAAAAAATCATCTACATGCATCATAAAGATGCCTGCAAGTTTCCCTCCATGGTGCCAATAAAACATTGCCGGGTCTGTGCCCAACTTTAACAAAACTGAAATCACTGAGAGATACCACACTCTGGAGGCATTATTGAAACCACATACACATTTATTTAGATTCCAGAGAGCCTTTTCTGTGTTTGGCACCTCTTTGGTAGATGGAGAAAAACTTCCCTTTGAAGCTGGTGTCCCTGCAAAAAAAAAAGCAGCTTTAATATCAATGGATTTACATTCCCAAGCAATTGTAGCTAATAGGGCTAAAAAGATTTTCAGCATAACTTTCCCTGCCATAGATGAATCTAGTCTTATAACCTGGGCACCCAATTTTTTTTCAAACCCTCGTGCCACTAGCCTGGCTTTAGCTTTATAAGTCCCTTCAGAAAGCACCTTTTCTGTGCATATCCTTCAGAGAGACAGAGCTGGTTGTCCCCCATCTGGCACCTCCGTGTGTACCCCAAGTTCTTTCCACCTATGTAGTCCTTGCTGTTTAGCATCCTTTATTAATTTATCACCTAATTTGTTTGAAGCTACTAAGACTTCTCGATCACATGGGCTTCTGCTTCCTGTAGCGTTACCAGTCTGTGCCATATTCCTTGACCTTGTTAAGCTACGCCCTCTATCCTGCCTTCTATCCCGCTCCAGGCTGTTACCTTTTGATCTCCCTCTCCCATTTCTAGATGTTCTTTCAACTGTTTGTGATCTCTTCCTAGAGGCATGTTCAATCCCAGACCCACTGTCTGAACTGACACTGCATTTCTGTGCCATCCATTTTTGTACTGCATGGTCCCAACCATAGGCCTAACCTCCTGTCCTTTACCTCATACATTTAACCAGTTTTTATATTTTTCCAATGGTTTTCCTTGCTGTATCTATAATTGTCGCATCCTGCCATTGACTGGCCCCTTCTGGCCCCTTCTATCACTTTAGTGCCAGCTTTCGACACTTGTCGTCTGGGACAAATCGCTTCATCTTTTTCGTCCAAATTACTGTCTACACCTTCAGATACCCTGTCAACTTCAGCTACCTGGTCCTCACGATCATGCAACATATGGGTATGAGAAATACATGGTTCCTCGTCCCTTCTTACACTTTCAGATCCTGCTAAATTGTGGTCTGCACCAATTAACCTTTGATGAGCGTACCCAAACAGTCTGGTATCCCATTTATAAAATGACTGTTTTACTACCTTTACCTATAATCTTTCCCGGGCCTTTCCACTTGTTAAATCCTTCTCTCTTATTATATACCACATCTCCCTTGATTGAAAATAGTTCCCGATGGTCACACATTGTGTCTTAGAGCTCACTGAATTCTCTGAAACTTCCTTTAAGGAACACTCTTCTACTCACACGTAGTGCATTTAAATGCTCAGAAAAGGTGGAGCTAATCATAGTTCCCTCCCAAACTGGGGGATGATCACGTAGGACTGAAGGAATTTTTGTGTTTCTACCAAAAATCAACTGATGTGGACTGTAGCCTCCAACCATCTGCAGTGAATTCTTGGCGTGGACAGCCCATGCTAGAGCCGATGTTGTTATTTCCAGCTTGGTCTATCAGTCAATATTTTATGAAGCATCTCTTCTATAACGGCAGGATGCCTTTCACACACTCCATTACAAAAGGGGCTTTCAGCTGTGGTATTCATAACTATTATATTCATGTTTTCGCACATATCCCAGAACTTGTCATTAGCAAATTCCCCACCCCCCCCCCCCGACCCTAATTATCACTGAGGAATTTCACCGGTGCTCCCAATCTGCTCCCTATCCACTTCTCCATTACCTGATCCACAATTATTTTCTTTGCTTTACTGTATATGATTGTCGACTGGCTAAACCTTGTGGCCAAATCTACGAAATGTAAAATAAAAATGTTCTTTTCTTTATCCCACACCTTTAAATCAATTGCTACAACTTCATTGAAATCCCTCACTAAACGTAGACTCTCTATCAGCCAGGCTGGTGTCCTTCTAGATTTCTCACATATATCACATCTATTGCATATCTCCTCTACAAGTTGGGCATACTCTCCATCCCTTAGCAAAATTAGTTAGATATGGTAGTATCCAGATTGCGTCAACTGTAAATCCACAGGTTTTCCAAATACCTTGTCACTTTCCATATTCAGCTTCATTTGCGCTTTCTTCATCAATGGTCTGCTCAACAGCAACAGCAATAGACACTACATCGTACTGCTTAAAAGATTGACTCTGGCTATCTTACAGGGAATCAACACTCCTTTTATAGATTTTAGGGTATTATCATCTCCAAATCTATAACTGATGGAACTGTCAAATTCTTTAACCTTATTCCGGTCCTTGTCATTTAAGGAGTCCAGGTAGCATTTTAACCGGTCTATTCACAAACTGTAGATGTGCGTCCTCTATCTAGCACTGCACAGCTGAAGGACTCTGCAACCAAGACATTCATCACTGGGCTGAAACTTCTTGTAACTAATACAATGCCCTCTCTTTGGTCAATATCTCCATCTTCTTCTGAGTCTCCTGTCTCATGTTTAATTGCAAACACCTTATCATATCGTTAGGACAGTTCATTGCATAATGGTATTTTGAATGGCATCTAAAATACTGATTGTCCACACCCTGGGTATTTCTGGGTTCTTTTTGTTGTAAATCTCTAATTCTTTTCTCCTGCCATAATTATCCAAGGTGTTTCTGTCCCCATTGTTTCTAGTTACAAACCTCTTCTTGTACTGACGCCTGTGTCCTGTTTCTAAACAATCTTGCCACCTCGTTAACATTTTATCCTCCATGGAAAAGGACAGAGATAAGGCAGGAGTAAAAGTCTTGAACTGGGGGAAGGCACATTTTACAGAAATGAGAAGGGACTTGGCTGAGGTGGACTGGACAGCACTGCTGGAGGATAAAACAGTGGGAAACCAGTGGGAAGCACTAAAAAGCGAGATCCTAATTGTACAAAGTAGACATGTCGCCTACAAAAATAAGAGTGGGACTGCCAAATCTAGACCTCCCTGGTTGTCTAGAGGAATACAGGGGAAGATCAAACAGAAAAAGAAAGTGTACAATAGGCACAAAGAACTAAGCACTGCAGACAGCCTAGATGAATATAGGAAGTGCAGGGACGAAGTAAATAAGGAAATAAGCAAATAAGGAAATCAAAGAGAGGGCATGAAAAAAGATTAGCAAGTAAAGTTAAAGATAACCCAAAAATGTTTTACCAATACATTAATGCTAAACGGTTAGTTAAGGAAAAAGTGGGACCTATCAGAGATGAAGATGGGAACTTGTGTGTAGATGCAGAGGCTGTGGGAAGGGTTTTGAATGAATATTTTGTTTCCGTGTTTACAAAGGAAAGGGAGGATGTAGATATAGTAGTCCAGGAGGAACACTGCGAGATATTGGACGGGATAGTCATAAAGAGAGAGGAAGTACTTGAAGGGTTGAAATCCTTGAAAGTTGATAAGTCACCAGGGCCAGATGGATTGTTTCCGAGGCTGCTGAAGGAAGTCAGGGAGGAGATAGCAGATGCTCTGAGGATGATTTTCCAATCTTCACTAGATACAGAGGAGGTACCAGAGGACTGGAGAAATGCAAACGTAGTTCCATTGTTTAAAAAGGATCAAAGGAAATGCCAAACAATTATAGGCCAGTTAGTCTTACATCGGTGGTGAGCAAATTAGTAGAATCAATCCTGAGAGATGGGATTAACTGTCATGTGGAAAGGCATGGACTAGTCAGGGATGGTCAGCATGGATTTGTTAAAGGCAGGTCTTGCCTCACAAATTTGATTGAATTCTTTGAGGAAGTGACAAGAAGGGTTGATGAAGGTAGTGCAGTGGATGTTGTGTACATGGATCTTAGCAAGGCATTTGACAAGGTCCCACATTGCAGATTGATCAGGAAAGTAAAAGCCCATGGGATTCAGAGTAATGTGGCAAACTGGATAAAAGGTTGGCTTTGTAACAGGAAACAAAGGGTAATGGTCGATGGATGCCCTTGCGAATGGAAAGTTGTCTCAGGTGATGTTCCACAGGGCTCGGAGGTTTACAAGAATGTTGCCAGGGTTAGAAATGTGTAGCTACGAGGAGCGATTAGGGTTATTTTCCTTAGAACAAAGAAGGCTGAGAGGTGACTTGATCGATTAATTGTACAAAATTATGAGGGGAATAGATAGAGTGGACAGGATAAATTGTTTCCCTTGGTGGAGAATTCTAGATCCAGGGGACATAGATTCAAGATAAGTGGCAGAAGGTGTAGTGGGGACATGAGAGAGAACTTTTTTACGCAGAGGGTAGTGGGTGTCTTGAATTCGCTGCCCAAGTTGGTGGTAGAGGCAGAAACTCTAAACTCTTTTAAAAAGTACCTGGATCTGCACCTAAAGTGCTGTAAGCTGCAGGGCAATGGGCCGGGTGCAGGAAGGTGGGATTAGAAAGGGTCCCTGGGTGTCCTCGGCTGGCATGGACAAGATGGATCGAATGGCTTCCTTCTGTGCGGTAAGTTTTCTATGGTTCTATGTTCTGTCTTACCGCCGAATAGCCCATCTGCACAATGACCCTGTTGGAAAGGAATGTTTTCTAAGGAATTTTTTTTAAGAGCTTCTGACATCTGTCCTAGCAGTGTGTGTCTTTCTTCAAACTTAACTCCCGTTAGAACTAGAAGCCTGTCCATATTCGATACTTTGGCACAGTCTGGTAACTTGAATGCCAGCACCGATTGGGGAATTTCAAGACAGAGCTTTTACAATCTTGTATATAGTCTCCTGAATTCCATTATGTAATCTTCTATGAAATTTTCTTCCAATTTCCTAAATTTGTCAAAATTAGGCCATGCTTCATAAGCACTTAATAAAACATCTTTTTGATAGATCTTATCCATAAAACCTAATACAGTTTCCAAACCTTCATCTGTGTCCAAATGCTCAGGCTCCAACTCCGAAAATATTTTGCATCTTATTTTGCTTTCATTTGATAGCGACAGTGCCAAAGCCACCTACTGTCTTTTCTTTGGCAAGAGCGTAACCAGTGTCCACACGGTTACTTCATTTTTCCAATGGTCATATGGTTGATGCTCAGAAAACATCGGTGGGTAATCATTACCCCAACACGATACATTTTGATTCAGCCATTTTTTTTTTCATTTTTTTGAGTCACTCGAAACCACTCTGATCCTAAAGTTAACTCCAAAAACAGTCTTTTGTCCAAAGACAGCTTAGTTTCCAATCTTCTTACTTACAAGCAAGAACCATTTTCTGCTACCACTGTCATATTCCGACGGTTGTTTAGAAATGAAGACTGAAACCTTCAGACTGCGTTTTATTGCTCGTCATAAAACTCTCCACAGCCCCCACCAGTCTCAGCTGTTACCCCTTTTATACAACCAAATAGATACTTAGTTAAACAACCTAATAATTAGCAATTCAGCTTCTTTAACTGTTTCCTTCCCTAACAATGATGACCATGCAACCATTGTTGATTGTTGTAAAAACCCATCTGGTTCACTAATGCCCTTTAGGGATGGAAACCTGCTGTCCTTACCTGGTCTGGCCTTCATGTGACTCCAGACCCAATTCAATGTGATTGACTCTTAAATTCCTTCTGAACAAGGGCAATTAAGGATGGGCAATAAATGCTGGCCTTGCCAGCGATGCCCACATCCCATCAAATAAAAAAAAAGCACCATTTTCCAAGGTGAGTTCAGCAACACCTTTATCACCTGCTCACGGTGATTCGCTGTCACTCATAGGCAGCTGTTTAGGCACAGTCTGGCAATCTCCATGGCCATCTGTTCCATTGGACAGATGCTTCTCAGCCAGGCTGACCCACCCCCCCCCCCCCCCCCCCCCCCCCAGTCTGAGCCATCCCCTTAGAGATGGCAACATGAATTTATGTTAGCCTGATATATAGTGCATGGAGGGATATTGCTCATCCAGATGTGTTCTTTGTGCATCTACATGAGCTGTGTACATATACCAGCCTAATGCCTCGACTTACACCTTAGCTGCAACATGCAGAATATGACCCTTCCATCGGAGCTCTGTGTGGATGAGTCCAGCTATTCACCTTGCCAAAACACAGCAGGTAATTGAACCATTTCCGGCACTGAATCCCTAAGCGCTGATGGTGTCCTGCGGTGCTCACCGCAGTTGCAATTTGAATGCAGGACTTCTGGATGCAGCCAGAAGGGTACAGGGCTTGCCTCCTCTTCCGGACCTATTCCACCAAAATGTGAAGGGCCTGGTCAGAAAAGCATGAGGCAGCTGGACCCATCCCTTTCCCCATGACTCCTCTGTGTGACATTTATCAATAAAAATATAAGGCGGAAAGGGTAGTGAGCCATGCAGATTACAATGCTCTCATTCATTCCTTTGTACTGACATGCACTAGCAATTTTCACCATACCATCAATGATTACCGGGAAGGTTTGGTGGAGAAAATGGCTCTGCACAAATGTTTGGTGCCATTTTTGTTGTGGCTGTGACTCCAAAGTAACATGCTGTGCTGCGTAACTACTGACAGCCCGAGTGGTTTCAACCCTCTTAGTCACCCTTATGTTATGACAGTGTGTGGCTGTGAGGCACACTTGTCAGGGGGTGACAGTGTAGCTCATGCCAGTAGATGGGTGGCAAGAGGGCTAGTGGCTGGGATAATGAATGTGGCACTGTTCATCATTCATCCACCCACTGAATCTTGGCAGCTACCTACATGACTGCATGCCAGTTAGTGGTGGTGAGACAATGCTATTTCTGCGTCTTGTGAATCCATTCCATGTCTTCAGTAAGAAGAAAGCAAGATAGTGCGGCTGCTGGAAATCTGGAACAAAAACAAGAACACCTGGAAAAACTCAGCAGGTCTGACAGCATCTGCGGAGAGGAACACAGTTAACGTTTCGAGTCGAAACATCAACTGTATCCCACTCCGCAGATGCTGTCAGACCTGCTGAGTTTTTCCAGGTATTTTTGTTTCTGTTCGATGCTTTCAGTGGTTGATTAGAGTGCACTCTGATTAGGCAGCGGCAATGATAGTTCCTCCATAAGGAAAGGCCATAAGGGCCATCTGTGGCAGGGTCAGCTAACCGCTCGACAACATTTTTAGCTTTGTCGCTTACCTGACGAGGCAACAAGGCACAGGGACTTCAGCATCGATGAGCTCCCTCTCAAATGGGCCTTTCAGAAGGCCTGAGTCACCCTGTGCTGGAGCTGCCTCTGTCCCCCTCACTACTTGTGGGATTGCCCACCCTGACTTCTATTCTAGCCCACCCTCCCGGACCAAAAACCAAACGTTTGGGCAGACAGTTTTAGAAGTTAGGTTCGTGGAATTCACCAGTCTCTGTGCAGCTAACCCTGGAAAACCTGGGCCCACAATCAGACTCAGGTAATCGGTAATCTTCTTTGAAAAAGTTTTTTGCCAAGCTTTTTCAGAAATAGAAGCAATAACATCACTTCTGTACAGAGCTCTGAGATTGAAGAAGCTATTTGTGAGGTTTATAGATGAAGTTGAAGGCAGCAGTGGTTTGCACAGGGGTTCCAAAGGAAGCAACTCCTCTTGAAAGAAGCTTTGGACCTCTGCGACCACTTGACATGTTAATCTGAGCACACAGAAGCACTGCTGTTCAGATAGGCTGAGGAAGCTGAGCCTCCGCCCATAGATCCTCTCACGTCTCATGTCGGACATGCTTCCTGGGACCACAGCCACTCTGTTGCCCTGGTCTCTGCTGTTCTCACAAGGCTCTCCAGATAAGTGTTTGCACCTCTTTGTTATGCACCTGTGGGTCCCACCATAGCATGACGTTACTGCTCTGGATGGCGATTAACTTCCTCATCCGATGTCCAATCGAAAGCCTTCATGATGGGCTGCCATCCTGTTATTGTCTGCTTAAAACTTGTTGCGACTGAGATGGAAGGGATGCGCTGTCTGTCCCTGCTTCCACTACTCCACGGGTCACAGCATATATCTAAATGATGTTCCCAGCTAGCTATACGGCCAAATGTGTACTTTACCCATTATTAATCTCAGAATGACCACGCAATGTCCAGGTTTCTTCAATAAACCACAAAATTATTATAAAACTAGACTTGTCAAGTATAAGGGGCAAAGTTTATTAACATACAGTATGAAATATGGAAGTATAATAATTACTCTTTCTAAATACCCTAACTCACTCACACACACAGCAAAAAAGATAATAAAAGCAAAATAGAGGCATTCTGCCAACAAGTTAAAAGTCAATGGTTCAAGGGAAAAGGATAGACGGTGGGTCCTTGATATAATGTCTGGGTTATACGGTTGCTTTCCCAGCACTGGCCTGCGAAACAACCAATGACTCTTGCACTACTTTTCAGGTGGACTCAAGGAGAACTTGCAGTCAACCTGGACTCTAAAGGCGTCAAGGGGTTTGGGGAGGGCGGGAGTACGGCGTTGAGATAGAGGATCAGCCATTCTGGCTGCCCCCCGCAGCCATTTCATGCTCCAAAGGGCGTTAGTTGGCTGGAGGTGGGGCTTCTGCCCCTTAGTCAGGAGGAAGTCCTGAATCAAAGTGCTGCCGGCCAATCGGATTGGCCAGCAGTCCTCCAGTCCCTGCAGCACCAGAAGCTGCAGTGGACAGGACTGGGACTGCAAGCAGTTCCCAGACCCTAAATCTCAGGGGTCCAGGACCAGACAGGTTTGGGGGTTTGATGGCGGGGGGGGGAGGTGGGGCCTTGGAGGGTGGAACGAAGAGGGTTGGGGTGTTGCTGGAGAGGCTGGATGGTGGGAGGGGCAGGGAGCTCCTGCAGCGATCAGGCCTTTGTGGGGGAGGGAGTGCTTGATATTAAATGAAGGCACCACATCCCCCAACTCCTGCCTGAAGCTTGAACAGGGTTAATTTTTGGGCTTGCACCCTGCCCCTGAACGCCTCCCACCAGCCTGAAAATTGAAGCTGGGCTGGAAAAACAGCCAATAATTGGCCACTTAAAGGCCTCAATTGAGGCAAGGATGGACTGTCTGGAAGTCAGCGGGAAGGCCCTCCGGAAAGCTTTATGCCTACCACACACACCGCCCCCCCCCACCCCACCACCCCCACATCCCCCTCCCCGACTGGCAGGAGGACCATAAAATCCTGACCACTGATTAGTTTGCTGAGATACAGGAACCCCGTGGTGGAGAGGTTTAATACAGATACCTGGAGAAATAAATTACTTAAAACTTGCCTGATTACCATGAACTGATGATCAAAACACCATTGCTAATGACTGACCCATCCTCAGTGAGCAAGTTACTGATAAGCAAGCAAACCCCTCTCCATTAAATCCACGAGTGGGAGAGTTGGAGAAGCGCTGCATTTGTGCTTGGAATTTTTTACAATTTTTAGTTCCCACACAATGCAACCCAACTTCAGTTTAAGGTTAAAATTTGTGCCATAGGTTGTCGGTGTTTTGACTCCCTATTTCAATGGAGGGGCTTCTCTACTTACAGCACCATCCACAATCAATGATCCCTTCGAACAGCAGACCAAGGAACATTGGGTGGAATTTAATACCCTTTCCCGCGGCAAGTATGGTGGTGGGGGAGCATTTAAATTTTAAATCTATGGAATTCATTGCCACAGAAGGCTGTGGAGGCCAGGTCATTGAGTGTATTTAAGACCGAGATAGATAGGTTCTTGACTGGTAAGGGGATCAAAGGTTACGGGGAGAAGGCGGGAGAATGGGGTTGAGAATCTTATCATCCATGATTGAATGGCGGAGCAGACTCCGATGGGCCGAATGTCCTAATTTCTGCTCCTATGTCTTATGTGTCATCTAATTGGGTGAGAGGCTGCTGGGTGAGGACTTTGCCACCGTCTGGCCCCTGCCCTGATTAATTCCTGCCCTGATTAATTCCAAAGCCCGCCTGTTGAGGACCTTAAGCAGGCGATTACTGCTGTTGTCTGTCATCATTACTGCTGCAGCCAACACGCCGTGCAGGGTATCAAAGCAAATCCTGTCAGAGTTGCTTGTGGACTTATGGCCGGGGTGCGGGGAGGCCCTCATTTATAGAGCGGTTAAAGCACAGAAGGAGGCCATGGTGGCTAGATCTCTGCCGGAGCAATTTACCCAGTGCCACTCTTGGCCTTTCCCCATAGCCCTGCAAATGTTATCTCTTCATGGGGTTATCCAATTCCTTTATGAAAGCCATCATTGAATTTGCCTCCACCACACCCTCAAGCACTGCATTGCAGCTCATAAACAATCACTGCATAGAAATGTTTTTCCTCATCTCGCAGTTGAATCGTCTTAAATTTGTGGCCTTTGTTTCTCAGCCCTTCTGCCAACAGGAAGAATTTTTCCCTATCTACTCCGTTCAGTCTCCTCATGATTTTAAAATCTCCTCTGAATCTTCTCTTCTCCAAGGAGGACAGCCCCAGATTTTTAATCTATCCATGTAAGGCACAGAGTGCCGATCAAGGGATGTGACATCAGGTTGGGTGAGGGAAGTGGCATGGTGACAGCCAGCCCCTGCCCTTGCTGCTGAACAGCACCCCCCCCCTCCTGCCATTACTCACCTCTGCCTAGGTCCATCAGCGATCTATATCCTTAGGTGTGTGTAGTTTCTGCAGCTGCCATATCTCCATGGTGGTGCTGCTGAATGTTGAAGTGTTGCTGGCCTCTAACTGGCTAGCAGGGAGGATTTCTGTCACTAGGACCTTTGATTCTGTCCAGTTGGGTGCCTGATCGGCCTTCCTGAACAGAGGCAATGTGGGATCTTGTAGGTTCTCCAGCCAGTCGGCAAGACCCACATTACCCCTGTCAGTTAAATACCGCCTATTGCATGGAAATACAGTCTAGAGCTTCCCCTACACTACTTCATGATACAGTCGCAGGGAAGGTACAATTCAGGTTGGATCCAGAGTTATGCCCCCTCTACACTGTCCCCATCAAATGCTTCCAATGCAGGTACAGCACAGCTCCCTATACACTCCCCCCTCAGTCTTGAATCAGTGAAACCATGCTTACCATGCTGAAGTGTCACTTCAGTAATCAGAATTTTCTGCTTTTGTTTTACCTTCAGGAATGTTCGGACATCTGCTGTGAACCAGCAACCTGTACATTCAAACCTGGTGCACTATGTTCATCCACTGGCGCCTGCTGCGAAGATTGTCAAGTAAGATCTCATTGGGACAGTCTGTGCTGCACAGAGCAGGTCTGGGTACAAACAGGGTATTGGAGTGGTGTGCCACAGGGATCAGTGCTGGGGCCTCAACTTTTTACAATTTATATAAATGACTTGGATGAACACAAAGATAGATAGTATTTTAAATGTAAGGAGAATAGAAGGTGGCTACAAAAAGATATAAGTGAGTGGGCAAAGATCTGCCAAATGGAGTACAATGTGGGAAAATGTGAAATTGTCCATTTTGGCTGGAAAAATAAAAAGTGAAGCTTATTATCTAAATGGTGAGAGATTGCAGAGCTCTGAGATGCGGGGGGATCTGGGTGTCCTAGTGCATGAATTGCAAAAGGCTAGTCTGCAGGTACAGCAGGTAATTAGGAAAGCTAATAGAATGTTATAATTTATTGCAAGGAGAGTTGAACACAAAAGTTATGCTTCAGTTGTACAGAGCATTGGTGAGACCACATCTGGAGTAGTGTGTACAGAATTGGTCTCCTTATTTATGGAAGGATGTAAATGTATTGGAAGCAGTGCAGAGAAGGTTTACCAGACTAATACCAGGAATGGGCGGGTTGTCTTATGAGGAAAGGTTGGGCAGGCTAGGCTTGTATCCACTGGAGTTTAGAAAAGTTAGAGGTGACTTGATTGAAACATATAAGATCCTGAGGGGTCTTGGCAGAGTGGATGTGGGGAGGAGGTTTCCTTTTGTAGGAGAATCTAGAACTAGGGGGTCACTGTTTAAAAATGAGGGGTCGTCCATTTGGGACAGAGATGAGGCGAAACATTTTCACTCAGAGGGTCATGAGTCTTTGCAACTCTTTCTTAAAAGGCAGTGGAAGCAGTGCCTTTGAATATTTTAAAGACAGAGGTAGGTAGATTCTTGATAAGCAAGGGGGCAAAAGGTTATCGGGGGTAGGTGGGAATGTGGAGTTGAGGTTACAATAAGATCAGCCATGGTCTTATTGAATGGCGGAGCATATTCGAAGGGCTGAGTGGCCTACTCCTGTTCCTAATTCGTACGTTCGTATGTGATTGGGAGGGAGGTGAGCTTAGTGATTGCGAGGGAGGAGAGGTTGACAGTCGGGAGGGAGGAGAGGTTTTTGAATGGGAGGGATGAGAGGTTGGTGAATGGGAGGGAGGAGAGGAGGATGAATGGGAGGGAGGAGAGGTTGGTGAATGGGAGGGAGGAGAGGAGGTTGATTGGAAGGGAGGAGAGGTTGGTTAATGGGAGGGAGGAGAGGAGGATGAATGGGAGGGAGGAGAGGAGGTTGATTGGAAAGGAGGAGAGGTTGGTTAATGGGAGGGAGGAGAGGAGGATGAATGGGAGGGAGGAGAGGAGGTTGATTGGAAGGGAGGAGAGGTTGGTTAATAGGAGGGAGGAGAGGAGGATGAATGGGACGGAGGAGAGGAGGTTGAGTGGAAGGGAGGAGAGGTTGGTTAATGGGAGGGAGGAGAGGAGGATGAATGGGAAGGAGGAGAGGTGGATGAATGGGAGGGAGGAGAGGAGGTTGATTGAAAGGGAGGAGAGGAGGGTGAATGGGAGGGAGGAGAGGAGGTTGATTGGAAGGGAGGAGAGGTTGGTTAATAGGAGGGAGGAGAGGAGGATGAATGGGACGGAGGAGAGGAGGTTGAGTGGAAGGGAGGAGAGGTTGGTTAATGGGAGGGAGGAGAGGAGGATGAATGGGAGGGAGGAGAGGAGGTTGATTGGGAGGGAGGAGAGGTTGGTTAATGGAAAGGAGGAGAGGTGGATGAATGGGAGGGAGGAGAGGAGGTTGATTGAAAGGGAGGAGAGGAGGGTGAATGGGAGGGAGGAGAGGAGGTTGATTGGAAGGGAGGAGAGGTTGGTTAATGGGAGGGAGGAGAGGAGGATGAATGGGACGGAGGAGAGGAGGTTGATTGGAAAGGAGGAGAGGTTGGTTAATGGGAGGGAGGAGAGGAGGATGAATGAAAGGAGGAGAGGTTGGTTAATGGGAGGGAGGAGAGGAGGATGAATGGGAGGGAGGAGAGGTTGGTGAATGGGAGGGAGGAGAGGAGGTTGATTGGAAGGGAGGAGAGGTTGGTTAATGGGAGGGAGGAGAGGAGGATGAATGGGAGGGAGGAGAGGAGGTTGATTGGAAAGGAGGAGAGGTTGGTTAATGGGAGGGAGGAGAGGAGGATGAATGGGAGGGAGGAGAGGAGGTCGATTGGGAGGGAGGAGAGGTTGGTTAATAGGAGGGAGGAGAGGAGGATGAATGGGAGGGAGGAGAGGAGGTTGATTGAAAGGGAGGAGAGGAGGATGAATGGGAGGGAGGAGAGGAGGTTGATTGAAAGGAGAGGAGGATGAATGGGAGGGAGGAGAGGAGGTTGATTGGGAGGGAGGAGAGGTTGGTTAATGGGAAGGAGGAGAGGTGGATGAATGGGAGGGAGGAGAGGAGGTTGATTGAAAGGGAGGAGAGGAGGGTGAATGGGAGGGAGGAGAGGAGGTTGATTGGGAGGGAGGAGAGGTTGGTTAATGGGAAGGAGGAGAGGTGGATGAATGGGAGGGAGGAGAGGAGGTTGATTGGGAGGGAGGAGAGGTTGGTTAATGGGAAGGAGGAGAGGTGGATGAATGGGAGGGAGGAGAGGAGGTTGATTGAAAGGGAGGAGAGGAGGGTGAATGGGAGGGAGGAGAGGAGGTTGATTGGGAGGGAGGAGAGGTTGGTTAATGGGAAGGAGGAGAGGTGGATGAATGGGAGGGAGGAGAGGAGGTTGATTGGGAGGGAGGAGAGGTTGGTTAATGGGAAGGAGGAGAGGTGGATGAATGGGAGGGAGGAGAGGAGGTTGATTGAAAGGGAGGAGAGGAGGGTGAATGGGAGGGAGGAGAGGAGGTTGATTGGGAGGGAGGAGAGGTTGGTTAATGGGAAGGAGGAGAGGTGGATGAATGGGGGTGAGGAGAGCTTGGTGATTGGGAGGGTGAATAAAGACATTGCAGGGAATAGAATTTAAAAATTGAAATTAAAGGTTCTCTATGTAAAAATGCAAAGCATCTGCAATCAGATAGATGAGCTCATGGTACAAATAGAGATAAATGATTTTGATTTAATCACCATTGCAGAGACATGGTTAAAAGATGATCAAGGGTGGGAAATAAATATTCCAGGAAGACAGTCAGCATGGTGAAGGAGGAGGGTTAGCTCTGATAGTAAAAAATAATATAACGACATTTTTGAGAAAGGATCTAGCCTCAGAAGGTCATGAAGTAGAATCAGCATAGGTGGAAATTAAGAATAGCAAGAGTCAGAAAACACAGGTGGGAGAAGTTTATAGGTCCCCTAACAGTAGTTATCCCAATGGGCAGAGCAGTAAACAAGGAATTATTGGAGCTTGTAACAAAGGCAGTGCAATAATTGTTGGGGACTTTAATCTTCATATGGACTGGGACAATCAAATTAGCTAATGGGCCTGGAAGATGAGTTTGTTTTCATGACAGTTTCTTGGAACAATACATTGTAGAATCCACTAGGGATAAAGCTATCTTCAATCTAGTATTATGTAATGAAGCAGGGTTCATTAGTAATGTCATAGTAAAAGATTTTCTGGACTTCCTCAGGGTAGTGTCCTCGGTCCAACCATCTTCACTGCTTCATCAATGATCTTCCTTCCATCATAAGGTCAGAAGTGAGGATGTTCGCTGATGATTGCACAATGTTCAGCACCATTCATGACTCCTCAGACACTGAAGCAGTCCATGTCCAAATGCAGCAAGACCTGGACAATATCCAGGCTTGGGCTGACAAGTGGCAAGTAACATTCGTACCACACAAGTGTCAGGCAGTGACCATCTCCAACAAGAGAGAATCTAACCATTGCTGCTTGTTGTTCAATAGCATTACCATCACTGAATCTCCCACTTAAATCCTGGGGGTTACTATTGACCAGAAACTGAACTGGACTAGCCATATAAATACTGTGGCTACAAGAGCAGGTCAGGGGCTAGGAATAGTGTGACGAGTAACTCACCTCCTGACTCCCCAAAGCCTGTCCACCGTCTACAAGGCACAAGTCAGGAGTGTGATGAAACACTCTCCACTTGCCTGGATGAGTGCAGCTCCAACAACACTCAAGAGGCTTGACACCATCCAGGACAAAGCAGCCCGCTTGATCGGCATCACATCCACAAACATGCACTCCCTCTACCACCAACACATAGTAACAGCAGTGTGTGTACCATTGACAAGGTGCACTGCAGGAACTCACCAAGGCTCCTTCATCAGCACCTTCCAAACCCACAACCACTACCACCTAGAAGGACAAGGGCAGCAGATAGATGGGAACACCACCACCTGGAAGTTCTTCTCCAAGTCACTCACCATCCTGACTCGGAATATCAGCCATTCCTTCACTGTCACTGGGTCAAAATCCTGGATCTCCCTCCCTAACAGCACTGTGGGTGTACCTACACCACGTGAACTGCAGCGGTTCAAGAAGGCAGCTCACCACCACCTTCTCAAAGGCAACTAGGGATGGGCAATAAATGCTGACCCAGCCAGCGAAGCCCACATCCCGTGAATGAATAAAAAACAAAAGGAGAGGCTTACAGTGTTTCAAAAAATAATGATAAGCCTGAGGATTGGAAGTGATTTCGAAACCAGCAGAGGGTCAGCAAAATTATAAAAAGGGGGAAAATAGTATATGAGAGTAAACTAGCCAGGAATGTAAACATAGATTGTAAGAGCTTAGAGAAGTCCCTAAAGAGGATGAGAGCAGCTAAAATAATCAGTGGTCCCTTAGGAGCAGAGGGAAGAGAAATTATCATTGGGAATGAGGATCTAGCAGAGGCATTGAACAAGTATTTTGTGTCTGTTGTCACAGTAGAAGATACAAGTTTCATATCAGAAATAGATGGTAACCGAGCGGTTGAAATGAATGAGGAAATTAAGGAAATTAATTTCAGCAGAGAAAAAGTATTGGAAAAACTTAAGGGACCAAAATCTGACAAATCCCCGGGACCTAATGGCCCAGAGTCTCTAAAAGAGAAAGCTGCAGAGATAGTGGATTGCTAGCTATGATTTACCAAAATTCCTTAAATTTGGGGCCTATCCCAATTGATTGGACGTTGGCTAATGTTACGCCATTTTTCAGGGAAGGAGGGAGAGAGAAAACAGTGAACAACAGGCCAATTAGCCTAACATCAGTTGTTGGGAATATGCTGGAATCTATTATTAAGGAAGTCCTAACAATGCACTTAGAAAAACATAGTATGATTAGAACAAGACAACATGATTTTACTAAGAGAAAATCCTGTTTGACAAATTTATTAGTTCTTGAGGGTGTAACTAGTAGAGTAGATAAAGGGGAACCAGTTAATGCCGCATACCTGGATTTCCAAAAGATATTCTTAAGGTGCCACACAAAAGCTTTATATGTAGGATATGGGATGCTGGCTATTACGAACTCTATATGTACAGTGCTTCTTGTACTCTGTCTTTATTAGAACTCAATGCAACATGGTTGCTTCCAGTCAGTGCCTCATGGCAGAGGTCACATGACTACAGCAAGCCAGGTAGGACCTCTAGTACATGATTGCATTTTAATCCAAACGTCCCCTTAATTTGCACGCACTATCATTTGTAACTGAGTTACCCAAGTTACCCACTATAAAACAACTGTTCTCATGCAATAACAAATTGTTCGCTAATCTAGTCAGTTTCATCATATATGTTCGTGAAATTGTGTACATCTCTTAATGGCACCCATGTGCATTTTCATTGGCTGTTAAGCTGGGTGGTGTTCCCTCTCCGGGGAGTTTCATTCCCTGGCACTTGTTGGTGCCGTGGTAACGGTTGTTGTTGTTCTGTTCCATTGTTCGGTAACGGTGGACCTCTGGGAATGATGGTTTTTCAGTACCCTGTCGGTGTGCTTTTCCACTCAAGGATTGACTTGTATACATCTGTGCTAGATTTGCTCAATTCCATGATGATTCCTTAGGCGATTTTCACTGCTGCCTCAGCCTTTCCATTCAACTTGGGATGTGTGTACAGTGAGGTCCCATCTTTCTGATCGGCCACCAGTAGTAGAGAAATGTCTTCTGTAGTTGTGCCTATATCCCTGCGGTTGTGCCGGTATATTTAGTCATTCACATTCACTGTGTAAGATCATGAAGATAACTGCTCTACCTATGTCCAAAAATTGCTGCATGGGGTTGACTGCTGTTGAGAGCACTGAGCCTTTGCACCCTGACTGTCTCTCCAACTTTGGCAATGGTTTGGCAGTTTTGTCAAAATTAAATTTGGCTTTCTGCTGTTTCACCTTGATTTTTTTCACTCACACTTGTTACCACTTCTGGCTTCAGCAGCTTTTTTGCTATTGGAAGAGTAGTTTGGCTGCAGCATGATATTAGTCTTTGGTCTGGACTACCTAATTTCCATGCCTTCAGTCGGTGTGCTTTTCCACTCAAGGATTGACTTGTATACATCTGTGCTAGATTTGCTCAATTTCTTGATGATTCCTTAGGCGATTTTCACTGCTGCCTCAGCCTTTCCATTCAACTTGGGATGTGTAGAGACGATGGTTTGGTGTTGAATTTCCCAATCCTCTATAAAGTGGCTGAATTCTTCAATGCATGAAATGAGGGGTCACTCATCACAATGTCTGGAATGCTGTAATGATTGGAGTGTGCTTTAAGGCGTTCTGCAGTCTCACCGGTTGTCAGCCAGGAGTCAGAATAGTAATCTGCAGTGATAAGATAATCAGTTCCTGCTAGAGTGAAGAGGTTACTCCCAGCTTCATCCCTGATCTGTTTGGGATTTCATGCATCACCAATGGCCCTCTAGCTTGTTTAGCTTGGTACTTGCTACAAGCACTGCACTGGGTGATGTGGTCCTTAATTTCATTGCCCATGTTTGGCCAGTAGAACACTTGCCTTCCTCAGATTTAAATCAATTCCTTGATGGCTTGCATGGATGTGCTTCACACCCACTGAAAGCCTTTTGGTCAGTGAAGATGTAAGGAAGGCACCATAGATGAATAGCTTGGGAAATAGGAACAATATATTTGAGACCTATTGTGTCATTGAAAGTTTTTGGGACGAATAACACTGGAACAGTCCAGCTGTCCCACTGAAACATGTAACTAGCTTTCAAAGAAAACACCACAACACAACTTACAGAACATGTTTCACAGAGGAGTTCATACCATAGTTCGAGTTCGTACCATCTAATGACACCAAGATTGATGATGACACATGCGGATTACACAAAGATTGGCCGGGTGGTTAACAGTGAGGTTGAGTGTCTTGGGCTACAGGAAGATATAGACGGGATGATCAAATGGGCAGATACCTGGCAGATGGAATTTAACGCTGAAAAGTGTGAGGTGATACACTTTGGAAGGAGTAATTTGACAAGGAAGTATTCAATGAACAGCATGAAACTAGGAAGTTCTGAGGAACAAAGGGACCTTGGCGTGTGTGTCCATAGATCTCTGAAGACGGAGGGGCATGTTAGTGGGGTGGTGAAAAAAGCATATGGGACACTTGCCTTTATCAATCGAGGCATAGATGACAAAAGTAGGGAGGTCATGTTGGAGTTGTATAGAACCTTGGTGAGGCCACAGCTGGAATACTGTGTGCAGTTCTGGTCTCAACATTATAGGAAGGATGTGATTGCACTGGAGGGGGTGCAGAGGAGATTCACCAGGATGTTGCCAGGGATGAAACATTTAAGTTATGAAGAGAGGTTGGATCGACTTGGGTTGTGTTTGTTGGAGCAGAGAAGACTGAGGGGCAACCTGATCGAGGTGTACAAGATTATGAGGGGCATGGACAGGGTGGATAGGGAGCAGCTGTTCCCCTTAGTTGAAGGGTCAGTCACGAGGGCAAAATAAGTTCAAGGTGAGGGACAGGAGGTTCAGGGGGGATGTGAGGAGAAACCTTTTTACCCAGAGGGTGGTGACGGTCTGGAATGCGCTGCCTGGGAGGGTGGTGGAGGCGGGTTGTCTCACATCCTTTAGAAAGTACCTGGATGAGCATTTGTCACGTGATAACATTCAAGGCTATGGGCCAAGTGCTGGTAAATGGGGTTAGGTAGGTAGGTCAGGTGTTTCTTACATGTCGGTGCAGACTCGATGGGCCGAAGGGCCTCTTCTGCACTGTGTGATTCTGTGATTCTGTGATCTCTTGTCTCATCTCATCCTGGGTAATGACCCTGTTTTCTTTGTACAAGATGCCATCTTTGGCTGTCAATTCCTCTCTGCATGCCCAATATGGTCTTCTGACCACAGGTGTGTCCTTGATGTTCTCAGCCCATCCTTTTATCGCTACTTCCTGCTGTACTTGGGGAGTTACATTTTGTTGGGTAGTTCACTTGATTTGAGCAAGGTGCTTGTCTGTCAGACTCAATGGCCGAGTATGGACCTGTCGCACATGGGATGGAAAACCTGACAGACCAGCAATGGATCCATTGACTTTCAGCAGGAATTTCCAGCCCCACCAGTGGCGGGACCAGAAAATCCTGGCCAATGTCTCTATGGGTTAATGACTTCCAGAGCATGTTGACATGCTACTTTGCATTGAATCTGGAAGATTTTACCTTCCTTTTTAGCATCCTCAACTTCTCTCATAGGGAGTGGTTCTCTTGACAACCTATCAGGGGTGTACATCTGCTTCTCTTGCTTGCATGTCACTTCCAGATGACATCTCTGTAAATGAAGTAACATTCTTTGCAGACACTTTGGAGCAGATAGTAGCAGTTTGAAAAAAATGTTTGAAGTGCCTTGTGGTCGGACTCCACTGTGACTTGGGCCTGAATTTTCCCCTTGGCGATTTGGGGGCGGGGCCCGCTCGCCAAGGGGAAAATGACTCGGGATGACGATGTCATCCCGGCCCCTTTAAATTTTTAGGAAGGCGGGTGAACAGCCAAATCAGCTGTCCGCCCGCCAACCTGTCAAAGGCCAATTGAGGCCATTGACAGGCTCATTAAGGTAATTAAAGGCCCTGCCCGTCCAACCTTAAGGCTGGCGGACAGGCCAGGAGCCCCGGCAGGTTTCTGATAACGCATAAAAACTTCATCCACTGGCGCAATGAGGTTTCATGTCCGTTTTAAAAAAGTCTAATAAAGTTTATGTCCTTTTTATTAACATGTCCCATCTCGTGTGACATTGTCACATGAGGGGGACACGTTAATAATTTTTAAATTTTTCCACTTTTTGACTTTTCGTATCTGTCACGAATCTCCCTGAGCCAGGACTTTGCCTCAGGGAACAGTGCTCCCTTTCGTGCGCATGTGCTAAAGATCGCATTTTGACAGCTGGGGGTTCCCTTCTCCCACCCTGCACAGGGAGCACATAGCACTTCCCGTAGGGCAGGTCGCTGGGTGGGCCTTAATTGGCCCGCCCACTCAAAATGGCGGCGGGCCCCGTTTCGGTGGTGGGAGTCGGCTGTCTGCCCGCCGCCGAGCCGGTGGGGCCCGCCCGCCCACCAAGGGCTAAATTCTGCCCTTTGTCTCTCCCAAGCAGTTATTGATGAAAATTTTCACCAGCTAAAACAATAGCCAGGGGTTCTTTCTCAATCCAAGCCTAGTGCCGTGCAGTTTGCATTAACACCCTGGATGCAAATGCAACTTCTTGTCCTTGCTGAATTAGGATTGTTGCACGATATGTCTCGCTGGCTTCACACTGCAAGGTGACTTCATCATATACTTCAGAATTCTTCAGCATCGGCGTTGTCGTCACTAGCTATTCGATTTAAGTGAACGCTGCTTCTTCTTTTGTGCCCCTATGCCACTGCACATTCTTGGCAGTGAGCTAGCGGGATGTTCACACCCCAACAACGAATTAGACAAAAAATCTGCTAACCAGTGCACCAATACAACCAATTGCTGCACAGCTTTAGCGTCTGTTGGTCGCTGCATTGCTGGTACAGCTCTCACCCTGTCAGGATCCAGGTGAAGACCTTTTGCTGTCAGTACGTGACCTATTGTACTTGACTTCAGGCATCTTCAGTTGCACCTTTTTCTTGTTCAGCTTCAAGTTTATCTGGTGTGCTCTCTCCAGCAGTAGCACTAGATTCTGACCGTGGTCAGAAATCCTTCTTCATTGCGTCTACACCTCCATAGACTAGCAGGTTATCCGCTATGGCTTCCACTTTGAAAGATCACTGACTGCCTCATCTTGTCTCCATTGATGCTCTTCTGGAGCCATGGAAATGCCAAATGGCAAGTGCAACCATCCCATATGGCATCCAGAAAGTCATCAGAAAGCTGCTGCTTTCAACCTGCTTCACTTGCCAGTAATCATCCTTCGCACCCAGTGCAGTGAATATCTTTGCCTTAGCAAGTTGCAGCAAAATTTCTTTATTGGATGGCATGGGTTAGTGAGATCTTTTCAGTGCTTTATTTAGATCCTTTGGCTCTGTGCATACCCTCAGCTTTCCAGGTTGTTTCACTGCTACCACGCTGCTAGTTCAGTCTGTAGGAGTTGCCACTTTTTTGATTACTCCCTTCTTTTCCAGCTCTTCTATCTTGTCTTGTAGGCTGGATTTGAGGGCAGCTGGAACTCTTCTTGGCAGATGCTCAGTTGGTCTTACACTCACATCTACTTTGAGATAATATTCACCAGGAAGACATCCAAATTCTGCAAACACATCTTTGTGCTCTTCCTAACCTGTTCAGCGGTCAATGGTTTGAGGTGCTGCAACACATTGTAATCCCTTTTGTTTATGATTACCAGTCCAAGCTTTAGACTTGCTCCAGCTGAGATGATTGGCTTTTGCTTACCTTCTACGATCTGGAGCTCCAGACCTTCACTCTTGCCATTGCACTGGGCTCTCAGGTTAAATTGTCCTCTCGGCACAAGTATTGTGTCATCATCTAGCCTCAACCTTACTATCGAGGGCTTCATTTTGGGATCACCACGTTGAGCCATTTCTCCCAGGTGATGATGTTGCATGATGCACCAGTGTCTATCTGACACTCGTGTTTACTTAATGCTCTCCTTCTGCAGTCATCAGTCTAACAGAAACAAACCATATAGACTTGACAGAGGCAACTTGAGCATAGTGATTCATCAGAATTTTCAGCGGATATCTCTTTAGTGGCCATCTATATAGGCTTGTTTGCTTCAGTTATGACACAGCAGTTAGTAAAGGCTGAATTGTTTAAAACCCAGAGGGAAACTTTGAACAACTGTCATAACCTATATTTCAATTGGTATGTTTGAGATGCAGTTCTGAATTCAGGACTAAGACCACCGAGCCTCAAGAGGTTTTTAATATAAAACTAAATTAAACATTTATTAATTTAAAAACAAATTTAAATACATGCATACATCTACAAATTACTAAATTACTACCATAATAACTTTTAAGCAAATCCCCAAATTAATCATTCCCAGGTAAATCTTCATCAAGGCAAGAATAACCCATAGGCTTTAAACAGGCACCAGGCAAAGAACATTTGATCTTATAAATTCAAAATGAGGTTCCTTTCAATTCGCAGACACAGTTGTAGGGCTTACAGGCTGGTTAGATCTTACGTGCCTCTGACCTGCACACACAAAATTCCTTTCTGTTTATACCTAGCTTGCCCTTTGAATGTAAGTTTTCCATTGTGTTACTAGGTCTTTTAATTTTACCTCTCATAACAATAATTCTTTCATTCCACCAATTTTATTAGCAACATAAACACATTGCTTAGTGACTCCTAGCTATATGCAAGCTTTTACCCACTCTTTTGAATGGTCTATTCAACAAATGCAAATTGCACTTTACCTTTTACTCCTAACATTTATCTAATTAGCTGATTTAGAAGTTATCATAGTAGTAATGTGTAGATCTATGTATGTATTTAAAAATCATTTCTGTTATTAATAAATGTTGAACATAAGACTTGGTGGTCTTATTACTACTGAATTCAAGGCACGCCAACTTAAAATTTATACAAGCTGCAAAATAAGTTGTGACAGTTGTTTCAAGTTTCCCTTTGGGATTTGAACAACTCAGCATTTATCATTGGCTGAGTCATAACAAAAATTGAGGGCTCGCCTGGGAAATATTTGAAATTCCTTGATTTTTTTTGGAGTTGTTGAATCTTAATGTTACAAGTATGAGAAGCACAATGAATTCGGGAGTTGGTGTGAGATTTTTTTTGTAGTGGTGAGACTGCAATATGGCTTGGGCAGTTGCTCAGACTAGTTTGGGCATTGAAGTTATAACTTTGGCTGGTTTACAAATGTATCTAAAGTTAAGTTACTGGAGTTGGTGGGTAAATTATAACTGGGGTTACCTGCAGGGACTAAGAAAGTCGATATAATTGAAGGCATAGCACACTATTTAAAATTAGAAGCGATACCTGACACTAGTGAGTCACAGCTGCAAGTAGTAAGACTTCAGCTAGAAATGAAGAGGTCTGAATTTGAACAAGAAAAGGAACTGAAAATACTTGAGCTAGAGGCAGAAGGAAAAGAAAAATGGAACAGGCAGAAAGGCAGGAGAGAGAAAGAAAACAAGAAAGGGAGTTAGAAATGGCAAAGTTAGAAAAGGAGGAAAGAGAAAAAGAAATAGAGAGAGAGAGAGAGAGAAAGAGTTCCAACTTAAAATGCAGGCATTTAAAAAAGAGATGCTAGTAGGTGAAGAAGGACTTATTCCCAGACCAGAGCCCAGTGGGGAGGTGTTTAAATTTGTACACGCTCTTCCAAAGTTTGAGAAAGAGACTTTGAAGCATTCTTTATTTCATTTGAGAAGACAGCTAAACAGGTGAAATGGCCACAGGAAAACTGGACATTGTTGTTACAATCAAGGTTGGTGGATAGAGCACATGATGTTCATGCTTCACTGTCAGAAAAAGTGCTGGTGAATTATGATGTGGTAAAAAATAATTTTGAGTGTATATGAGTTGATTCCAGAGGCATACTGGCAGAATATGAGAAAACAGCCTGGGCAAACTTATTTAGAATTTGAGAGCGTAAAACAAAGTAATTTCGAATGGTGGATATGGACATTAAAAATAGAGACAACATATGCAGCTCTTAGAGAAGTAATTCTTTTGGAAGGACTTAAAGATTCAATTCCTTCGGTGGTGAGAACTCATGGAGGAACAAAGAGTTGAATCTGTAAGGCAAGCAGCAGAGATATCTGATGATTATGAGTTAGTTCAGAGAGCCAAACCTTATTCCTGTCACCCTTTCAAATCAGAAAAGGATAGAAAGTGGGAAGGTGAAAGGAAGGTGGGTAGTCAGGGAAGAGAAGGAGTAGCCGGAAATTACCAGAATTAAAAGGAAGGTGCTGAGGGTAGAGGTGACATTCAAAAATTGAGGTGTTTTCATTGTAATAAAGTTGGGAGTCAGTGTGCTGGAAATTGTAGGGAAAATCTGTTGGAGTTATAACGGTGCAGCAAAGTTCTGAAAGTAAATGTACTGTGGGTTCTGAGGTTCAGGCTCGTGAAAATACAATGGTTTGTGTACAGGTAAGACAGGAAGAATCAGTGATAGCTAAATAAGTGGGAATGTGTTCACAATTTATCCAGGAGAATTCTGAGGACCAGGTTCCAGAGATGTTTAAAGATTTTGCATTTGAAAGGAAAGTCTTTCCATGTGTACAGTGTGGAGTAGGTAAAGGCATTAAAATTTTATGAGACACAGGGACTAGTCAATCCTTAACGTTGTGGGATAGTGATATTTGTTGTTCAGAGGGAATATTTCAGGAACAGATGATATAAGTAGGGTTCATAGAGATCCTAAACCTATTCCATTGTGGAAGGTACGTTTAAAGAGTAAGTGGAGAACAGGCAAAGTGACAATTGGAGTGATGGAAAAAATTGCCCATTGGAGGGGTTCAATTTATTTTGGGTAATGATATAGCTGGATCATAAATGTGGGTGATGCCTGTGGTAGTTGAGCAGCCTGTAGAGATGTCTTCAACAGAAGTGTTGCATAGAGAGCACCCTGGATTGTTTCCAGATTGTGTGATAATGAAATCACAGGCTCATAGGTTGAAACAAGAAAAACAAGAAGGACAGGCAGTTCAAAGGCAGGAAGAGGGTGGTGAAATCTAGTTACCTGCCACTGTGTTTGGTAACATTGTTCTGGAAGAAAGACTGGAAAACAATTCAGCTGATGGGTTTAACTGTGTGAAGTCACAGAAAAAAGATTTGCAAATACAAAATTTAATCAGACAGCTCACTCAGACACAGAAGCAAAATGTATTCCATATATTACCTTAAGGGTAATATATTAATGAGAAAATGGAGGCTGTATCATGTTTCAGCAAATGAAAGGTGGAGGGATGTGCATCAGATTGTTATACCAGTTGGGAATAGAAATGAGATTCTGAGGATAGCTCATGGAAGTCCAATGGGGGACATTTAGTAATTAGAAAGACACAGGCCTGGATTGCATAGGGATGTAGCCACATTCTGTAGAACATGTCACACATGTCAGGTGATAGGGAAACCATAAGCAGTGATTGAGCTCACATTTTTAATTCCAATTTCAACATTTGAAGAGCTTTTTACTAGGGACATGATTGATTTTGTAAGACCCCTTCCTAAGATGAAAAGTGGAAATCAGTGCCAATAATGGATGCGTCTACCAGATTTCCTGAAGCAATACCTTTGAGAAAGATTACAACAAAGAAGATTGTGGAAGAGTTAACTAAATATTTTATAGGATACGGTTTACCTAAGGAAGTGCATTCAGATCAGGGTTCAGATTTTATCTCACAGTTGTTTAAAGAAGTAATGAACAGTTTGGGGATAAAACAGTTTAAGTGAACAGTTTATCATCCGGAGTCACGGGGGGGGGGAGGGGGCTTTGGAAGGATGGTAGCAACCTGCAAAAGCTATGATGAGGGTTGTACAGTCAGGATCATCCACAGGATTGGGATGGAAGAATTCCATTTTTGTTATTTGCAATAGGGATGCTCCTAATGCATCGACTGGTTTTAGTCCTTTTGAATTAGTCTATGGTCATGAGGTAAGGGGACCATTGAAATTGATTTATGAGCAATTGGTGGGTCAAAATTCAGAAACTACTCTCCTGGATTAGGCATCAAACTTCAGAGAGAGATTGGACAGAGCATGTGAGAAACCAATCAAGGACTCTCAAATATCCAGGATGAGCCCGCAATTTGTTATGACCTGGCACATGATGTGCGCCAGGTGGACCGAATCCACAAGGGAAATTTGGTCGCACGGTCACAACAGTTTTGCAATTTGTATTTATTATGAGGTGTGCGCACTGAATTCAGAGGTAATAAATCCACCAAGACATTTGGAGATTTTTAAAAATTAAATTAAAATATTTATTAACAAAATATAAAAGATTTCAAGCACATACAATTGCCTACAACTATAATAACTCCTAAAATTCCTAATTATCCTGACCCCCAGTTACACTCCCTTTGAGGCAACAGTCCAGAATAGATTTTAGATTTAAAACACAACCAGCAAGTTAACACAATATCCACTTGACAGTGGAATTCCAAATGACTTTCCCCAACTTCAGTTTTGTTATATAACAGACTCACACACAAATGCTGGAGGCTTCATTAAGGCTATTTTACACCCTCCTGTTAAATCTTACATGGCACAGCCAATGATAAATGTTGAGCTGCTCCAATCCCAAAGGGAAACTTGAAACAACTGGCCCAACTCTTTTGGAATTTGTATAAATTTCGAGATGCGTGCCTTGAATGAAGTAATAATAAGACCACCGAGTATTACAGGTTTCTTACAAAACTAAAGTAAACCTATATTAATAGAAGAAATGATTTTAAATACACACATAAATCTACAAATTAATACTATAATAACTTCTAAATCCCCTAGTTAATCTTACTCCCAGTTACACTTTCCTTAAGGTAACAGTAAGACACATACGTTTTTTAAAAGCTCAGGCAAAGAAATACGATACCCCAAACAATCCAATTCAAAACGTGTTTTCTTAACTTCAGTTCTTTGTAGACAGCAACTTGAGGAGTAGATGCTGGAGGCTTTTCACACTTGTTAGATGTTAGAATGTCTACTCTCACACCCAGCCTTCGCTCCTTTATACATATTTTCCCCTTTGAATGCAAACTCCCATTGTTTCACCATGTCTTCCGACTTCACCTTTCTAATAATAAACATCTTCCATAGTGCCAATTTTACCAATAATCTTTGGGAAAAATGAACACACTGGCCAGGATTTTTCAGTCAGCATGTGGGGATGGGCCTGACCTGCCGGCAAGTAAAATGATGCATGATGATGGGCGTGTGCCCATGTGTCTCGCAATGTTTCGTTCGGCGAGCGCACACTGGAAGGGAGCCACTAACATAAAAATTGAGCACCTTGGTCACTTTTATGGCCATGAGCAGTGGATGCCCTCCATGTCCCTGTGGTCCCAAACCCTACAGCAGGTGGCAGGTGTGACTGACTAGTTCCCTCGACATGTGCAGTCTTCAGTGACAGTGGGTCTTGGTCATCTGTAGGAATGAAAGGTGGTGTCTATAAACCCTGGGTCTAGCTAGACACTGACCATCGCTGTCTCTCTGTGATTCTTCAGCAGTGTGTGCGGGAGCCCCAGCTGCCCCTTCTTCCTGAGGGTGCTACTCCTCTCTCTGTACAACCAGCTGTCTCAGCCACTCTCTTATCTTTGATGTCCGCTCCCTGTACACCACAAGGCATACAGCTAGGTCACCAGGCTCCATGACCCTGATGCACTCCTTCTGCAGGATGAAAGAGAGAGATGCTTGGGTTAGCTTAGGTGCCCTAAGAACATCTCTTGGTTAAATCCGAGGGCCCTTTAACTCATCACAGAGCGGACTGGCCACCACTTGGCTAGCCAGAGATTAGTGCACCGCGTGGCTGCCCAAAGCCCCATCCTCCTCTGCCCCTCTCCACCTGACCGATTGGCGGCAGCTTTGCCCATTGGCCTGCATGCTGTGCTCTCAGCTCAGGCACAGGTATTCTCCTAACCCGCACTGCAAGGCTGCACTGTTAGCTTGAACGCTGGGGGACACTGGTCCAATCTTGAATGATTACATTACAAGGGGCTGTGACTGCCTCCACCAGTGACTGCTCCACGGTCAGGTTTAGCAAGGAGATTGTACAATGTGCCCAGTCGTCCAACTGTTCTGCAGTCCACTAAAACGCTTATTACTTTGCAGTATATTAGCATGGATAGAGGATTGGCTAACTAATAGAAGACAGAGAGTTGGGATAAGGGGGGAATTTTCAGGATGGTAACCTGTAACTAGTGGAGTGCCACAGGGATCAGTAATGGGGCCACAATTATTTACAATATATATTAATGACTTGGATGAGGGAAGTGAATGTACTATCGCCAAGTTTGCAGATGATACAAAAATAGGTGAGAAGGCAAGTGATGAGGATGACACAGGGAGTCTTCAGAGAGATATGGACAGGTTAAGTGAGTGGGCAAAAAAGTGGCAGATGGAATATAATGTGGGAAAATGTGAGGTTCTGCACTTTGGCAGGAAGAATAGAGGAGCTGAATATTATTTAAATGGAGAAAGACTGCAGAAAGCTTGCACAGAGGGATTCGGGAGTCCTTGTGCATTGAATCTCAAAAAGCTAATTTACAAGTTCAGTAGGTAATAGGGAAGGCAAATGGAATGTTGACCTTTATTTCAAAGGGAATGGAGTATAAAAATAAGGAAGTCTTGTGAAAGCTGTTCATGGCATGAGTTAGACGACACCTAGAATACTGTGAACGGTTTTGGTCCCCTTATCTAAGGAAAGATATACTGGCATTGGAGGCAGTCCAGAGAAGGTTCATTAGGTTGATCTCAGGATTGGAGGGATTTTCTTATGAGGAGAGGTTGAGTAGGTTGGGCTTGTACTCATTGGATTTTAGAAGAATGAGAGGCGACCTTATTGAAACATAAAAGATTCTTAGAGGGCTTGACAGGGAAGATGTTGAGAGGTTGTTTTCCCTCGTGGGAGAGTCTAGGACCAGAGGGCATAATCTCAGAGTAAGGGGTCGCCCATTTAAAACAGAGATGAGGGGGCATTTCTTCTCTCAGAGGGTAGTTAATCTGTACTGCAGAGGGCTGTAGAAGCTGGGTCGTTAAGTATATTCAGGGTGGAGATAGATTTTTAATCAGTAAGGGAATAAAGAGTTATGGGGAAAAGGCAGGAAAGTGGAATTGAGTATTATCAGATCAGCCATGATCTCATTGAATGGTGGAGCAGACTCAATGGGCCGAATGGCCTACTTTTGCTCCTATGTCTTATGGTCTTATGGTCCTATCACAACAATTTTGCAATTTGTGTTTATTACAAGAAGGTTTGTGCACTGAAGTCAGAAGTAATCAGTTCACTGCCATCTTTAGAGATTTTAAAGATTAAATAAAACATTTATTAACAAAATAAAAGAAAACCTAACACACAAGACTACAATTACTCAGTTACATTTAGTTTTATAACAGTTCTCACAAGATTTCTACTTAACTGAACTCCCAAATACAAAACCCCATTCAGGCAATACTTCAAATAGATGCTTAATCTATAAAACATCCAGCAATATTACCACAAGCACCCACAGTTGCCATGAGGGATGTATTTCACAGCTTCTCTCTCCGTCTCACTCAACAATGGAACCGCAAAAGCTTTTAACCTTGGTTACTGGACAAGCAAACTTCTCCAGGGCGGCTAGAGGCTTTTCCACAGGCCTGTTTCACACAGTGCACCTTCAAGGTCTCACACGGCCACCCCTATACAGCTTTCCATCTTTCTTTAAATAGATTTCCTCTCTTTTAATCTGTAAATCTCATAGATTTAATCTTTCTTTGGAAGTTTCTTTTCCCAGAATATAAAAATATTTCATGTTGTCATTATGGTCAGTTACTTTTGGGAGAAATAAATTTAATAACTTTGCCTTATTTATCTTGCCAGCGATAAACATCTTTTTCTGTTCCTTTGAAAATCACAACTCTCAACTTAAAATGCAAATTCCATTCACGCTGTATCTGCTCAGACTTCATCCCAGCTTACCCATCTCCATTTCAAATGCCTGTTTTACACCGAACCCCTTTTGATGATTCTGATCTTGTCTGCAGTTTAATTAAACCAGACACACACACACACACACACACAAGCATACACACACACAGTCTCCACAAGCCTGCTTCAGTATCCCACAGTAATATTAGGAAAAAAAGGACTTCCTTTACATTATTCAGCCATGGATGATGCATCCTTCTCAGAGTCTTTCTTTCTTAGTGGGATAAATCTTTGTTGAGAGTTATTAAACATCTCCTTAAAATGCTGCCGGTGCATCTCTACTGTCCCTCACCATTGACCAAATCTGACGACCCTATCCTAAGTGGTGTGACCACCTCCTGGAATAAAGTATCCAGGTAACTTTCCTGCTCCCTGATGCATCGCAGTATCTGCAGCTTGGCCTCCTGAATGACTTTGAACCCAAGGACCTCCAGTCACTGGCACTTACTATGGATGTGTTTTCCCTGGATCACACAGATTATCCAGGAACTTCCACATTCTGTAAATGCAGCACACGAACTTCCCTTAGGGGGAGGTGGTGGCATAGTGGTATTGTCACCAGAACGGTAATCTGGAAACCCAGGGGGAATACTCTGGGGATCCTGGTTTGAATCCCACCATGGCAGATGGTGGAATTTAAATCTAATAAAAATCTGGAATTAAAATTCTAATGATGACTGTGAAACCATTGCCGATTGTCATAAAAACCCTTCTGGTTTACCAATGTCTACTAGGGAAGGAAATCTGCTGTCCTTACCTGGTCTGGCCTACATGTGATTCCAGGCCCACAGCAATGTGGTTGACAAGTAGATGCCCTCTGAACAAGAGCAATTAGGGATGGTCACTAAATGGTGGACAAGCCAGTGACACCCGCATCCCATGAACAAGTAAAATAAAACACTGCCATCTTTATTATGTCTTAATTAATTAGTTCTTATTTTCTTAATTAATTCATAATTAATTTGACAAGATCATGGTTGATCGAGAGGAGAGGCCAGTGATCGAAAGGAAGAGGAGAGATCAGTGATTGAGAGGAGAGGTCAGTGATCGAGAGGTGGCGAGGTCAGTGATTCAGAGGGAGAGGTCAGCGATCAAGAGGAGGAGAGGTCAGTGATCGAGAGGAGGAGAGGTCAGCGATCGAGAGGAGGAGAGGTCAGCGATCGAGAGGAGGAGAGGTCAGTGATCGAGAGGAGGAGAGGTCAGTGATTGAGAGGAGGAGAGGTCAGTGATTGAGAGGAGGAGAGGTCAGCGATCGAGAGGAGGAGAGGTCGGTGATCGAGAGGAGGAGAGGTCAGTGATTGAGAGGAGGAGAGGTCAGTGATTGAGAGGAGAGGTCAGTGATCGAGAGGAGGAGAGGTCAGCGATTGAGAGGATAGGTCAGTGATCGAGAGGAGAGGTCAGTGATCGAGAGGAGGAGAGGTCAGAAATCGAGAGGAGGAGAGGTCAGTGATTGAGAGGAGGAGAGGTCAGTGATGGAGAGGAGGAGAGGTCAGTGATTGAGAGGAGAGGTCAGTGATCGAGAGGAGGAGAGGTAAGTGATCGAGAGGAGGAGAGGTCAGTGATCGAGAGGAGGAGAGGTCACTGATTGAGAGGAGAGGTCAGTGATCGAGAGGAGGCGAGGTAAGTGATCGAGAGGAGGAGAGGTCAGTGATCGAGAGGAGGAGAGGTCAGTGATCGAGAGGAGGAGAGGTCAGTGATTGAGAGGAGGAGAGGTCAGTGATTGAGAGGAGAGGTCAGTGATCGAGAGGAGGAGAGGTCAGTGATTGAGAGGAGGAGAGGTCAGTGATTGAGAGGAGAGGTCAGTGATTGAGAAGAGGAGAGGTCAGTGATTGAGAGGAGAGGTCAGTGATTCAGAGGGAGAGGTCAGTGATCGAGAGGAGGAGAGGTCACTGATTGAGAGGAGAGGACAGCGATCGAGAGGAGGAGAGGTCAGCGATCGAGAGGAGGAGAGGTCAGTGATCGAGAGGAGGAGAGGTCAGTGATTGAGAGGAGGAGAGGTCAGTGATTGAGAGGAGAGATCAGTGATCGAGAGGTGGAGAGGTCAGTGATCGAGAGGAGGGGAGGTCAGTGGTCGAGAGGAGGAGAGGTCAGTGATTGAGAGGAGAGGTAAGTGATTGAGAGGAGAGGTCAGTGATTGAGAGGAGGAGAGGACAGTGATCGAGAGGAGGAGAGGTCAGTGATTCAGAGGGAGAGGTCAGCGATCAAGATGAGGAGAGGTCAGTGATCGAGAGGAGGAGAGGTCAGCGATCGAGAGGAGGAGAGGTCAGCGATCGAGAGGAGGAGGGGTCAGTGATCGAGAGGAGGAGATGTCAGTGATCGAGAGGAGGAGAGGTCAGTGATCGAGAGGAGCAGAGGTCAGTGATCGAGAGGAGGAGAGTTCAGTGATCGAGAGGAGGAGAGGTCAGTGTTCGAGAGGAGGAGAGGTCAGTGATTGAGAGGGAGAGGAGAGGTCAGAGATTGAGAGGGAGAGGAGAGGTCAGTGACTGAGAGGAGGAGTGATCAGTGATTGAGAGGAGAGGTCAGTGATCGAGAGGAGAGGTCACTGATTGAGAGGAGAGGTCAGTGATCGAGAGGAGGAGCGGTCAGTGATCGAGAGGAGGAGACGTCAATGATTGAGAGGAGGAGGGTTCAGCAATCGAGAGGAGGAGAGGTCAGTGATTGAGAGGAGGAGAGGACAGTGATCGAGAGGAGGAGAGGTCAGTGATTCAGAGGGAGAGGTCAGCGATCAAGATGAGGAGAGGTCAGTGATCGAGAGGAGGAGAGGTCAGCGATCGAGAGGAGGAGAGGTCAGCGATCGAGAGGAGGAGAGGTCAGCGATCGAGAGGAGGAGAGGTCAGTGATCGAGAGTAGGAGAGGTCAGTGATTGAGAGGGAGAGGAGAGGTCAGCGATTGAGAGGGAGAGAGTAGGTCAGTGACTGAGAGGAGAGGTCAGTGATCGAGAGGAGGAGAGGTCAGTGATTGAGAGGAGGAGAGGTCAGTGATTGAGAGGAGAGGTCAATGATCGAGAGGAGGAGAGGTCAGTGATCGAGAGGAGGAGAGGTCAGTGATAAGAGGAGGAGAGGTCAGTGATCGAGAGGAGGAGAGGTCAGTGACCGGGAGGAGGAGAGGTCAGCGATTGAGAGGAGGAGAGGTCAGTGATTGAGAGGGAGAGGAGAGGTCAGTGATTGAGAGGAGAGGTCAGTGATTGAGAGGAGAGGTCAGTGATCGAGAGGAGGAGTGGTCAGTGATCGAGAGGAGAGGTCAGTGATCGAGAGGAGGAGAGGTCAGTGATCAAGCTGAGGAGAAGTCAGTGATCGAGAGGCGGAGAGGTCAGTGATCGAGAGGAGCAGAGGTCAGTGATCGAGAGGAGGAGAGGTCAGTGATTGAGAGGAGGAGAGGTCAGTGATCGAGAGGAGGAGAGGTCAGTGATTGAGAGGAGGAGAGGTCAGTGATTGAGAGGAGAGGTCAGTGATTGAGAGGAGAGGTCAGTGATTGAGTGGAGGAGAGGACAGTGATCGAGAGGAGGAGAGGTCAGTGATTGAGAGGAGGAGAGGTCAGTGATCGAGAGGAGGAGAGGTCAGTGATTGAGAGGAGGAGAGGTCAGTGATTGAGAGAGAGGTCAGTGATTGGGAGGAGAGGTAAGTGATTGAGAGGAGAGGTCAGTGATTGAGAGGAGGAGAGGACAGTGATCGAGAGGAGGAGAGGTCAGTGATTCAGAGGGAGAGGTCAGCGATTAAGATGAGGAGAGATCAGTGATCGAGAGGAGGAGAGGTCAGCGATCGAGAGGAGGAGAGGTCAGCGATCGAGAGGAGGAGGGGTCAGTGATCGAGAGGAGGAGAGGTCAGTGATCGAGAGGAGGAGAGGTCAGCGATCGAGAGGAGCAGAGGTCAGTGATCGAGAGGAGCAGAGGTCAGTGATCGAGAGGAGGAGAGGTCAGTGATCGAGAGGAGGAGAGGTCAGTGATTGAGAGGAGGAGAGGTCAGTGATTGAGAGGGAGAGGAGAGGTCAGAGATTGAGAGGGAGAGGAGAGGTCAGTGACTGAGAGGAGGAGTGATCAGTGATTGAGAGGAGAGGTCAGTGATCGAGAGGAGAGGTCACTGATTGAGAGGAGAGGTCAGTGATCGAGAGGAGGAGCGGTCAGTGATTGAGAGGAGGAGACGTCAATGATTGAGAGGAGGAGGGTTCAGCGATCAAGAGGAGGAGAGGTCAGTGATTGAGAGGAGGAGAGGACAGTGATCGAGAGGAGGAGAGGTCAGTGATTCAGAGGGAGAGGTCAGCGATCAAAATGAGGAGAGGTCAGTGATCGAGAGGAGGAGAGGTCAGCGATCGAGAGGAGGAGAGGTCAGCGGTCGAGAGGAGGAGAGGTCAGCGATCGAGAGGAGGAGAGGTCAGTGATCGAGAGGAGGAGAAGTCAGTGATTGAGAGGGAGAGGAGAGGTCAGCGATTGAGAGGGAGAGAGTAGGTCAGTGACTGAGAGTAGAGGTCAGTGATCGAGAGGAGGAGAGGTCAGTGATTGAGAGGAGGAGAGGTCAGTGATTGAGAGGAGAGGTCAGTGATCGAGAGGAGGAGAGGTCAATGATCGAGAGGAGGAGAGGTCAGTGATAAGAGGAGGAGAGGTCAGTGATCGAGAGGAGGAGAGGTCAGTGACCGAGAGGAGGAGAGATCAGCGATTGAGAGGAGGAGAGGTCAGTGATTGAGAGGGAGAGGAGAGGTCAGTGATTGAGAGGAGAGGTCAGTGATCGAGAGGAGGAGAGGTCAGTGATCGAGAGGAGAGGTCAGTGATCGAGAGGAGGAGAGGTCAGTGATCAAGCGGAGGAGAGGTCAGTGATCGAGAGGAGGAGAGGTCAGTGATCGAGAGGAGCAGAGGTCAGTGATCGAGAGGAGGAGAGGTCAGTGATTGAGAGGAGGAGAGGTCAGTGATCGAGAGGAGGAGAGGTCAGTGATTGAGAGGAGGAGAGGTCAGTGATTGAGAGGAGAGGTCAGTGATTGAGAGGAGAGGTCAGTGATTGAGAGGAGGAGAGGACAGTGATCGAGAGGACGAGAGGTCAGTGATTGAGAGGAGGAGAGGTCAGTGATCGAGAGGAGGAGAGGTCAGCGATCGAGAGGAGGAGAGGTCGGTGATCGAGAGGAGGAGAGGTCAGTGATTGAGAGGAGGAGAGGTCAGTGATTGAGAGGAGAGGTCAGTGATCGAGAGGAGGAGAGGTCAGCGATTGAGAGGATAGGTCAGTGATCGAGAGGAGAGGTCAGTGATCGAGAGGAGGAGAGGTCAGAAATCGAGAGGAGGAGAGGTCAGTGATTGAGAGGAGGAGAGGTCAGTGATGGAGAGGAGGAGAGGTCAGTGATTGAGAGGAGAGGTCAGTGATCGAGAGGAGGAGAGGTAAGTGATCGAGAGGAGGAGAGGTCAGTGATCGAGAGGAGGAGAGGTCACTGATTGAGAGGAGAGGTCAGTGATCGAGAGGAGGCGAGGTAAGTGATCGAGAGGAGGAGAGGTCAGTGATCGAGAGGAGGAGAGGTCAGTGATTGAGAGGAGGAGAGGTCAGTGATTGAGAGGAGAGGTCAGTGATCGAGAGGAGGAGAGGTCAGTGATTGAGAGGAGGAGAGGTCAGTGATTGAGAGGAGAGGTCAGTGATTGAGAAGAGGAGAGGTCAGTGATTGAGAGGAGAGGTCAGTGATTCAGAGGGAGAGGTCAGTGATCGAGAGGAGGAGAGGTCACTGATTGAGAGGAGAGGACAGCGATCGAGAGGAGGAGAGGTCAGCGATCGAGAGGAGGAGAGGTCAGTGATCGAGAGGAGGAGAGGTCAGTGATTGAGAGGAGGAGAGGTCAGTGATTGAGAGGAGAGATCAGTGATCGAGAGGTGGAGAGGTCAGTGATCGAGAGGAGTGGAGGTCAGTGGTCGAGAGGAGGAGAGGTCAGTGATTGAGAGGAGAGGTAAGTGATTGAGAGGAGAGGTCAGTGATTGAGAGGAGGAGAGGACAGTGATCGAGAGGAGGAGAGGTCAGTGATTCAGAGGGAGAGGTCAGCGATCAAGATGAGGAGAGGTCAGTGATCGAGAGGAGGAGAGGTCAGCGATCGAGAGGAGGAGAGGTCAGCGATCGAGAGGAGGAGGGGTCAGTGATCGAGAGGAGGAGATGTCAGTGATCGAGAGGAGGAGAGGTCAGTGATCAGAGGAGCAGAGGTCAGTGATCGAGAGGATGAGAGTTCAGTGATCGAGAGGAGGAGAGGTCAGTGTTCGAGAGGAGGAGAGGTCAGTGATTGAGAGGGAGAGGAGAGGTCAGAGATTGAGAGGGAGAGGAGAGGTCAGTGACTGAGAGGAGGAGTGATCAGTGATTGAGAGGAGAGGTCAGTGATCGAGAGGAGAGGTCACTGATTGAGAGGAGAGGTCAGTGATCGAGAGGAGGAGCGGTCAGTGATTGAGAGGAGGAGACGTCAATGATTGAGAGGAGGAGGGTTCAGCAATCGAGAGGAGGAGAGGTCAGTGATTGAGAGGAGGAGAGGACAGTGATCGAGAGGAGGAGAGGTCAGTGATTCAGAGGGAGAGGTCAGCGATCAAGATGAGGAGAGGTCAGTGATCGAGAGGAGGAGAGGTCAGCGATCGAGAGGAGGAGAGGTCAGCGATCGAGAGGAGGAGAGGTCAGCGATCGAGAGGAGGAGAGGTCAGTGATCGAGAGTAGGAGAGGTCAGTGATTGAGAGGGAGAGGAGAGGTCAGCGATTGAGAGGGAGAGAGTAGGTCAGTGACTGAGAGGAGAGGTCAGTGATCGAGAGGAGGAGAGGTCAGTGATTGAGAGGAGGAGAGGTCAGTGAGTGAGAGGAGAGGTCAATGATCGAGAGGAGGAGAGGTCAGTGATCGAGAGGAGGAGAGGTCAGTGATAAGAGGAGGAGAGGTCAGTGATCGAGAGGAGGAGAGGTCAGTGACCGGGAGGAGGAGAGGTCAGCGATTGAGAGGAGGAGAGGTCAGTGATTGAGAGGGAGAGGAGAGGTCAGTGATTGAGAGGAGAGGTCAGTGATTGAGAGGAGAGGTCAGTGATCGAGAGGAGGAGTGGTCAGTGATCGAGAGGAGAGGTCAGTGATCGAGAGGAGGAGAGGTCAGTGATCAAGCTGAGGAGAAGTCAGTGATCGAGAGGCGGAGAGGTCAGTGATCGAGAGGAGCAGAGGTCAGTGATCGAGAGGAGGAGAGGTCAGTGATTGAGAGGAGGAGAGGTCAGTGATCGAGAGGAGGAGAGGTCAGTGATTGAGAGGAGGAGAGGTCAGTGATTGAGAGGAGAGGTCAGTGATTGAGAGGAGAGGTCAGTGATTGAGAGGAGGAGAGGACAGTGATCGAGAGGAGGAGAGGTCAGTGATTGAGAGGAGGAGAGGTCAGTGATCGAGAGGAGGAGAGGTCAGTGATTGAGAGGAGGAGAGGTCAGTGATTGAGAGGAGAGGTCAGTGATTGGGAGGAGAGGTAAGTGATTGAGAGGAGAGGTCAGTGATTGAGAGGAGGAGAGGACAGTGATCGAGAGGAGGAGAGGTCAGTGATTCAGAGGGAGAGGTCAGCGATTAAGATGAGGAGAGATCAGTGATCGAGAGGAGGAGAGGTCAGCGATCGAGAGGAGGAGAGGTCAGCGATCGAGAGGAGGAGGGGTCAGTGATCGAGAGGAGGAGAGGTCAGTGATCGAGAGGAGGAGAGGTCAGCGATCGAGAGGAGCAGAGGTCAGTGATCGAGAGGAGCAGAGGTCAGTGATCGAGAGGAGGAGAGGTCAGTGATCGAGAGGAGGAGAGGTCAGTGATTGAGAGGAGGAGAGGTCAGTGATTGAGAGGAGGAGGAGAGGTCAGAGATTGAGAGGGAGAGGAGAGGTCAGTGACTGAGAGGAGGAGTGATCAGTGATTGAGAGGAGAGGTCAGTGATCGAGAGGAGAGGTCACTGATTGAGAGGAGAGGTCAGTGATCGAGAGGAGGAGCGGTCAGTGATTGAGAGGAGGGGACGTCAATGATTGAGAGGAGGAGGGTTCAGCAATCGAGAGGAGGAGAGGTCAGTGATTGAGAGGAGGAGAAGACAGTGATCGAGAGGAGGAGAGGTCAGTGATTCAGAGGGAGAGGTCAGCGATCAAGATGAGGAGAGGTCAGTGATCGAGAGGAGGAGAGGTCAGCGATCGAGAGGAGGAGAGGTCAGCGATCGAGAGGAGGAGAGGTCAGCGATCGAGAGGAGGAGAGGTCAGTGATCGAGAGTAGGAGAGGTCAGTGATTGACAGGGAGAGGAGAGGTCAGCGATTGAGAGGGAGAGAGTAGGTCAGTGACTGAGAGGAGAGGTCAGTGTTCGAGAGGAGGAGAGGTCAGTGATTGAGAGGAGGAGAGGTCAGTGATTGAGAGGAGAGGTCAGTGATCGAGAGGAGGAGAGGTCAATGATCGAGAGGAGGAGAGGTCAGTGATAAGAGGAGGAGAGGTCAGTGATCGAGAGGAGGAGAGGTCAGTGACCGAGAGGAGGAGAGATCAGCGATTGAGAGGAGGAGAGGTCAGTGATTGAGAGGGAGAGGAGAGGTCAGTGATTGAGAGGAGAGGTCAGTGATCGAGAGGAGAGGTCAGTGATCGAGAGGAGGAGAGGTCAGTGATCAAGCGGAGGAGAGGTCAGTGACCGAGAGGAGGAGAGGTCAGTGATCGAGAGGAGCAGAGGTCAGTGATCGAGAGGAGGAGAGGTCAGTGATTGAGAGGAGGAGAGGTCAGTGATCGAGAGGAGGAGAGGTCAGTGATTGAGAGGAGGAGAGGTCAGTGATTGAGAGGAGAGGTCAGTGATTGAGAGGAGAGGTCAGTGATTGAGAGGAGGAGAGGACAGTGATCGAGAGGACGAGAGGTCAGTGATTGAGAGGAGGAGAGGTCAGTGATCGAGAGGAGGAGAGGTCAGCGATCGAGAGGAGCAGAGGTCAGTGATCAAGAGGAGGAGAGGTCAGTAATCGAGAGGAGGAGAGGTCAGTGATCGAGAGGAGGAGAGGTCAGTGATTGAGAGGAGGAGAGGTCAGTGATTGAGAGGGAGAGGAGAGGTCAGAGATTGAGAGGGAGAGGAGAGGTCAGTGACTGAGAGGAGGAGTGATCAGTGATTGAGAGGAGAGGTCAGTGATCGAGAGGAGAGGTCAGTGATTGAGAGGAGAGGTCAGTGATTCAGAGGGAGAGGTCAGTGATCGAGAGGAGGAGAGGTCACTGATTGAGAGGAGAGGACAGCGATCGAGAGGAGGAGAGGTCAGCGATCGAGAGGAGGAGAGGTCAGTGATCGAGAGGAGGAGAGGTCAGTGATTGAGAGGAGGAGAGGTCAGTGATTGAGAGGAGAGATCAGTGATCGAGAGGAGGAGAGGTCAGTGATCGAGAGGAGGGGAGGTCAGTGGTCGAGAGGAGGAGAGGTCAGTGATTGAGAGGAGAGGTAAGTGATTGAGAGGAGAGGTCAGTGATTGAGAGGAGGAGAGGACAGTGATCGAGAGGAGGAGAGGTCAGTGATTCAGAGGGAGAGGTCAGCGATCAAGATGAGGAGAGGTCAGTGATCGAGAGGAGGAGAGGTCAGCGATCGAGAGGAGGAGAGGTCAGCGATCGAGAGGAGGAGGGGTCAGTGATCGAGAGGAGGAGATGTCAGTGATCGAGAGGAGTAGAGGTCAGTGATCGAGAGGAGCAGAGGTCAGTGATCGAGAGGATGAGCGTTCAGTGATCGAGAGGAGGAGAGGTCAGTGTTCGAGAGGAGGAGAGGTCAGTGATTGAGCGGGAGAGGAGAGGTCAGAGATTGAGAGGGAGAGGAGAGGTCAGTGACTGAGAGGAGGAGTGATCAGTGATTGAGAGGAGAGGTCAGTGATCGAGAGGAGAGGTCAATGATTGAGAGGAGAGGTCAGTGATCGAGAGGAGGAGCGGTCAGTGATTGAGAGGAGGGGACGTCAATGATTGAGAGGAGGAGGGTTCAGCAATCGAGAGGAGGAGAGGTCAGTGATTGAGAGGAGGAGAAGACAGTGATCGAGAGGAGGAGAGGTCAGTGATTCAGAGGGAGAGGTCAGCGATCAAGATGAGGAGAGGTCAGTGATCGAGAGGAGGAGAGGTCAGCGATCGAGAGGAGGAGAGGTCAGCGATCGAGAGGAGGAGAGGTCAGCGATCGAGAGGAGGAGAGGTCAGTGATCGAGAGTAGGAGAGGTCAGTGATTGAGAGGGAGAGGAGAGGTCAGCGATTGAGAGGGAGAGAGTAGGTCAGTGACTGAGAGGAGAGGTCAGTGATCGAGAGGAGGAGAGGTCAGTGATTGAGAGGAGGAGAGGTCAGTGATTGAGAGGAGAGGTCAATGATCGAGAGGAGGAGAGGTCAGTGATCGAGAGGAGGAGAGGTCAGTGATAAGAGGAGGAGAGGTCAGTGATCGAGAGGAGGAGAGGTCAGTGACCGGGAGGAGGAGAGGTCAGCGATTGAGAGGAGGAGAGGTCAGTGATTGAGAGGGGGAGGAGAGGTCAGTGATTGAGAGGAGAGGTCAGTGATTGAGAGGAGAGGTCAGTGATCGAGAGGAGGAGAGGTCAGTAATCGAGAGGAGAGGTCAGTGATCGAGAGGAGGAGAGGTCAGTGATCAAGCGGAGGAGAGGTCAGTGATCGAGAGGAGGAGAGGTCAGTGATCGAGAGGAGCAGAGGTCAGTGATCGAGAGGAGGAGAGGTCAGTGATTGAGAGGAGGAGAGGTCAGTGATCGAGAGGAGGAGAGGTCAGCGATCGAGAGGAGGAGAGGTCAGCGATCGAGAGGAGGAGGGGTCAGTGATCGAGAGGAGGAGAGGTCAGTGATCGAGTGGAGGAGAGGTCAGCGATCGAGAGGAGCAGAGGTCAGTGATCGAGAGGAGGAGAGGTCAGTGATTGAGAGGAGGAGAGGTCAGTGATTGAGAGGGAGAGGAGAGGTCAGAGATTGAGAGGGAGAGGAGAGGTCAGTGACTGAGAGGAGGAGTGATCAGTGATTGAGAGGAGAGGTCAGTGATCGAGAGGAGAGGTCAATGATTGAGAGGAGAGGTCAGTGATCGAGAGGAGGAGCGGTCAGTGATTGAGAGGAGGGGACGTCAATGATTGAGAGGAGGAGGGTTCAGCAATCGAGAGGAGGAGAGGTCAGTGATTGAGAGGAGGAGAAGACAGTGATCGAGAGGAGGAGAGGTCAGTGATTCAGAGGGAGAGGTCAGCGATCAAGATGAGGAGAGGTCAGTGATCGAGAGGAGGAGAGGTCAGCGATCGAGAGGAGGAGAGGTCAGCGATCGAGAGGAGGAGAGGTCAGCGATCGAGAGGAGGAGAGGTCAGTGATCGAGAGTAGGAGAGGTCAGTGATTGAGATGGAGAGGAGAGGTCAGCGATTGAGAGGGAGAGAGTAGGTCAGTGACTGAGAGGAGAGGTCAGTGATCGAGAGGAGGAGAGGTCAGTGATTGAGAGGAGGAGAGGTCAGTGATTGAGAGGAGAGGTCAATGATCGAGAGGAGGAGAGGTCAGTGATCGAGAGGAGGAGAGGTCAGTGATAAGAGGAGGAGAGGTCAGTGATCGAGAGGAGGAGAGGTCAGTGACCGGGAGGAGGAGAGGTCAGCGATTGAGAGGAGGAGAGGTCAGTGATTGAGAGGGAGAGGAGAGGTCAGTGATTGAGAGGAGAGGTCAGTGATTGAGAGGAGAGGTCAGTGATCGAGAGGAGGAGAGGTCAGTAATCGAGAGGAGAGGTCAGTGATCGAGAGGAGGAGAGGTCAGTGATCAAGCGGAGGAGAGGTCAGTGATCGAGAGGAGGAGAGGTCAGTGATCGAGAGGAGCAGAGGTCAGTGATCGAGAGGAGGAGAGGTCAGTGATTGAGAGGAGGAGAGGTCAGTGATCGAGAGGAGGAGAGGTCAGCGATCGAGAGGAGGAGAGGTCAGCGATCGAGAGGAGGAGGGGTCAGTGATCGAGAGGAGGAGAGGTCAGTGATCGAGAGGAGGAGAGGTCAGCGATCGAGAGGAGCAGAGGTCAGTGATCGAGAGGAGGAGAGGTCAGTGATTGAGAGGAGGAGAGGTCAGTGATTGAGAGGGAGAGGAGAGGTCAGAGATTGAGAGGGAGAGGAGAGGTCAGTGACTGAGAGGAGGAGTGATCAGTGATTGAGAGGAGAGGTCAGTGATCGAGAGGAGAGGTCACTGATTGAGAGGAGAGGTCAGTGATCGAGAGGAGGAGCGGTCAGTGATTGAGAGGAGGAGACGTCAATGATTGAGAGGAGGAGGGTTCAGCGATCAAGAGGAGGAGAGGTCAGTGATTGAGAGGAGGAGAGGACAGTGATCGAGAGGAGGAGAGGTCAGTGATTCAGAGGGAGAGGTCAGCGATCAAAATGAGGAGAGGTCAGTGATCGAGAGGAGGAGAGGTCAGCGATCGAGAGGAGGAGAGGTCAGCGGTCGAGAGGAGGAGAGGTCAGCGATCGAGAGGAGGAGAGGTCAGTGATCGAGAGGAGGAGAGGTCAGTGATTGAGAGGGAGAGGAGAGGTCAGCGATTGAGAGGGAGAGAGTAGGTCAGTGACTGAGAGTAGAGGTCAGTGATCGAGAGGAGGAGAGGTCAGTGATTGAGAGGAGGAGAGGTCAGTGATTGAGAGGAGAGGTCAGTGATCGAGAGGAGGAGAGGTCAATGATCGAGAGGAGGAGAGGTCAGTGATAAGAGGAGGAGAGGTCAGTGATCGAGAGGAGGAGAGGTCAGTGACCGAGAGGAGGAGAGATCAGCGATTGAGAGGAGGAGAGGTCAGTGATTGAGAGGGAGAGGAGAGGTCAGTGATTGAGAGGAGAGGTCAGTGATCGAGAGGAGGAGAGGTCAGTGATCGAGAGGAGAGGTCAGTGATCGAGAGGAGGAGAGGTCAGTGATCAAGCGGAGGAGAGGTCAGTGATCGAGAGGAGGAGAGGTCAGTGATCGAGAGGAGGAGAGGTCAGTGATCGAGAGGAGGAGAGGTCAGTGATTGAGAGGAGGAGAGGTCAGTGATCGAGAGGAGGAGAGGTCAGTGATTGAGAGGAGGAGAGGTCAGTGATTGAGAGGAGAGGTCAGTGATTGAGAGGAGAGGTCAGTGATTGAGAGGAGGAGAGGACAGTGATCGAGAGGACGAGAGGTCAGTGATTGAGAGGAGGAGAGGTCAGTGATCGAGAGGAGGAGAGTTCAGCGATCGAGAGGAGCAGAGGTCAGTGATCAAGAGGAGGAGAGGTCAGTAATCGAGAGGAGGAGTGGTCAGTGATCGAGAGGAGGAGAGGTCAGTGATTGAGAGGAGGAGAGGTCAGTGATTGAGAGGGAGAGGAGAGGTCAGAGATTGAGAGGGAGAGGAGAGGTCAGTGACTGAGAGGAGGAGTGATCAGTGATTGAGAGGAGAGGTCAGTGATCGAGAGGAGAGGTCAGTGATTGAGAGGAGAGGTCAGTGATTCAGAGGGAGAGGTCAGTGATCGAGAGGAGGAGAGGTCACTGATTGAGAGGAGAGGACAGCGATCGAGAGGAGGAGAGGTCAGCGATCGAGAGGAGGAGAGGTCAGTGATCGAGAGGAGGAGAGGTCAGTGATTGAGAGGAGGAGAGGTCAGTGATTGAGAGGAGAGATCAGTGATCGAGAGGAGGAGAGGTCAGTGATCGAGAGGAGGGGAGGTCAGTGGTCGAGAGGAGGAGAGGTCAGTGATTGAGAGGAGAGGTAAGTGATTGAGAGGAGAGGTCAGTGATTGAGAGGAGGAGAGGACAGTGATCGAGAGGACGAGAGGTCAGTGATTGAGAGGAGGAGAGGTCAGTGATCGAGAGGAGGAGAGGTCACTGATTGAGAGGAGAGGTCAGCGATCGAGAGGAGGAGGGGTCAGTGATCGAGAGGAGGAGATGTCAGTGATCGAGAGGAGGATAGGTCAGTGATCGAGAGGAGCAGAGGTCAGTGATCGAGAGGAGGAGAGTTCAGTGATCGAGAGGAGGAGAGGTCAGTGTTCGAGAGGAGGAGAGGTCAGTGATTGAGAGGGAGAGGAGAGGTCAGAGATTGAGAGGGAGTGGAGAGGTCAGTGACTGAGAGGAGGAGTGATCAGTGATTGAGAGGAGAGGTCAGTGATCGAGAGGAGAGGTCACTGATTGAGAGGAGAGGTCAGTGATCGAGAGGAGGAGCGGTCAGTGATTGAGAGGAGGGGACGTCAATGATTGAGAGGAGGAGGGTTCAGCAATCGAGAGGAGGAGAGGTCAGTGATTGAGAGGAGGAGAAGACAGTGATCGAGAGGAGGAGAGGTCAGTGATTCAGAGGGAGAGGTCAGCGATCAAGATGAGGAGAGGTCAGTGATCGAGAGGAGGAGAGGTCAGCGATCGAGAGGAGGAGAGGTCAGCGATCGAGAGGAGGAGAGGTCAGCGATCGAGAGGAGGAGAGGTCAGTGATCGAGAGTAGGAGAGGTCAGTGATTGAGAGGGAGAGGAGAGGTCAGCGATTGAGAGGGAGAGAGTAGGTCAGTGACTGAGAGGAGAGGTCAGTGATCGAGAGGAGGAGAGGTCAGTGATTGAGAGGAGGAGAGGTCAGTGATTGAGAGGAGAGGTCAATGATCGAGAGGAGGAGAGGTCAGTGATCGAGAGGAGGAGAGGTCAGTGATAAGAGGAGGAGAGGTCAGTGATCGAGAGGAGGAGAGGTCAGTGACCGGGAGGAGGAGAGGTCAGCGATTGAGAGGAGGAGAGGTCAGTGATTGAGAGGGAGAGGAGAGGTCAGTGATTGAGAGGAGAGGTCAGTGATTGAGAGGAGAGGTCAGTGATCGAGAGGAGGAGAGGTCAGTGATCGAGAGGAGAGGTCAGTGATCGAGAGGAGGAGAGGTCAGTGATCAAGCGGAGGAGAGGTCAGTGATCGAGAGGAGGAGAGGTCAGTGATCGAGAGGAGCAGAGGTCAGTGATCGAGAGGAGGAGAGGTCAGTGATTGAGAGGAGGAGAGGTCAGTGATCGATAGGAGGAGAGGTCAGTGATTGAGTGGAGGAGAGGTCAGTGATTGAGAGGAGAGGTCAGTGATTGAGAGGAGAGGTCAGTGATTGAGAGGAGGAGAGGACAGTGATCGAGAGGAGGAGAGGTCAGTGATTGAGAGGAGGAGAGGTCAGTGATCGAGAGGAGGAGAGGTCAGTGATTGAGAGGAGGAGAGGTCAGTGATTGAGAGGAGAGGTCAGTGATTGAGAGGAGAGGTAAGTGATTGAGAGGAGAGGTCAGTGATTGAGAGGAGGAGAGGACAGTGATCGAGAGGAGGAGAGGTCAGTGATTCAGAGGGAGAGGTCAGCGATCAAGATGAGGAGAGATCAGTGATCGAGAGGAGGAGAGGTCAGCGATCGAGAGGAGGAGAGGTCAGCGATCGAGAGGAGGAGGGGTCAGTGATCGAGAGGAGGAGAGGTCAGTGATCGAGAGGAGGAGAGGTCAGCGATCGAGAGGAGCAGAGGTCAGTGATCGAGAGGAGGAGAGGTCAGTGATCGAGAGGAGGAGAGGTCAGTGATCGAGAGGAGGAGAGGTCAGTGATTGAGAGGAGGAGAGGTCAGTGATTGAGAGGGAGAGGAGAGGTCAGAGATTGAGAGGGAGAGGAGAGGTCAGTGACTGAGAGGAGGAGTGATCAGTGATTGAGAGGAGAGGTCAGTGATCGAGAGGTCACTGATTGAGAGGAGAGGTCAGTGATCGAGAGGAGGAGCGGTCAGTGATTGAGAGGAGGAGACGTCAATGATTGAGAGGAGGAGGGTTCAGCGATCAAGAGGAGAGAGATGTCAGTGATTGAGAGGAGGAGAGGACAGTGATCGAGAGGAGGAGAGGTCAGTGATTCAGAGGGAGAGGTCAGCGATCAAGATGAGGAGAGGTCAGTGATCGAGAGGAGGAGAGGTCAGCGATCGAGAGGAGGAGAGGTCAGCGATCGAGAGGAGGAGAGGTCAGCGATCGAGAGGAGGAGAGGTCAGTGATCGAGAGTAGGAGAGGTCAGTGATTGAGAGGGAGAGGAGAGGTCAGCGATTGAGAGGGAGAGAGTAGGTCAGTGACTGAGAGGAGAGGTCAGTGATCGAGAGGAGGAGAGGTCAGTGATTGAGAGGAGGAGAGGTCAGTGATTGAGAGGAGAGGTCAATGATCGAGAGGAGGAGAGGTCAGTGATCGAGAGGAGGAGAGGTCAGTGATAAGAGGAGGAGAGGTCAGTGATCGAGAGGAGGAGAGGTCAGTGACCGGGAGGAGGAGAGGTCAGCGATTGAGAGGAGGAGAGGTCAGTGATTGAGAGGGAGAGGAGAGGTCAGTGATTGAGAGGAGAGGTCAGTGATTGAGAGGAGAGGTCAGTGATCGAGAGGAGGAGTGGTCAGTGATCGAGAGGAGAGGTCAGTGATCGAGAGGAGGAGAGGTCAGTGATCAAGCTGAGGAGAAGTCAGTGATCGAGAGGCGGAGAGGTCAGTGATCGAGAGGAGCAGAGGTCAGTGATCGAGAGGAGGAGAGGTCAGTGATTGAGAGGAGGAGAGGTCAGTGATCGAGAGGAGGAGAGGTCAGTGATTGAGAGGAGGAGAGGTCAGTGATTGAGAGGAGAGGTCAGTGATTGAGAGGAGAGGTCAGTGATTGAGAGGAGGAGAGGACAGTGATCGAGAGGAGGAGAGGTCAGTGATTGAGAGGAGGAGAGGTCAGTGATCGAGAGGAGGAGAGGTCAGTGATTGAGAGGAGGAGAGGTCAGTGATTGAGAGGAGAGGTCAGTGATTGAGAGGAGAGGTAAGTGATTGAGAGGAGAGGTCAGTGATTGAGAGGAGGAGAGGACAGTGATCGAGAGGAGGAGAGGTCAGTGATTCAGAGGGAGAGGTCAGCGATCAAGATGAGGAGAGATCAGTGATCGAGAGGAGGAGAGGTCAGCGATCGAGAGGAGGAGAGGTCAGCGATCGAGAGGAGGAGGGGTCAGTGATCGAGAGGAGGAGAGGTCAGTGATCGAGAGGAGGAGAGGTCAGCGATCGAGAGGAGCAGAGGTCAGTGATCGAGAGGAGGAGAGGTCAGTGATCGAGAGGAGGAGAGGTCAGTGATCGAGAGGAGGAGAGGTCAGTGATTGAGAGGAGGAGAGGTCAGTGATTGAGAGGGAGAGGAGAGGTCAGAGATTGAGAGGGAGAGGAGAGGTCAGTGACTGAGAGGAGGAGTGATCAGTGATTGAGAGGAGAGGTCAGTGATCGAGAGGTCACTGATTGAGAGGAGAGGTCAGTGATCGAGAGGAGGAGCGGTCAGTGATTGAGAGGAGGAGACGTCAATGATTGAGAGGAGGAGGGTTCAGCGATCAAGAGGAGGAGAGGTCAGTGATTGAGAGGAGGAGAGGACAGTGATCGAGAGGAGGAGAGGTCAGTGATTCAGAGGGAGAGGTCAGCGATCAAGATGAGAAGAGGTCAGTGATCGAGAGGAGGAGAGGTCAGTGATCGAGAGGAGGAGAGGTCAGTGATCGAGAGGAGGAGAGGTCAGTGATCGAGAGGAGGAGAGGTCAGTGATTGAGAGGAGGAGAGGTCAGTGATTGAGAGGGAGAGGAGAGGTCAGAGATTGAGAGGGAGAGGAGAGGTCAGTGACTGAGAGGAGGAGTGATCAGTGATTGAGAGGAGAGGTCAGTGATCGAGAGGTCACTGATTGAGAGGAGAGGTCAGTGATCGAGAGGAGGAGCGGTCAGTGATTGAGAGGAGGAGACGTCAATGATTGAGAGGAGGAGGGTTCAGCGATCAAGAGGAGGAGAGGTCAGTGATTGAGAGGAGGAGAGGACAGTGATCGAGAGGAGGAGAGGTCAGTGATTCAGAGGGAGAGGTCAGCGATCAAGATGAGAAGAGGTCAGTGATCGAGAGGAGGAGAGGTCAGCGATCGAGAGGAGGAGAGGTCAGCGATCGAGAGGAGGAGAGGTCAGCGATCGAGAGGAGGAGAGGTCAGTGATCGAGAGTAGGAGAGGTCAGTGATTGAGAGGGAGAGGAGAGGTCAGCGATTGAGAGGGAGAGAGTAGGTCAGTGACTGAGAGGAGAGGTCAGTGATCGAGAGGAGGAGAGGTCAGTGATTGAGAGGAGGAGAGGTCAGTGATTGAGAGGAGAGGTCAATGATCGAGAGGAGGAGAGGTCAGTGATCGAGAGGAGGAGAGGTCAGTGATAAGAGGAGGAGAGGTCAGTGATCGAGAGGAGGAGAGGTCAGTGACCGGGAGGAGGAGAGGTCAGCGATTGAGAGGAGGAGAGGTCAGTGATTGAGAGGGAGAGGAGAGGTCAGTGATTGAGAGGAGAGGTCAGTGATTGAGAGGAGAGGTCAGTGATCGAGAGGAGGAGTGGTCAGTGATCGAGAGGAGAGGTCAGTGATCGAGAGGAGGAGAGGTCAGTGATCAAGCTGAGGAGAAGTCAGTGATCGAGAGGCGGAGAGGTCAGTGATCGAGAGGAGCAGAGGTCAGTGATCGAGAGGAGGAGAGGTCAGTGATTGAGAGGAGGAGAGGTCAGTGATCGAGAGGAGGAGAGGTCAGTGATTGAGAGGAGGAGAGGTCAGTGATTGAGAGGAGAGGTCAGTGATTGAGAGGAGAGGTCAGTGATTGAGAGGAGGAGAGGACAGTGATCGAGAGGAGGAGAGGTCAGTGATTGAGAGGAGGAGAGGTCAGTGATCGAGAGGAGGAGAGGTCAGTGATTGAGAGGAGGAGAGGTCAGTGATTGAGAGGAGAGGTCAGTGATTCAGAGGGAGAGGTCAGCGATCGAGAGGAGCAGAGGTCTGTGATCAGGAGGAGGAGAGGTCAGTAATCGAGAGGAGGAGAGGTCAGTGATCGAGAAGAGGAGAGGTCAGTGATTGAGAGGAGGAGAGGTCAGTGATTGAGAGGGAGAGGAGAGGTCAGAGATTGAGAGGGAGAGGAGAGGTCAGTGACTGAGAGGAGGAGTGATCAGTGATTGAGAGGAGAGGTCAGTGATCGAGAGGAGAGGTCAGTGATGGAGAGGAGAGGTCAGTGATTCAGAGGGAGAGGTCAGTGATCGAGAGGAGGAGAGGTCACTGATTGAGAGGAGAGGACAGCGATCGAGAGGAGGAGAGGTCAGCGATCGAGAGGAGGAGAGGTCGGTGATTGAGAGGAGGAGAGGTCAGTGATTGAGAGGAGGAGAGGTCAGTGATTGAGAGGAGAGATCAGTGATCAAGAGGAGGAGAGGTCAGTGATCGAGAGGAGGGGAGGTCAGTGGTCGAGAGGAGGAGAGGTCAGTGATTGAGAGGAGAGGTGAGTGATTGAGAGGAGAGGTCAGTGATTGAGAGGAGGAGAGGACAGTGATCGAGAGGAGGAGAGGTCAGTGATTCAGAGGGAGAGGTCAGCGATCAAGATGAGGAGAGGTCAGTGATCGAGAGGAGGAGAGGTCAGCGATCGAGAGGAGGAGAGGTCAGCGATCGAGAGGAGGAGGGGTCAGTGATCGAGAGGAGGATATGTCAGTGATCGAGAGGAGGAGAGGTCAGTGATCGAGAGGAGCAGAGGTCAGTGATCGAGAGGAGGAGAGGTCAGTGATCGAGAGGAGGAGAGGTCAGTGATCGAGAGGAGGAGAGGTCAGTGATTGAGAGGAGGAGAGGTCAGTGATTGAGAGGGAGAGGAGAGGTCAGAGATTGAGAGGGAGAGGAGAGGTCAGTGACTGAGAGGAGGAGTGATCAGTGATTGAGAGGAGAGGTCAGTGATCGAGAGGAGAGGTCACTGATTGAGAGGAGAGGTCAGTGATCGAGAGGAGGAGCGGTCAGTGATTGAGAGGAGGGGACGTCAATGATTGAGAGGAGGAGGGTTCAGCAATCGAGAGGAGGAGAGGTCAGTGATTGAGAGGAGGAGAAGACAGTGATCGAGAGGAGGAGAGGTCAGTGATTCAGAGGGAGAGGTCAGCGATCAAGATGAGGAGAGGTCAGTGATCGAGAGGAGGAGAGGTCAGCGATCGAGAGGAGGAGAGGTCAGCGATCGAGAGGAGGAGAGGTCAGCGATCGAGAGGAGGAGAGGTCAGTGATCGAGAGTAGGAGAGGTCAGTGATTGAGAGGGAGAGGAGAGGTCAGCGATTGAGAGGGAGAGAGTAGGTCAGTGACTGAGAGGAGAGGTCAGTGATCGAGAGGAGGAGAGGTCAGTGATTGAGAGGAGGAGAGGTCAGTGATTGAGAGGAGAGGTCAATGATCGAGAGGAGGAGAGGTCAGTGATCGAGAGGAGGAGAGGTCAGTGATAAGAGAAGGAGAGGTCAGCGATTGAGAGGAGGAGAGGTCAGTGATTGAGAGGGAGAGGAGAGGTCAGTGATTGAGAGGAGAGGTCAGTGATTGAGAGGAGAGGTCAGTGATCGAGAGGACGAGAGGTCAGTGATCGAGAGGAGAGGTCAGTGATCGAGAGGAGGAGAGGTCAGTGATCAAGCGGAGGAGAGGTCAGTGATCGAGAGGAGGAGAGGTCAGTGATCGAGAGGAGCAGAGGTCAGTGATCGAGAGGAGGAGAGGTCAGTGATTGAGAGGAGGAGAGGTCAGTGATCGAGAGGTTGAGAGGTCAGTGATTGAGAGGAGGAGAGGTCACTGATGGAGAGGAGAGGACAGTGATTGAGAGGAGAGGTCAGTGATTGAGAGGAGGAGAGGACAGTGATCGAGAGGAGGAGAGGTCAGTGATTGAGAGGAGAGGTAAGTGATTGAGAGGAGAGGTCAGTGATTGAGAGGAGGAGAGGACAGTGATCGAGAGGAGGAGAGGTCAGTGATTCAGAGGGAGAGGTCAGCGATCAAGATGAGGAGAGATCAGTGATCGAGAGGAGGAGAGGTCAGCGATCGAGAGGAGGAGAGGTCAGCGATCGAGAGGAGGAGGGGTCAGTGATCGAGAGGAGGAGAGGTCAATGATCGAGAGGAGGAGAGGTCAGCGATCGAGAGGAGCAGAGGTCAGTGATCGAGAGGAGGAGAGGTCAGTGATCGAGAGGAGGAGAGGTCAGTGACTGAGAGGAGGAGAGGTCAGTAATTGAGAGGGAGAGGAGAGGTCAGAGATTGAGAGGGAGAGGAGAGGTCAGTGACTGAGAGGAGGAGTGATCAGTGATTGAGAGGAGAGGTCAGTGATCGAGAGGAGAGGTCACTGATTGAGAGGAGAGGTCAGTGATCGAGAGGAGGAGCCGTCAGTGATTGAGAGGAGGAGACGTCAATGATTGAGAGGAGGAGGGTTCAGCGATCAAGAGGAGGAGAGGTCAGTGATTGAGAGGAGGAGAGGACAGTGATCGAGAGGAGGAGAGGTCAGTGATTCAGAGGGAGAGGTCAGCGATCAAGATGAGGAGAGGTCAGTGATCGAGAGGAGGAGAGGTCAGCGATCGAGAGGAGGAGAGGTCAGCGATAGAGAGGAGGAGAGGTCAGCGATCGAGAGGAGGAGAGGTCAGTGATCGAGAGGAGGAGAGGTCAGTGATTGAGAGGGAGAGGAGAGGTCAGCGATTGAGAGGGAGAGAGTAGGTCAGTGACTAAGAGTAGAGGTCAGTGATCGAGAGGAGGAGAGGTCAGTGATTGAGAGGAGGAGAGGTCAGTGATTGAGAGGAGAGGTCAGTGATCGAGAGGAGGAGAGGTCAATGATCGAGAGGAGGAGAGGTCAGTGATAAGAGGAGGAGAGGTCAGTGATCGAGAGGAGGAGAGGTCAGTGACCGAGAGGAGGAGAGATCAGCGATTGAGAGGAGGAGAGGTCAGTGATTGAGAGGGAGAGGAGAGGTCAGTGATTGAGAGGAGAGGTCAGTGATCGAGAGAAGGAGAGGTCAGTGATCGAGAGGAGAGGTCAGTGATCGAGAGGAGGAGAGGTCAGTGATCAAGCGGAGGAGAGGTCAGTGATCGAGAGGAGGAGAGGTCAGTGATCGAGAGGAGCAGAGGTCAGTGATCGAGAGGAGGAGAGGTCAGTGATTGAGAGGAGGAGAGGTCAGTGATTGAGAGGAGGAGAGGTCAGTGATTGAGAGGAGAGGTCAGTGATTGAGAGGAGAGGTCAGTGATTGAGAGGAGGAGAGGACAGTGATCGAGAGGACGAGAGGTCAGTGATTGAGAGGAGGAGAGGTCAGTGATCGAGAGGAGGAGAGGTCAGCGATCGAGAGGAGCAGAGGTCAGTGATCGAGAGGAGGAGAGGTCAGTGATCGAGAGGAGGAGAGGTCAGTGATCGAGAGGAGGAGAGGTCAGTGATTGAGAGGGGGCGAGGTCAGTGATTGAGAGGGAGAGGAGAGGTCAGAGATTGAGAGGGAGAGTAGAGGTCAGTGACTGAGAGGAGGAGTGATCAGTGATTGAGAGGAGGAGAGGACAGTGATTGAGAGGAGGAGAGGACAGTGATCGAGAGGAGGAGAGGTCAGTGATTCAGAGGGAGAGGTCAGCGATCAAGATGAGGAGAGGTCAGTGATCGAGAGGAGGAGAGGTCAGCGATCGAGAGGAGGAGAGGTCAGCGATCGAGAGGAGGAGAGGTCAGTGATCGAGAGGAGGAGAGGTCAGTGATTGAGAGGGAGAGGAGAGGTCAGCGATTGAGAGGGAGAGAGTAGGTCAGTGACTGAGAGGAGAGGTCAGTGATCGAGAGGAGGAGAGGTCAGTGATTGAGAGGAGGAGAGGTCAGTGATTGAGAGGAGAGGTCAGTGATCGAGAGGAGGAGAGGTCAGTGATCGAGAGGAGGAGAGGTCAGTGATAAGAGGAGGCGAGGTCAGTGATCGAGAGGAGGAGAGGTCAGTGACCGAGAGGAGGAGAGATCAGCGATTGAGAGGAGGAGAGGTCAGTGATTGAGAGGGAGAGGAGAGGTCAGTGATTGAGAGGAGAGGTCAGTGATTGAGAGGAGAGGTCAGTGATCGAGAGGAGGAGAGGTCAGTAATCGAGAGGAGAGGTCAGTGATCGAGAGGATAAGAGGTCAGTGATCAAGCGGAGGAGAAGTCAGTGATCGAGAGGAGGAGAGGTCAGTGATCGAGAGGAGCAGAGGTCAGTGATCGAGAGGAGGAGAGGTCAGTGATCGAGAGGAGGAGAGGTCAGTGATCGAGAGGAGGAGAGGTCAGTGATTGAGAGGAGGAGAGGTCAGTGATTGAGAGGAGAGGTCAGTGATCGAGAGGAGGAGAGGTCAGCGATTGAGAGGATAGGTCAGTGATCGAGAGGAAGAGAGGTCACTGATCGAGAGGAGGAGAGGTCAGAGATCGAGAGGAGGAGAGGTCAGTGATCGAGAGGGGGAGAGGTCAGTGATCGAGAGGAGGAGAGGTCAGTGATTGAGAGGAGAGGTCAGTGATCGAGAGGAGGAGAGGTAAGTGATCGAGGGGAGGAGAAGTCAGTGATCGAGAGGAGGAGAGGTCACTGATTGAGAGGAGAGGTCAGTGATCGAGAGGAGGAGCGGTCAGTGATTGAGAGGAGGAGACGTCAATGATTGAGAGGAGGAGGGTTCAGCGATCAAGAGGAGGAGAGGTCAGTGATTGAGAGGAGGAGAGGACAGTGATCGAGAGGAGGAGAGGTCAGTGATTCAGAGGGAGAGGTCAGCGATCAAGATGAGGAGAGGTCAGTGATCGAGAGGAGGAGAGGTCAGCGATCGAGAGGAGGAGAGGTCAGCGATCGAGAGGAGGAGAGGTCAGCGATCGAGAGGAGGAGAGGTCAGTGATCAAGAGGAGGAGAGGTCAGTGATTGAGAGGGAGAGGAGAGGTCAGCGATTGAGAGGGAGAGAGTAGGTCAGTGACTAAGAGTAGAGGTCAGTGATCGAGAGGAGGAGAGGTCAGTGATTGAGAGGAGGAGAGGTCAGTGATTGAGAGGAGAGGTCAGTGATCGAGAGGAGGAGAGGTCAATGATCGAGAGGAGGAGAGGTCAGTGATAAGAGGAGGAGAGGTCAGTGATCGAGAGGAGGAGAGGTCAGTGACCGAGAGGAGGAGAGATCAGCGATTGAGAGGAGGAGAGGTCAGTGATTGAGAGGGAGAGGAGAGGTCAGTGATTGAGAGGAGAGGTCAGTGATCGAGAGGAGGAGAGGTCAGTGATCGAGAGGAGAGGTCAGTGATCGAGAGGAGGAGAGGTCAGTGATCAAGCGGAGGAGAGGTCAGTGATCGAGAGGAGGAGAGGTCAGTGATCGAGAGGAGCAGAGGTCAGTGATCGAGAGGAGGAGAGGTCAGTGATTGAGAGGAGGAGAGGTCAGTGATTGAGAGGAGGAGAGGTCAGTGATTGAGAGGAGAGGTCAGTGATTGAGAGGAGAGGTCAGTGATTGAGAGGAGGAGAGGACAGTGATCGAGAGGACGAGAGGTCAGTGATTGAGAGGAGGAGAGGTCAGTGATCGAGAGGAGGAGAGGTCAGCGATCGAGAGGAGCAGAGGTCAGTGATCGAGAGGAGGAGAGGTCAGTGATCGAGAGGAGGAGAGGTCAGTGATCGAGAGGAGGAGAGGTCAGTGATTGAGAGGGGGCGAGGTCAGTGATTGAGAGGGAGAGGAGAGGTCAGAGATTGAGAGGGAGAGTAGAGGTCAGTGACTGAGAGGAGGAGTGATCAGTGATTGAGAGGAGGAGAGGACAGTGATTGAGAGGAGGAGAGGACAGTGATCGAGAGGAGGAGAGGTCAGTGATTCAGAGGGAGAGGTCAGCGATCAAGATGAGGAGAGGTCAGTGATCGAGAGGAGGAGAGGTCAGCGATCGAGAGGAGGAGAGGTCAGCGATCGAGAGGAGGAGAGGTCAGTGATCGAGAGGAGGAGAGGTCAGTGATTGAGAGGGAGAGGAGAGGTCAGCGATTGAGAGGGAGAGAGTAGGTCAGTGACTGAGAGGAGAGGTCAGTGATCGAGAGGAGGAGAGGTCAGTGATTGAGAGGAGGAGAGGTCAGTGATTGAGAGGAGAGGTCAGTGATCGAGAGGAGGAGAGGTCAGTGATCGAGAGGAGGAGAGGTCAGTGATAAGAGGAGGCGAGGTCAGTGATCGAGAGGAGGAGAGGTCAGTGACCGAGAGGAGGAGAGATCAGAGATTGAGAGGAGGAGAGGTCAGTGATTGAGAGGGAGAGGAGAGGTCAGTGATTGAGAGGAGAGGTCAGTGATTGAGAGGAGAGGTCAGTGATCGAGAGGAGGAGAGGTCAGTAATCGAGAGGAGAGGTCAGTGATCGAGAGGATAAGAGGTCAGTGATCAAGCGGAGGAGAAGTCAGTGATCGAGAGGAGGAGAGGTCAGTGATCGAGAGGAGCAGAGGTCAGTGATCGAGAGGAGGAGAGGTCAGTGATCGAGAGGAGGAGAGGTCAGTGATCGAGAGGAGGAGAGGTCAGTGATTGAGAGGAGGAGAGGTCAGTGATTGAGAGGAGAGGTCAGTGATCGAGAGGAGGAGAGGTCAGCGATTGAGAGGATAGGTCAGTGATCGAGAGGAAGAGAGGTCACTGATCGAGAGGAGGAGAGGTCAGAGATCGAGAGGAGGAGAGGTCAGTGATCGAGAGGGGGAGAGGTCAGTGATCGAGAGGAGGAGAGGTCAGTGATTGAGAGGAGAGGTCAGTGATCGAGAGGAGGAGAGGTAAGTGATCGAGGGGAGGAGAAGTCAGTGATCGAGAGGAGGAGAGGTCACTGATTGAGAGGAGAGGTCAGTGATCGAGAGGAGGAGCGGTCAGTGATTGAGAGGAGGAGACGTCAATGATTGAGAGGAGGAGGGTTCAGCGATCAAGAGGAGGAGAGGTCAGTGATTGAGAGGAGGAGAGGACAGTGATCGAGAGGAGGAGAGGTCAGTGATTCAGAGGGAGAGGTCAGCGATCAAGATGAGGAGAGGTCAGTGATCGAGAGGAGGAGAGGTCAGCGATCGAGAGGAGGAGAGGTCAGCGATCGAGAGGAGGAGAGGTCAGCGATCGAGAGGAGGAGAGGTCAGTGATCAAGAGGAGGAGAGGTCAGTGATTGAGAGGGAGAGGAGAGGTCAGCGATTGAGAGGGAGAGAGTAGGTCAGTGACTAAGAGTAGAGGTCAGTGATCGAGAGGAGGAGAGGTCAGTGATTGAGAGGAGGAGAGGTCAGTGATTGAGAGGAGAGGTCAGTGATCGAGAGGAGGAGAGGTCAATGATCGAGAGGAGGAGAGGTCAGTGATAAGAGGAGGAGAGGTCAGTGATCGAGAGGAGGAGAGGTCAGTGACCGAGAGGAGGAGAGATCAGCGATTGAGAGGAGGAGAGGTCAGTGATTGAGAGGGAGAGGAGAGGTCAGTGATTGAGAGGAGAGGTCAGTGATCGAGAGGAGGAGAGGTCAGTGATCGAGAGGAGAGGTCAGTGATCGAGAGGAGGAGAGGTCAGTGATCAAGCGGAGGAGAGGTCAGTGATCGAGAGGAGGAGAGGTCAGTGATCGAGAGGAGCAGAGGTCAGTGATCGAGAGGAGGAGAGGTCAGTGATTGAGAGGAGGAGAGGTCAGTGATTGAGAGGAGGAGAGGTCAGTGATTGAGAGGAGAGGTCAGTGATTGAGAGGAGAGGTCAGTGATTGAGAGGAGGAGAGGACAGTGATCGAGAGGACGAGAGGTCAGTGATTGAGAGGAGGAGAGGTCAGTGATCGAGAGGAGGAGAGGTCAGCGATCGAGAGGAGCAGAGGTCAGTGATCGAGAGGAGGAGAGGTCAGTGATCGAGAGGAGGAGAGGTCAGTGATCGAGAGGAGGAGAGGTCAGTGATTGAGAGGGGGCGAGGTCAGTGATTGAGAGGGAGAGGAGAGGTCAGAGATTGAGAGGGAGAGTAGAGGTCAGTGACTGAGAGGAGGAGTGATCAGTGATTGAGAGGAGGAGAGGACAGTGATTGAGAGGAGGAGAGGACAGTGATCGAGAGGAGGAGAGGTCAGTGATTCAGAGGGAGAGGTCAGCGATCAAGATGAGGAGAGGTCAGTGATCGAGAGGAGGAGAGGTCAGCGATCGAGAGGAGGAGAGGTCAGCGATCGAGAGGAGGAGAGGTCAGTGATCGAGAGGAGGAGAGGTCAGTGATTGAGAGGGAGAGGAGAGGTCAGCGATTGAGAGGGAGAGAGTAGGTCAGTGACTGAGAGGAGAGGTCAGTGATCGAGAGGAGGAGAGGTCAGTGATTGAGAGGAGGAGAGGTCAGTGATTGAGAGGAGAGGTCAGTGATCGAGAGGAGGAGAGGTCAGTGATCGAGAGGAGGAGAGGTCAGTGATAAGAGGAGGCGAGGTCAGTGATCGAGAGGAGGAGAGGTCAGTGACCGAGAGGAGGAGAGATCAGAGATTGAGAGGAGGAGAGGTCAGTGATTGAGAGGGAGAGGAGAGGTCAGTGATTGAGAGGAGAGGTCAGTGATTGAGAGGAGAGGTCAGTGATCGAGAGGAGGAGAGGTCAGTAATCGAGAGGAGAGGTCAGTGATCGAGAGGATAAGAGGTCAGTGATCAAGCGGAGGAGAAGTCAGTGATCGAGAGGAGGAGAGGTCAGTGATCGAGAGGAGCAGAGGTCAGTGATCGAGAGGAGGAGAGGTCAGTGATCGAGAGGAGGAGAGGTCAGTGATCGAGAGGAGGAGAGGTCAGTGATTGAGAGGAGGAGAGGTCAGTGATTGAGAGGAGAGGTCAGTGATCGAGAGGAGGAGAGGTCAGCGATTGAGAGGATAGGTCAGTGATCGAGAGGAAGAGAGGTCACTGATCGAGAGGAGGAGAGGTCAGAGATCGAGAGGAGGAGAGGTCAGTGATCGAGAGGGGGAGAGGTCAGTGATCGAGAGGAGGAGAGGTCAGTGATTGAGAGGAGAGGTCAGTGATCGAGAGGAGGAGAGGTAAGTGATCGAGGGGAGGAGAAGTCAGTGATCGAGAGGAGGAGAGGTCACTGATTGAGAGGAGAGGTCAGTGATCGAGAGGAGGCGAGTTAAGTGATCGAGAGGAGGAGAGGTCAGTGATCGAGAGGAGGAGAGGTCAGTGATTGAGAGGAGGAGAGGTCAGTTATTGAGAGGAGAGGTCAGTGATCGAGAGGAGGGGAGGTCAGTGGTCGAGAGGAGGAGAGGTCAGTGATTGAGAGGAGAGGTAAGTGATTGAGAGGAGAGGTCAGTGATTGAGAGGAGGAGAGGACAGTGATCGAGAGGAGGAGAGGTCAGTGATTCAGAGGGAGAGGTCAGCGATCAAGATGAGGAGAGGTCAGTGATCGAGAGGAGGAGAGGTCAGCGATCGAGAGGAGGAGAGGTCAGCGATCGAGAGGAGGAGGGGTCAGTGATCGAGAGGAGGAGAGGTCAGTGATCGAGAGGAGGAGAGGTCAGTGATCGAGAGGAGCAGAGGTCAGTGATCGAATGGAGGAGAGGTCAGTGATCGAGAGGAGGAGAGGTCAGTGATCGAGAGGAGGAGAGGTCAGTGATTGAGAGGGGGAGAGGTCAGTGATTGAGAGGGAGAGGAGAGGTCAGAGATTGAGAGGGAGAGTAGAGGTCAGTGACTGAGAGGAGGAGTGATCAGTGATTGAGAGGAGAGGTCAGTGATCGAGAGGAGAGGTCACTGATTGAGAGGAGAGGTCAGTGATCGAGAGGAGGAGCGGTCAGTGATTGAGAGGAGGAGACGTCAATGATTGAGAGGAGGAGGGTTCAGCGATCGAGAGGAGGAGAGGTCAGTGATTGAGAGGAGGAGAGGACAGTGATCGAGAGGAGGAGAGGTCAGTGATTCAGAGGAAGAGGTCAGCGATCAAGATGAGGAGAGGTCAGTGATCGAGAGGAGGAGAGGTCAGCGATTGAGAGGAGGAGAGGTCAGCGATCGAGAGGAGAGGTCAGCAATCGAGAGGAGGAGAGGTCAGTGATCGAGAGGAGGAGAGGTCAGTGATTGAGAGGGAGAGGAGATTTCAGCGATTGAGAGGGAGAGAGTAGGTCAGTGACTGAGAGGAGAGGTCAGTGATCGAGTGGAGGAGAGGTCAGTGATTGAGAGGAGGAGAGGTCAGTGATTGAGAGGAGAGGTCAGTGATCGAGAGGAGGAGCGGTCAGTGATCGAGAGGAGGAGAGGTCAGTGATAAGAGGAGGCGAGGTCAGTGATCAAGAGGAGGAGAGTTCAGTGACCGAGAGGTGGAGAGATCAGCGATTGAGAGGAGGAGAGGTCAGTGATTGAGAGGGAGAGGAGAGGTCAGTGATTGAGAGGAGAGGTCAGTGATTGAGAGGAGAGGTCAGTGATCGAGAGGAGGAGAGGTCAGTAATCGAGAGGAGAGGTCAGTGATCGAGAGGATAAGAGGTCAGTGATCAAGCGGAGGAGAAGTCAGTGATCGAGAGGAGGAGAGGTCAGTGATCGAGAGGAGCAGAGGTCAGTGATCGAGAGGAGGAGAGGTCAGTGATCGAGAGGAGGAGAGGTCAGTGATCGAGAGGAGGAGAGGTCAGTGATTGAGAGGAGGAGAGGTCAGTGATTGAGAGGAGAGGTCAGTGATCGAGAGGAGGAGAGGTCAGCGATTGAGAGGATAGGTCAGTGATCGAGAGGAAGAGAGGTCACTGATCGAGAGGAGGAGAGGTCAGAGATCGAGAGGAGGAGAGGTCAGTGATCGAGAGGAGGAGAGGTCAGTGATCGAGAGGAGGAGAGGTCAGTGATTGAGAGGAGAGGTCAGTGATCGAGAGGAGGAGAGGTAAGTGATCGAGAGGAGGAGAAGTCAGTGATCGAGAGGAGGAGAGGTCACTGATTGAGAGGAGAGGTCAGTGATCGAGAGGAGGTGAGTTAAGTGATCGAGAGGAGGAGAGGTCAGTGATCGAGAGGAGGAGAGGTCAGTGATCGAGAGGAGGAGAGGTCAGTGATTGAGAGGAGGAGAGGTCAGTGATTGAGAGGAGAGGTCAGTGATCGAGAGGAGGAGAGGTCAGTGATTGAGAGGAGGAGAGGTCAGTGATTGAGAGGAGAGGTCAGTGATTGAGAAGAGGAGAGGTCAGTGATTGAGAGGAGAGGTCAGTGATTCAGAGGGAGAGGTCAGCGATCGAGAGGAGGAGAGGTCAGCGATCGAGAGGAGGAGAGGTCAGCGATCGAGAGGAGGAGAGGTCAGTGATCGAGAGGAAGAGAGGTCAGTGATTGAGAGGAGGAGAGGTCAGTTATTGAGAGGAGAGATCAGTGATCGAGAGGAGAGGTCAGTGATCGAGAGGAGGGGAGGTCAGTGGTCGAGAGGAGGAGAGGTCAGTGATTGAGAGGAGAGGTAAGTGATTGAGAGGAGAGGTCAGTGATTGAGAGGAGGAGAGGACAGTGATCGAGAGGAGGAGAGGTCAGTGATTCAGAGGGAGAGGTCAGCGATCAAGATGAGGAGAGGTCAGTGATCGAGAGGAGGAGAGGTCAGCGATCGAGAGGAGGAGAGGTCAGCGATCGAGAGGAGGAGGGGTCAGTGATCGAGAGGAGGAGAGGTCAGTGATCGAGAGGAGGAGAGGTCAGTGATCGAGAGGAGCAGAGGTCAGTGATCGAGAGGAGGAGAGGTCAGTGATCGAGAGGAGGAGAGGTCAGTGATCAAGAGGAGGAGAGGTCAGTGATTGAGAGGGGGAGAGGTCAGTGATTGAGAGGGAGAGGAGAGGTCAGAGATTGAGAGGGAGAGTAGACGTCAGTGACTGAGAGGAGGAGTGATCAGTGATTGAGAGAAGAGGTCAGTGATCGAGAGGAGAGGTCACTGATTGAGAGGAGAGGTCAGTGATCGAGAGGAGGAGCGGTCAGTGATTGAGAGGAGGAGACGTCAATGATTGAGAGGAGGAGGGTTCAGCGATCGAGAGGAGGAGAGGTCAGTGATTGAGAGGAGGAGAGGACAGTGATCGAGAGGAGGAGAGGTCAGTGATTCAGAGGGAGAGGTCAGCGATCAAGATGAGGAGAGGTCAGTGATCGAGAGGAGGAGAGGTCAGCGATCGAGAGGAGGAGAGGTCAGCGATCGAGAGGAGAGGTCAGCGATCGAGAGGAGGTCAGTGATCGAGAGGAGGAGAGGTCAGTGATTGAGAGGGAGAGGAGAGGTCAGCGATTGAGAGGGAGAGAGTAGGTCAGTGACTGAGAGGAGAGGTCAGTGATCGAGAGGAGGAGAGGTCAGTGATTGAGAGGAGGAGAGGTCAGTGATTGAGAGGAGAGGTCAGTGATCGAGAGGAGGAGAGGTCAGTGATCGAGAGGAGGAGAGGTCAGTGATAAGAGGAGGCGAGGTCAGTGATCGAGAGGAGGAGAGGTCAGTGACCGAGAGGAGGAGAGATCAGCGATTGAGAGGAGGAGAGGTCAGTGATTGAGAGGGAGAGGAGAGGTCAGTGATTGAGAGGAGAGGTCAGTGATTGAGAGGAGAGGTCAGTGATCGAGAGGAGGAGAGGTCAGTAATCGAGAGGAGAGGTCAGTGATCGAGAGGATAAGAGGTCAGTGATCAAGCGGAGGAGAAGTCAGTGATCGAGAGGAGGAGAGGTCAGTGATCGAGAGGAGCAGAGGTCAGTGATCGAGAGGAGGAGAGGTCAGTGATCGAGAGGAGGAGAGGTCAGTGATTGAGAGGAGGAGAGGTCAGTGATTGAGAGGAGAGGTCAGTGATTGAGAGGAGAGGTCAGTGATTGAGAGGAGGAGAGGACAGTGATCGAGAGGAGGAGAGGTCAGTGATTGAGAGGAGGAGAGGTCAGTGATCGAGAGGAGGAGAGGTCAGTGATTGAGAGGAGGAGAGGTCAGTGATTGAGAGGAGAGGTCAGTGATTGAGAGGAGAGGTAAGTGATTGAGAGGAGAGGTCAGTGATTGAGAGGAGGAGAGGACAGTGATCGAGAGGAGGAGAGGTCAGTGATTCAGAGGGAGAAGTCAGCGATCAAGATGAGGAGAGGTCAGTGATCGAGAGGAGGAGAGGTCAGCGATCGAGAGGAGGAGAGGTCAGTGATCAAGCGGAGGAGAGGTCAGTGATCGAGAGGAGGAGAGGTCAGTGATCGAGAGGAGCAGAGGTCAGTGATCGAGAGGAGGAGAGGTCAGTGATTGAGAGGAGGAGAGGTCAGTGATCGAGAGGAGGAGAGGTCAGTGATTGAGAGGAGGAGAGGTCAGTGATTGAGAGGAGAAGTCAGTGATTGAGAGGAGAGGTCAGTGATTGAGAGGAGGAGAGGACAGTGATCGAGAGGAGGAGAGGTCAGTGATTCAGACGGAAAGGTCAGCAATCGAGGAGGAGAGGTCAGTGATCGAGAGGAGTGGTCAGTGATTGAGACGAGGAGAGGTCAGTGATTGAGAGGAGAGGTCAGTGATCGAGAGGAGGAGATTTCAGTGATCGAGAGGAGGAGAGGTCAGTGATAAGAGGGGGAGAGGTCAGTGATCAAGAGGAGGAGCGGTCAGTGATTGAGAGGAAGAGAGGTCAGTGATCGAGAGGAGAGGTCAGTGATTTAGAGGAGGAGAGGTTAGTGATTGAGCGAAGAGGTCAGTGATCGAGACGGAGAGGAGAGGTCAGTGATTGAGAGGAGGAGATGTCAGTGATTGAGCGGAGAGGTCAGTGATCGTGACGGAGAGGAGAGGTCAGTGATTGAGAGGAGGAGACGTCAATGATTGAGAGGAGGAATGGTCAGTGATCGAGAGGAGGAGTGGTCAGCGATCGAGAGGAGAAGAGGTCAGTGATCGAGAGGAGCAGAGGTCAGTGATCGAGAGGAGGAGAGGTCAGTGATTGAGAGGAGGAGAGGTCAGTGATCGAGAGGAGGAGAGGTCAGTGATTGAGAGGAGGAGAGGTCAGTGATTGAGAGGAGAGGTCAGTGATTGAGTGGAGGAGAGGACAGTGATCGAGAGGAGGAGAGGTCAGTGATTGAGAGGGACAGGTTAGCGATCAAGAGGAGGAGAGGTCAGTGATCGAGAGGAGGAGAGGTCAGTGATTGAGAGGAGGAGAGGTCAGTGATTGAGAGGAGAGGTCAGTGATCGAGAGGAGGAGAGGTCAGTGATTGAGAGGAGAGGTCAGTGATCGAGAGGAGGAGAGGTCAGTGATTGAGAGGAGGAGAGGTCAGTGATTGAGAGGAGAGGTCAGTGATCGAGAGGAGGAGAGGTCAGTGATCGAGAGGAGGAGAGGTCAGTGATTGAGAGGAGGAGAGGTCAGTGATTGAGAGGAGAGGTCAGTGATCGAGAGGAAGAGAGGTCAGTGATTGAGAGGAAGAGATGTCAGTGATCGAGATGTGGAGAGGTCATTGATCGAGAGGAGAGGTCAGCGATCGAGAGGAGGAGAGGTCAGTGATCAAGCGGAGGAGAGGTCAGTGATCGAGAGGAGGAGAGGTCAGTGATCGAGAGGAGCAGAGGTCAGTGATCGAGAGGAGGAGAGGTCAGTGATTGAGAGGAGGAGAGGTCAGTGATCGAGAGGAGGAGAGGTCAGTGATTGAGAGGAGGAGAGGTCAGTGATTGAGAGGAGAAGTCAGTGATTGAGAGGAGAGGTCAGTGATTGAGAGGAGGAGAGGACAGTGATCGAGAGGAGGAGAGGTCAGTGATTCAGACGGAAAGGTCAGCAATCGAGGAGGAGAGGTCAGTGATCGAGAGGAGAGGTCAGTGATTGAGACGAGGAGAGGTCAGTGATTGAGAGGAGAGGTCAGTGATCGAGAGGAGGAGATTTCAGTGATCGAGAGGAGGAGAGGTCAGTGATAAGAGGGGGAAAAGTCAGTGATCAAGAGGAGGAGCGGTCAGTGATTGAGAGGAAGAGAGGTCAGTGATCGAGAGGAGAGGTCAGTGATTTAGAGGAGGAGAGGTTAGTGATTGAGCGAAGAGGTCAGTGATCGAGACGGAGAGGAGAGGTCAGTGATTGAGAGGAGGAGATGTCAGTGATTGAGCGGAGAGGTCAGTGATCGTGACGGAGAGGAGAGGTCAGTGATTGAGAGGAGGAGACGTCAATGATTGAGAGGAGGAATGGTCAGTGATCGAGAGGAGGAGTGGTCAGCGATCGAGAGGAGAAGAGGTCAGTGATCGAGAGGAGCAGAGGTCAGTGATCGAGAGGAGGAGAGGTCAGTGATTGAGAGGAGGAGAGGTCAGTGATCGAGAGGAGAGGTCAGTGATTGAGAGGAGGAGAGGTCAGTGATTGAGAGGAGAGGTCAGTGATTGAGTGGAGGAGAGGACAGTGATCGAGAGGAGGAGAGGTCAGTGATTGAGAGGGACAGGTTAGCGATCAAGAGGAGGAGAGGTCAGTGATCGAGAGGAGGAGAGGTCAGTGATTGAGAGGAGGAGAGGTCAGTGATTGAGAGGAGAGGTCAGTGATCGAGAGGAGGAGAGGTCAGTGATTGAGAGGAGAGGTCAGTGATCGAGAGGAGGAGAGGTCAGTGATTGAGAGGAGGAGAGGTCAGTGATTGAGAGGAGAGGTCAGTGATCGAGAGGAGGAGAGGTCAGTGATCGAGAGGAGGAGAGGTCAGTGATTGAGAGGAGAGGTCAGTGATCGAGAGGAAGAGAGGTCAGTGATTGAGAGGAAGAGATGTCAGTGATCGAGATGTGGAGAGGTCATTGATCGAGAGGAGAGGTCAGTGATTGAGAGGAGGAGAGGTCAGTGATTGAGAGGGAGAGGAGAGGTCAGTGATCTGTCTCTCCCAGCATTCTGTGCACCTTGTATTCCTCTGATGTTTCCTCCTGATTCCCACACCCCTGCCAAATTAGTTTAAAGCCCTCCCAAGAGCGCTAGTAAAATGTCCCACATTGAACTCAGTCCAGTGCAACACATCCAGCCTGCACAGGTCCCATCTCCCCAAGAGCTGGTCTCAATGTTCCAATAATCTAAAGCCTTCCCTCCAGCACCAACTTTCCAGCCATGCATTCACCTGTGTTAACCTCCTACCTCTGTGCATAGTTGTGCGTGGCACTGGGAGTAATGTGGAGATTACTACTTTTGAGGTCCTGCTTGATAATTTTCTACCTAGCTCCCTAAATTCTGACTGCAGGACCACCTTCCTCTTTCTACCTATATCATTTGGTACTAATGTGGACCACAACTGCTGGCTGTTCACCCTCCCTATTCAGAATGCTCACTGACATCCTTCACCCTGGCACCATCCTGGATTCATGTCTGCAGCCTCAGTAACACCTACCTGTTCCCCTAAATATCACATCACCTATCACTATGGCTCTTCTTAGACTTTCCTGGACCCCCTTGTGCAGCTGGGCCTTCCTTGGAGCCAAGGACTTGTCTCTGAATTCACTTTCAGAAATGATCATCGTGGTATTCAAATTCAAGCTCTATGGCTCATTGGCAGAATCTCCCGGTTACTGTACCTTCAGCACCCTGTACACTACTGACTTCTGGATACAGATTGCCAACCTCGTCCCAAACATTCAATGCTAGTACACGTCACATATAAAACATCCCTGAGCATCCAGGAATTTATAGATTTACTTCTAACTCGTTCATCCCCTGCCAGAAAAATTTCCCAATTAAAGTGTCAGTGCATTTCATTAGTTGTCTTTGTTCTGCAGATACTTCCAGCTGGTACACTTTGTAGGCCTTCGAGGGGAGAATGTGATTTGCCAGAGTTCTGTAAAGGAGACACCTCAGACTGTCCCGAAAATACATATCTTAAAGATGGCTACTCATGCAGCGAGGGAACCTTCTACTGTTACAGCGGGATCTGTCAGTCCGCAGATAAACAGTGTCAGGATATGTGGGGTGAGGGTGAGTATAGGCTACAGAATCTTTCAGACTTTTACAGAACTGTTGCATACAGGCACTGAGCCCAAGCATGGTCCAGTGTATGTGTCTGATTACAAAATACTGTGGACAGTGCAAATCTGAAATAAAAACAAAAAATGTTGGAAATACTCAGCAGGTCAGGCAATATCTGTGTAGAGCGACACCAAATTACCACTTCAGACCGGTGACCTTTTATTAGAACTGAGAAAAGTTTGGGAAACAAAGGAAAGGAATGTGATGGGATTTGAGGAAGTGAAATTACTTCTTAAATGGTAAGAGATTAGAAAGTGTAAATGTACAAATGGACCTTGGTGGCCTTGTCAATAAGTCACCGAATGCTAACATGCAGGTGCAGCAAGCAATTAGGAAGGTGAATGGTAGGTTAGCCTTGATCACAAGAGGATTGGAGTATTGGAGTAGCAAAGTCTTGCTCATGTTAGACCACACCTGGAGCACTCTGTGCAGTTTTAGTCCTACGGACAGGAGGGGTTGGTTAATTTAAACAGCCCTGATTTCTCCTCTCACCATCCATCCATAAACAGAAAGGTGTTTTGATTTTGATTTCCCCCTTTAGAAGCTGTGCTGTATTTCTCAACCCCTCAGTTTTGGTGTGCTCCAATATCTATTCATTACCCCACAGTAAGCTTGAGATAGGATGAACTTAAAGGGATTAGCTTATTTTGCACACACTCAGATGCGGGGGCGGGGGTGGGGGGGTGCGGTGGGGCGTGGTTGGGGGGTCACTATGTAGCCGCCTGTGCACTTATACAGTAAAAAGAGGAATAGAGAAATTAGAGATTTACAGGACAAAGACCACAGAGAAAACAGTTATTGTTTCACATCAGTCCAGAGTCCAGAATCAAAGTCCAAAGGCGTATTCCTTCACTGAAGACGGCAGGTTGATAACCAATGCTGGGTAATTCACTTTTCCAGTAGAGATGACTTCCATGATGAGATAGATAATTAGTCTTGTAGGCCATGGTATAGAAGTTCCAGTAGAAACAGTGTAGATGGGGGCCAGGCGTTCAAACCTGGACAGAGCCCCTTTTCTGTGCTGCTGCTTGGTAGGTGAAAAGATAGCAGACCTTGGCTTTGCAGCTCCACAAAGCAATATTGCTAGTTCCTGGAGGGTTTACTGCCTAAAAATCTGCTGCCAATGGGGCATCAAGCCATTCAGCTAGGCCTGCTGCAGTTCTGCCCCAAGCAAGGAAGTCTCCCTCTGGGCATAGGTGTTGACCAATGATCTGCATTTCAGAATTACATTACATTCTCTCAGTGTAAACACAGGATTTAGATCACAGGAGGATATAGATGGGCTGGTCAGATGGGCTGATCAGTGGCAAACGGAATTTAATCCGGAGAAGTGTGAGGTGATGCACTTGGGCAGGACAAACAAGGCACAGGAATACACGATGAATGGTAGGACCCTGGGAAGTGCCAAGGATCAGAGGGACCTTGGTGTGCATGTCCACTGGTCCCTTAAGGTAGCGGGACAGGTAGATAAGGTGGTTAAGAAGGCATATGGGATACTTGCCTTTATTAGCCGAGGCATAGAATATAAGAGCAGGGAGGTTATGCTGGAACTGTATAAAACACTGGTTAGGCCACAGCTAGAGTATCGTGTGCAGTTCTGGAATCCACATTATAGGAAGGATGTGATTGAACTAGAGAGAGTGCAGAGGAGATTTACCAGGATGTTGCCTGGGTTGGAGAGTTTTAGTTATGAGGAGAGATGGGATAGACTGGTGTTATTTTCCCTGGAGCAGAGGAGATTGAGAGGGGACATGATGGAGGTATATAAAATTATGAGGGAAATAGATAGGGTAGACAGGAAGGAACTTTTCCCCTTGGTGGAGGGATCAATAACCAGAGGGCATAGATTTAAGGTAAGGGGCAGGAGGTTTAGAGGGGATGTGAGGAAGAATTTTTTCACCCAGAGGGTGGTGGGAATCAGGAACTCACTGCCTGAAAGGGTGGTAGAGGCAGAAACACTCATAACATTTAAGAAGTATTTGGATGTGCACTTGCGATGCCATGGCATACAAGGTTATGGGCCTAGTGCTGGAAAATGGGATTAGAATAGTTAGGTACTTGTTTGACCGGCGCAGACTCGATGGGCCAAGGGTCTTTTTCTGTGCTGTAGACCTCTATGACTATGACTTACCATGGTGTTCCGTGTAGTCTGTGGCCCTCATTATTGTCTCTACAATACCATGGATGGTGACCAAGGACAGGTCTTTGCACACCAGTAGACCTGCGATCAATAGACCTGTGGTGTCCACAATATAAAATATCTGGGTGACCAGGGTGAATTTTATAGTGAAACTTGGGGTGTAATAGATCCCAGGGATGCATTCTCTGAGTCATTGTATACAGTGAGTTTGGTGTTGGTTGGTCGAATCATCATTTGCCACTTCCATGGGTACATACATTTCAGTGTACGAAGCAAAAGGATGTTTGCACGTGCACTGGTATCCATTTTTGCATTTGGGTTATTCTGACCCTTCATCTGTGGCATATAATCTGGATGGTGGCAAAAGCTTCTATTGGTACCAATATGCCAATACTTTGATGCCGTGGTGAATACAAGATAAAAGCAAAAAACTGCAGATGCTGGAAATCTAAAACAAAAACAAAAATAGCTGGAAAAACTCAGCAGGTCTGACAGCATCTGCAGAGAGGAACACAGTTGACGTTTCGAGTCCGAATGACTCTTCAACAGAACTAAGGAAAAATAGAAAAGAGGTGAAATATAAGCTGGTTTAAGGGGGGGGGGTGGGGCCAGTAGAGCTGGATAGAGGGCCAGTGATAGGTGGAGATAACCAAAAGATGTCACAGACAAAAGGACAAAGAGGTGTTGAAGGTGGTGATATTATCTTAAGAAATGTGCTAATTAAGGGTAGAAAGCAGGATGAGCAAGGTACAGATAGACCTAGTCGGGGTGGGGTTGGGGGAAGGGATCGAAGTAGGCTAAAAGGTAGAGATAAAACAATGGATGGAAATACATTTAAAAATAATGGAAATAGGTGGGAAAAGAAAATATATATATATATATATATATATAAATTATTGGAAAAAGGGGGATCAGAAAGGGGGTGGAGATGAGGAGGAGAGAGTTCATGATCTAAAGTTGTTGAACTCAATATTCAGTCCGGAAGGCTGTAAAATGCTCAGTCAGAAGATGAGGTGCTGTTCCTCCAGTTTGCATTGAGCTTCACTGGAACAATACAGCAGGCCAAGGACGGACATGTGGGCATGAGACCATAAGACCATAAGACGTAGGAGCAGAAATTAGACCATTTGGCCCATCAAGTCTGCTCCGCCATTCAATCCTGGCTGATAAGTTTCTCAACCCCATTCTCCCGCCTTCTCCCCATAATCTTTGATCCCCTTACCAATCAAGAACCTATCTATCTCATTCTTAAATACACTCAATGACCTGTCCTCCACAGCCTTCTGTGGCAATGAGTTCTATAGATTCACCACTCTCTGGCTGAAGAAGTTTCTCCTCATCTCTGTTCTAAAAGGTCCTCCCTTTACTCTGAGGCTGTGCCCTCTCCTACTAATGGAAACATCTTCTCCACGTCCACTCTATCCAGGCCTTTCAATATTCTGTAAGTTTCAATCAGATCCCCCCTCATCCTTCTAAACTCCATCAAGTATAGATCCAGAGTCCTCAAACGTTCCTCATATGTTAAGCCTTTCATTCCTGGGATTGTTCTCATGAACCTCCTCTGGACCCTCTCCAGGGCCAGCACATCCTTCCTGAGATACGGGGCCCAAAATTGCTCACAATATTCTAAATGTGGTCTGACCAGAGCCTTATAAAGCCTCAGCAACACATCCCTGCTTTTATATTCTAGTCCTCTCGAAATAAATGCCAACATTGCATTTGCCTTCCTAACTACCTACTCAACCTGCAAGTTAACCTAAAGAGAATCCTGGACTAGGACTCCCAAGTCCCTTTGCACTCCAGATTTCTGTATTCTCTCCCCATTTAGAAAATAGTCTATGCTTCTATTCTTCCTACCAAAGTGCATGACATCTTGGGCTCTCCCTGACAGCTGCCCTTGAATTAAAAATGTCCAGATCTTGAGGGCCATTTGGCTGCTACTTTCTCAAAAGTGGCGAGAAATGATTCCATGTCACTCTTTTTGAATTTGGGAATAAATCTAGCATGCTTAAGGGTCTCAGAGAGTTGTTCAGGGGTAGGCAGAAAGGGGGTGCTACCCGGTAGAGAAAGGTTTTACCTCGCAGCTTCCAGCTGTCTGGTCTCTCTCTCCCTATGAGCCGCCAGCACCATTTACAGTTTTTGGACATGGAATTCTCTTTTCCTCTCTCTCTCTCTCTCTCTCTTTCCCTCTCTTGAAGCTCTAGCTGCATCCTGAGCTTTTGCAGGGTAAGGAGTCAGGTCCCAGGTCTACATCAACTGGAACAGGAATCAAACCCGTGCTGTTGGCATTATTCTGAACCACACGCTAGCCATCTGGCCAACTAAGCTAACTGGCACCACCGTAGAGATTATGAGATTATGATGAAACATATATGTATGATATGACATGTATGATATATGTCACTTTAATTCTTCAAGTGGAGTGGTGAAGAAGACATATGGGACACCTGCCTTTATCAATCGAAGCATAGATTATAAAAGTAGGGAGGTCATGTTGGAGTTGTATAGAACCTTGGTAAAGCCACAGCTGGAGTACTGTGTGCAGTTCTGGTCGCCACATTATAGGAAGGATGTGATTGCACTGGAGGGGGTGCAGAGGAGATTCACCAGGATGTTTCCTGGGATGAAACATTTAAATTATGAAGAGAGGTTGGATAGACTTGGGTTGTTTTTGTTGGAGCAGAGAAGACTGAGGGGCAACCTGATCGAGGTGTACAAGATTATGAGGGGCATGGACAGGGTTGATAGGGAGCAGCTGTTCCCCTTAGTTGAAGGGTCAGTCACAAGGGGGGATAAGTTCCAGGTGAGGGGCAGGAGGTTTAAGGGGGATATGAGGAAAAACCTTTTTACCCAGAGGGTGGTGAGGGTCTGGAATTCGCTGCCTGGGAGGGTGGTGGAGGTGGGTTGCCTCACATCCTTTAAAAAGTACCTGGATGAGCACTTGGCACGTCATAACATTCAAGGCTATGGGCCAAGTGCTGGTAATTGGGATTAGGTAGGTAAGTCAGGTGTTTCTCATGTGTCAGTGCAGACTCGATGGGCCGAAGGGCCTCTTCTGCACTGAGTGATGCTGTGAGAACCAGGTCAAATACAGGAAAGTGAGACATGGAGTGACAAGAGAACAGAATGGTGGTCAACATAAAAGGGAAAAAATTCTTCTACTGGCATGTAAGAGGTGGATTGGGTTCTATTACCTAAAACCATGCCTAGGCCATGCAGCAAACAAAGAGACGCAAGAAATAGGAACAAGAGTTGACCATGTGGCACATCGAGCCTGCTCCATCATTCAGTAATCTCATGGCTGATCTTGGGCTTCAACTCCATTTTCTCACCCGCTCTCCCTATCCCTTGACTCCCTGAGAGGCCAAAAATCTGTCTATCCCAGCCTTAAATGTATTTTTTTGTTCATTTATGGGATGTGGACATCGCTGGCTAAGCCAGCATTTATTGCCCATCCCTAAATGTCCTTGAGAGGTGGGGTGAGCTGCCTTCTTGAACTGCTTCGGTGTTCAACAATGGAGCATCCACAACCTTCTGGGGCAGAGAGTCGCAAAGATTCACAACCCTTTGAAGTGAAGTAATTTCTCCTTATTTCAGTCCTATAGGATTGGCCCCTTATCCTGAGACTGTGCCCCCTGTATTTTAGATTCCCTGACCAGGGGAAACAATCTCTCAACCTATCAAGCCCCTTCAGAATTTAGTACGTTTCAAAGAGATCACCTCTCATTCTTCTCGACTCCACACAATATAGGCCCAATTTACTCAGTCTCTCATCATGGGACAACCCCTTCATCCCAGGGACCAATTTAGTGAACCTTTGCTGCACCACCTTCAATGTAAGTCTATCCTTTCTTAAATGTGGAGAACAAAACTGCACATAGTACTCCAGATGTGGTCTCACCAAAACTCTGTACATTTGAAGCAGGACTTTTTAATTCTTGCACTCCAATCTTCCTGCAACAGGCCAACATGCCATTGGTCTTCCTAACTGGAAGCTGGAATGTAGGACTGTGTGCCCTGGCGAGGACAATGACCCACTTTCCAAGACAGCCTTGAATAACCGTGTGCTGCACAAGCTTTGGTGTCAACATTGCTGCTGTACACCGACCAGATTAGCCAACACAGGCTCTCTTTGTGAAGCTAATTACACCTGCTACTGGCATGCAAAGGGTGCTGGCTTTGCAGTGAGACAGTCAATTGAGTCGCTAGTAGCAACCTTGGAGTGCCTTTACTTCCCTGCGGCTGTCATCTGATGGAGGCGCAGTCAATGTCGTGCGCACCTAGCCATGTTATGGCCAGCTGAGGAGAGGTAAAATAACCTCTGTCTCCACTCGCTTGTTGATCTCAACAGGTGTTTGAAAAGAAATCGCTTGTCAATTCAGAGAGTGTTTAACTGTTTAACGCTGTGACTGTAAAAGATACGCATACATTGGATGCTTTTTCTTGGAAGTTTTAAAACATAAGGAAATAGCATTTATTTTGCTTAACTCTCGAGATTTAAAAATAATTAAAAAAAACACACCAAACTGTCATGCATATATGCACTCAAAAGATTCTCTCACAAACAAACGCACACACACAAACACACATGAGTAAGTTACAAAGAAGGCAACTTGTTTAAGTGCCTGGGGTTGCTGGACTAAGTCAGGCAAATCAATGTTACATTGGTCAATACCAGTGATGGCAGGAAGAGACCCTTCCCTCACTATTTTGCATGGACCCACCTCCTAGTCCAGAGGATTGGCAAAATCTAACTCCCCATTTCTCTGTAGCTGACACTCTCACACACGTCCCCTTCTTCCCTTTCACGAACAGGCTGGGGAAGAAGCTCATGTGGCGTGGACCAGTTGGACTTATTGCCTCTGTGTTGTGTAGAATCTTAGTAATTCTCCTGCTTTCTTTCTGATAGGTGCAACGTCTGCTGGAGAGGTTTGTTACAAATATACGAATATACTAGGAAACGAATTTGGGAACTGTGGCAAGGACAGCAATAATAAATACGTAAAGTGTCGCACTGAGTAAGTTTATCAGAAAAAGTCAGCTGGTTTAGAATTGTCAGCAGTAATGCTGGAATTTTATATGAAGAGTAACTGAAATTATTGTGTTGTTTTTTATTGTCCTAAATATGATTTAATAAGTCATGTAATGAAGAATCATTTGGTGAAATCAGTGACCTCCAGTCACAATATTAAAGTGTCAAATCATGAGATCTTCCTCAATGGCTCATTGATGTTAATACTGGACAGGTCAGATTCCAGAGTGAAACAAAAACAAAAATAGCTGGAAAAACTCAGCAGGTCTGACAGCATCTGCGGAGAGGAACACAGGTAACGTTTCGAGTCCGTATGACCTTTCAACAGAACTAAGGAAATAGAGAAATGAGGTGAAATATAAGCTGGTAGAAGGGGGTGGGACAGGTAGAGCTGGATAGAGGACCAGTGATAGGTGGAGGCAAAGAAGAGATTGCCAAAGACGTCATAGACAAAAGGACAAAGGGGTATTGACGGTGGCGGTATTAGCTAAGGAATGTGATAATGGGGACATTAAGGGTAGAAAACAGGACAAGCAAGTGGCAGATGACCCTAGTGGGGGTGGGGTAGGAGGAAAGGATTAAAATGGGCTAAAAGGTGGAGATAAAACAGTAGATGAAAATAATTTTAAAAATAGGTGGGAAAAGAAAAATATATTTTAAAAAAATTATAAATTATTGGAAGAAGGGATCAGGAAGGAATTGGGGATGGAGGAGAGAGTTCATGATCTGAAGATGTTGAATTCAATATTAAGTCTGGAAGGCTGTAAAGTGCCTAGTTGGAAGATGAGGTGCTGTTCCTCCAGTTTGCGTTGAGCTTTGCTGGACCATTGCAGCAGGCCAAGGACAGACATGTGGGCATGAGAGCAGGGTGGAGCGTTGAAATGGCAAGCGACAGGGAGGTCTGGGTCATGCTTGTAGACAGACTGAAGGTGTTCCACAAAGCGATCACCCAGTCTGCGTTTGGTCTCTCCAATGTAGAGGAAACCGCATTGGGAGCAGTGAATGCAGTAGACTAAATTGAGGGAAGTGCAAGTAAGTGCTACTTCACTTAAAAGGAGTGCTTGGGCCCTTGGACGGTGAGGAGGGGGGAAGTAAAGGAACAGGTGTTGCACCTTCTACGATTGCATGGGAAGGTGCTGAGGGAGGGGGTTGAGGTGTAGGACCAGGGTGTCCCAGAGGGAACGATCCCTGTGGAAAGCTGTTGGGGGGGTGAAGAGAAGATGTTTGATGGTGGCATCATGCTGGAGTTGGCGGAAATGGCGGAGGATGATCCTTTGAAAGCGGAGGCTGGTGGGGTGATAAGTGAGGACAAGAGGGAACCTATCATGGTTCTGGGAGGGAGAGGAATGTGTGAGGGTGGATGTTCGGGAGATGGGCCGGACACGGTTGAGGGCCCTGTCAATCACTGTGGGTGGAAAACCTCGGTTAAGGAAGAAGGAAGACATGTCAGAGGAACTGTTTTGAAAGTGGCATCATCAGAACAGATGCGACGGAGGCGAAGAACTGAGAGAATGGGATGGAGTCCTTAAGGGAAGCAGGGTGTGAGGAGCTGTAGTCGAGGTAGCTGTGGGAGTCGGTAGGCTTGTAATGGATATTGGTGGACAGTCTATCACCAGAAATTGAGACAGGGAGGTCAAGGAAGGGAAGGGAAGTGTCAGAGATGGACCATGTGAAAATGATGGAGGGGTGGAAATTGGAAGCAAAATTAATAAATTTTTCCATATCCAGACGAGAGCATGAAGCAGCACCGAAGTATTCATCGATGTACCGGAGAAAAAATTGTAGGAGGGGGCCTGAGTAGGACTGGAACAAGGAATGTTCCACATACCCCATAAAGAGACAGGCATAACTGGGGCCCATGCGGGTACCCATAGCCACACCTTTTATTTGGAGGAAGTGAGAGAAGTTGAAGGAGAAATTGTTCAGTGTGAGAACAAGTTCAGCCAGACGGAGGAGAGTAGTGGTGGATGGGGATTGTTCGGGCCTCTGTTCGAGGAAGAAGCTAAGGGCCCTCAGACCATCCTGGTGGGGGATGGAGGTGTAGAGGGATTGGACGTCCATGGTGAAGAGGAGGCGGTTGCGGCCAGGGAACTGGAAATTGTTGATATGACATAGGGCTTGAGGGGAATCGTGGATGTAGGTGGGAAGAGACTGGACAAGGGGAGAGAGAAGGTAGTCAAGATAGGAAGAAATGAGTTCCGTGGGGCAGGAACAGACTGACATGATCGGTCTGCTGGGACAGTCCTGTTTGTGGATTTTGGGTAGGAGGTAGAAGCGGGCCGTCTGAGGTTGGGAGCCTATCAGGTTGGAAGCTGTGGAAGGAAGATCTCCAGAGGAGATGATGTCAATGACAGTCCTAGAAACAATGGCTTGATGTTCAGTGGTAGATCCTAGAGTGAAACCTAACTTCATGGGCCCTAACTTTTTTTTGCAACCTTGGAGGAAAATTATTGAACACATTCCCAGGAGTCTGCTGATGAACTTTGATCCCATCCTTTATTATTAGCGCAACACCACCTCCTTTTCCTTTTTGCCTGTCCTTCTTAAATGTTGAATATCCTTGACTATTCTTAGTCACCCCGCAGCCACATTTCTGTAGTGGCAATTAGATCATGCCCACCATACCCATCAATCTCTCTTTGTGTCCTTAAACCATCTACCTTGTTATGCATTCAGGTAGCATGCCCTTAACTTTGTCTTTTTGACAATAACATTCCGAGGGCATGGGCTCAATTAATAATCTGGATAATCTAGATGAATTCTAACTGACAACATACACTCAGTAATGATGACCATGAAACTATTGTTGATTGTCATAGAAAACCATCTGATTCACTAATACCCTTTAGGGAAGAAATCTGCCACCCTAACCTAGTCTAACCCACCTGTGACTCCAGACCCTCAGCAATGTGGTTGACTCTTAACTCCCCTCTAAAAAGGCCCAAAAAGCCACTCAGATCAAGGGCGATCAGGAATGGGAAACAAATGCTGGTCTTTCCAGCAATGCTGACATCCTATGAAAGAATAAATATAAATAGAAACATTGACAAAAAGATCCAACATCAGCTGCACCATTCAAGTCTTCTACAAACTACACCACCGAGTGTTTGACAACAAGGAACTCCGCAAGTCAACAAAATTCCTTGTGTACAGAGCAGTTGTTGTCACCACACATCTGTCCTGCAGCGAAACCTAGGCTCTGAATTAGTGACACATAACAGCATTAAAGAAATTCCACCAGCAACGCCTCTTCGCCATATCCTCTGAATTCAACGGAAGGACTGGCGAGCAAACGCTAGTGTTCTTCTTGAAGCCTCAAGCTTTCAGGCAAATATCCTGCAAAAATCACCTTCACTGGATGGGACACTGTGTCCAGATGACAGAAAACCATCTCCACTATCAGCTCCTGTTCTGCAGTGAGACCTGGACTATATATCATTGACACTTTGACACAGCGCTTGAGAAATTCCATCAGCAATGCCTCCTCTGGATTCAATGGGAGGGCCATCGAACAAATGCTAGTGTCCTTCTTAAAGGCAGCTCCACAAGTGTTCAGGCAAAACTCCTGCAAAATCAACTAGAATGGACTGGACACTGTCTGGATGGCTGATAAATGTCTCCCCTGTCAAGTCCTTGTCTTGCAACTCTCAAATGGCCACCATTCCAGGGGAGGAGAAAGAAAATGCTTCAAAGACACTCTGAGGATCTCCTTGAAATGTGGTGGCATGGACGTTAAAGATTGGGAGGAGTTTGCCACCAATTAGAATGAGAACAACTTGCCCATCAAACTGTATCCCACTTTGAGTCATAACATCTGAATGAGTAGGCAAAGTGGCAGCAGAGGAGAAAAAAAACAGAAGTATATCCTGCACTCCGGATTCCACTACCTTGTGGGACATCTGTCCTATGGCGGCCAAAGAGCTACAGGTTGAGAATTGGCCTGTTCAGTCACATTAGGGTTAGGAGCTTCTGGCTGCAATGGCCCCTCCCAACCGGCCACAATGGGAGAAAATTGGAACTCTGGGTAGACACCATCCTTGAATGGTTGGACAGCCAATGATGGTAGGTTTTACTTACAGTGAGTGAATGTTCTTATGTACGTAACAGCAGGTTGTATTTATAGGGGAACTTTAATATAATAAAACATCCTAAACTGTTTCAGGAGCATTGTAAAACAAAGCATGACACCAAGTCACAAAAGGCCAGGTCTCCAAAAGCTTGGTCAAGGAGAGTCTTAAAGGAGGAAGGTGAGGTAGAGAGGCTGAGAGATTTAAGGGAGGAATTCCAGCTGCTCAAGGCTTTGGTAGCTGAGCATATGGGCCACTCATGGAGCAATTATAATCAGAGATGCTCAAGAGACCAGAGTTTAAGGAGCGCAGGTATCCCGGAGGGTTGTCGAGGGGGTGTAGATTACAGAGATAGGGTGGGGTGCGCCATGGAGGGGTTTGAAAAAAGAGCTGAGAAATTTAAAGTGGAGGTGTTGCTTAACCAGGGACAAATGTAGGGCAGCTGGCACAGGGGTGATACAGGATACAGATAGCAGAGTTTAGGATGACCGCAAGTTTATGGAGGGTAGAATGTGGGAGGCCGGCCAGGAGTGCGTTAGAGATATGCAGCAGCAGCCATCTCAATGGAGGCATCTCCTTGTGGCCGGTTGGGAGGGGCCATTGCAGCCAGAAGCTCCTAACCCTAAGGGGGAACTACCAACAGCAAAGGCCAGACCTATACATGAACTGCTGCTGCGCCGAGGGGTTTCACCTTAGATCACAGAGCCCTACTTGGCCCGTCCAAAAATACTTTTTTTATCATCACCCTTCTGAATGTGACTCCATTTTGAAGCACTTTTGTGTTTCCCTAGCTTGCTTGTTGGGCTGTGGAGGCTCTCGAGCTGCCAGCCCAGTAATTGGATTGACAGCAGCAAGAGCCTGCTGGCTGTCCTCGATTGGATGGCAAGTTCAGAGGTAACCAAGATGGAAGCCACCTCTGGAAAACATCATTTAGGGAAGGAAATCTGCCATCCTTACCTGGTCTGGTCTGCATGTGACTTCAGACCCATAGCAATGTGGTTCACTCTTAATGCCCTCAGCAAACCACTCAGTTGTATCAAATTACTGCAAAATCGAAAAGAAATGAAACTGGACGGACCCACCCAGTATTGACCTAGGCGCTGGAAACGACAACGGCAAACTCAGCCCTGTCGACCCTGTAAAGTCCCCCTGACTAACACCTGGGGGCTTGTGCAAAAATTGGGAGAGCTGTCTCACAGACTAGTCAAGCAACAGTCTGGCGTAGTCATCCTTACCGAATCATACCTTACAGGCAATATCCCATCACCACTCCTGGGTATGTCCTGTCACACTAGAGGTGGCACCACAGTATACAGTCAGGAGGGAATTGCCCTGAAAGTCCTCAGTATTGACTCTGGGCTGGATTGCATGAAGTCTCATGATATCAGGTCAAACACGGGCAAGGAAACCTCCTGCTGATTACCACGTACTGCCCCACCTGCAGATGATGAATCAGTACTCACCATGTTGAACAACCAGTTGGAAGAAGCACTGAGCATGGCTAAAGCACAGAATGTACTCTGGACAGGGGACTTCAATGTCTGTCACAAAGAGTGGCTGCATTGTACCACGACTGACTGAGCTTGTCAAGTCCTGAAGGATGTAACTGCTAGACTGGGTCTGCGGCAAGTGGTGAGGGAACCAACAAGAGGAAAAAGCCTATCTGATCCAATTTTTTTTAAAAAAACATGCGTGGGATGTGGGCATTATTTGCTGGGTCAGCATTTATTGCCCATCCCTAGTTACTCTTGAGAGCCTGGTGGTGAGCTGCTTTTTTGAACTTTTTTTATATTCTTTCATGGGTTGTGGGCTTCACTGCAAGGCCAGCATTTGTTGCCTGCCCCTAATAGCCCTTGAACAGACTTTGCTAGGTCAGTTCAGAGGGAACTTAAGAGAAAACCATATTGCCGTGGGTCTGGAGTCACATGTAGGCTAGGCCAGGATGGCAGATTTCCTTCTCTGAAGGAGATTAGTGAATCGGTTGGGTTTTTACATCAATCGATGATAATTTCATGGGCACCATTACTGATTCTAGCTTTATATTCCACATTTATTAACGGAATTCAAATTCCACCAGCTGCTGTGGTGGGATTTGAACCCATGTCCCCAGAGCATTAGCCTCGGCCTCTGGATTACTAAGATAAAAGCAAAATACTGCAGATGCTAGAAATCTGAAATGAAACCAGAAAATGTGGGAAAACCTTAGCAGGTCTGGCAGTGTCTGTGGAGAGAGAAACAGGGTTAACGAAGCTAAAGAAGAGTCATATGGACTCAAGACATTAACTCTACACCACCATCTCCCACTGCTGCAGTCCATCTGGTGTAGGTGCACCCACGATGCTACTAGGGAGGCAGTTCCAGGATTTTGACCCAGCGACAGTGAAGGAACGGCGATATATTTCCAAGTCAGGATGGTGAGTGGCTTGGAGGGGAACTTCCAGGTGGTGATGCTCCTATGTATCCGCTGAAAGGTATATCCCAGTGAGGAAGAAGGATTCTATGAAGGGGATAAACCAACCAAGGAAGTTAAGGACAGTATCAAATTGAAAGAAAAAACATACAATGTGGCAAAGATTAGTGGTAAGCCAGAAGAATGGGAAAGTTTTAAAAACAAACATAAGATGACCAAAAAATAATAGAGGGAGGAAATAAACTTTGAGGGTAAACTAGCAAGCAATATAAAAATGGACTGTAAGCTTCTTTAAGTATATAAAAAGGAAGAGAGAGGCCAAAGTGAACATAGGCCCCTTGGAGAATGAGGCTGGGGAAATAATTATAGGGAACCAGGAAACTTCAGAGGAGTTGAATAGACACTTTGCATCAGTATTCACAGTAGAAGACTACACTAATAGCAATCCAAAAATATTAAATAATTAAGGGGCAAAAGGGTGGGAGGGGGAGGGGGGAGGAAATAAATACAATAACTATCACTAGAAAAAAAGTACTAGGGAAACTAATGGGGCTAAAGGCCGATAAGTCCCCTGGACCTGATGCTAAACGGTAAGTTAAGGAAAAAGTGGGACCTATCAGAGATGAAGATGGAAACTTGTGTGTAGATGCAGAGGCTGTGGGAAGGGTTTTGAATGAATATTTTGTTTCCGTGTTTACAAAGGAAAGGGAGGATGTAGATATAGTAGTCCAGGAGGAACACTGCGAGATATTGGACGGGATAGCCATAAAGAGAGAGGAAGTACTTGAAGGGTTGAAATCCTTGAAAGTTGATAAGTCACCAGGGCCAGATGGATTGTTTCCGAGGCTGCTGAAGGAAGTCAGGGAGGAGATAGCAGATGCTCTGAGGATGATTTTCCAATCTTCACTAGACACAGGGGAGGTACCAGAGGACCGGAGAAATGCAAACGTAGTTCCATTGTTTAAAAAGGGATCAAAGGAAATGCCAAACAATTATAGGCCAGTTAGTCTTACATCGGTGGTGAGCAAATTAGTAGAATCAATCCTGAGAGATAGGATTAACTGTCATGTGGAAAGGCATGGACTAGTCAGGGATGGTCAGCATCGATTTGTTAAAGGAAGGTCTTGCCTCACAAATTTGATTGAATTCTTTGAGGAAGTGACAAGAAGGGTTGATGAAGGTAGTGCAGTGGATGATGTGTACATGGGTTTTAGCAAGGCATTTGACAAGGTCCCACATGGCAGATTGGTCAGGAAAGTAAAAGTCCATGGGATTCAGAGTAATGTGGCAAACTGGATAAAAGGTTGGCTTTGTAACAGGAAACAAAGGGTAATGGTCGATGGATGCCCTTGCGAATGGAAAGTTGTCTCAAGTGGTGTTCCACAGGGCTTGGTGTTGGGACCCTTGCTGCTTGTGTTATATATTAACGATTTGGATGTGAACGTGGGGGGTACAATTGGGAAACTTGCAGATGACACAAAGATTGGCCGAGTAGTGGATAGTGTAGAGGATAGCCATAATCTCCAAAACAATATAGATGGGTTGGTGGAGTGGTGGTAAAGTGGCAGATGGATTTTAATATAGAGAAGTGTGAGGTCATACATTTAGGGAGGTCAAACAGTTACAGGGATTACACAATAAATGGGAATATACTAAGTGGGATAGATCAAGTGAGAGATCTTGGCGTACAAGTACACAGGTCCCTGAAGGCAGCAGTTCAAGTAGACAATGTTGTAAAGAAGGCATATGGAATGCTCTCCTTCATTGGCAGAGGTATGGAATATAAAAGTAAGGATATAATGTTGGAATTGTATAAAACACTGGTGAGGTCACAACCGGAGTATTGTGTGCAATTCTGGTCACCACATTACAGGAAGGACGTAATAGCTCTGGAGAGAGTGCAGAGGAGATTTACAAGAATGTTGCCAGGGTTAGAAAAAAGAAGCTATGAGGAGAGATTGGATAGGTTGGGGTTATTTTCCTTAGAACAAAGAAGGCTGAGAGGTGACTTGATTGAGGTGTACAAAATTATGAGGGGAATATATAGAGTGGACAGGATAAAATTGTTTCCCTTGGTGGAGAATTCTAGAACCAGGGGACCAGGGGACATAGATTCAAGTGGCAGAAGGTGTAGGGGGGACATGAGAAAGAACTTTTTTACGCAGAGGGTAGTGGGTGTCTGGAATTCGCTGCCCAAGTTGGTGGTAGAGGCAGAACCTTTAAACTCTTTTAAAAAGTACCTGGATCTGCACCTAAAGTGCTGTAAGCTGCAGGGCTATGGGCCGGGTGCAGGAAGGTGGGATTAGAAAGGGCACCTGGGTGTCCTCGGGCTGGCATGGACAAGATGGGTGCTGTAACTGTGCTGTAACTTTTCTATGGTTCTATGGGTTGCATCCTAGGATATTAAAGGAAGTAGCTGCAGAGATAATGGATGAACTGGTAGTAATCTTCCAAGAATCCTTAGATTCCAGAAAAGTCCCAGAGGATTGGAAACCTGCCAATGTAACACCCTTTTTCAAAAAGGGAGGGAGACAGAGAACAGGTAACTATAGGCCAGTTAGCTTAACATCTGTCATTGGGAAAATGTTAGAGCCTATTATAAAGGATGCAATAGCAGAGCATTTAGACATGTATAATCTAATCAAGCAGAGTCAGCATGGATTCATGAAGGAGAAATCATGCCTGACAAATTTATTAGGATGCTTTGAGAAGGTAGCAAACAGGATAGATAAAGGAGAACCAGTAGATGTAATATATTTGGATTTCCAAAAGCCGTTTGATAAGGTACCGCACATAAGGCTACTTAATAAGATAAGAGCCCATGGTGTTGGGGCATATTAGCATGGACAGAGGATTGGCTAACTAACAGAAGAAAGAAAGTTGGGTTAAGGGGGGTATTTTTGGGATGGCAACCTGTAACTAGTGGGGTGCCACAAGGATCAGCGCTGGGGTCACAATTACTTACAACATATATTAATGACTTGGATGTGGGAAGTGAGTATACTATCGCCAAGTGGGAAGGCAAGTGATCAGGATGACACAAAGAGGATATAGACTGGCTAAGTGAGTGGGCAAAAACTTGGCAAATGGAAAATAATGTGGGAAAATGTGAGGTTTTGCATTTTGGCAGGAAGAATAGAGGAGCTGAATATTATTTAAATGGAGAAAGACTGCAGAAAGCTGTAGCACAGAGGGATTTGGGGGTCCTCGTGCATGAATTATGAAAAGCTAGCATACAAGTTCAGCAGGTAATAGCAAAAGCAAATGGGATGTTGGCCTTTATTTCAAAGGGAATGGAGTATAAAAGTAGAGAAGTCTTGCTAAAACTATACAAGGCACTAGTTGGACCACACCTAGAACAGTTTTGGTCCCCTTATCTAAGGAAAGATATACTGGCGGAGAAGGTGCACTAGGTTGATCCCAGGTATGGAGGAATTTTCTTATGAGAAGAGGCTGAATAGGTTGTGCCTGTCCTCATTGGAGTTTGGAGGCGGCCTTATTGAAACATGTAAGATTCTTAAAGGGCTTGACAGAGTAGATGTTGACAGGTTGTTTCCCTTTTTGGGAGAGTCTAGGACTAGAGGGCATAATCTCAGAGTAAGTGGGTGCCCATTTAAAACAGAGATAAGGACGAATTTCTTCTCTCAGAGGGTAGTGAATCTGTGGAATTCTTTACTGCAGAGGGCTGTGGAGGCTCATTAAGTATATTCAAGGCTGAGATAGATTTTTAATCAGTAAGGGAATCAAGGGTTATGGGGAAAATGCAATAACGTGGAATTGAGGATTATCAGATTAGCCATGATGTCACTAAATGGCGGAGCAGAGTCGAAGGGCTGAATGGCCTACTTCTGCTCCGACGTCTTATGGTCTTATGGCCCTTGTCCTTCTAGATGGTAATGGTCATGGGTTTGGAAGGTGCTGTCGAAGGAGCCTTGGAGAATTCCTGCAGTGCATCTTGTAGATGATACACACTGCTGCTAGTGTGTGTCGTTGGTGGGGGGAATGAATTTTTATGGATGGGGTGCCAATCAAGTGGGCTTCTTTTTGCTGGATGGTGTTCAGCTTCTTGAGTGTTGTGGGAGCTGCACTCATCCAGACAATTGGAGAGTATTCCACCACACTCCTGACTTGTGCCTTGTAGATGGTGGACAGGATTTGGGGAGTCAGGAGGTGAATTATTCGTCACATGATTCCTAGCCTCTGACCTGGTCTTGTAGCCACAGTATTTATATGGCTAGTCCAGTTCAGTTTCTGGTCAATGGTAACCCCCAGGATGTTGATAGTGGGGGATTCAGTGATGGTAACGTCATTGAACATCAAGGGGCGATGGTCTGATTCTCTCTTGTTGGAGATGGTCATTGCCTGACACTTGTGTGGTGTGAATGTTACTTGCCACTTGTCAGCCCAAGACCAGATATTGTCCAGGTCTTGCTGTATTTGGACATGGACTGCTTCAGTATCTGAGGAGTTGTGAATGGTGCTGAACATTGTGCAATCATCAGCGAACATCCCCACTTCTGACCTTATGATGGAAGGAGGGTCATTGATGAAGCAGCTGAAGATGGTTGGGCCGAGGACACTACCCTGAGGAACTCCTGCAGTGATGTCCTGGAGCTGAGATGACTGACCTCCAACAACCACAACCATCTTCCTTTGTGCTGGGTATGACTCCAACCAGTGGATTTTTCCCCTGATTCCCATTGACTCCAGTTTTGCTCGGGCTCCTTGATGTCACACTCTGCCAAATCTGGCCTTGATCTCAAGAGCAGTCACCCTCACCTCACCACGTGAGTTCAGCTCTTGTGTCCATGTTTGAACCAAGGCTGTAATGAGGTCAGGAACTGAGTGGCCCTAGCGGAACCCAAGCTGGGCATCAGTGAGCAGGTTATTGCTAAGCAAGTGCCGCTTGATAGCACTGTTGATGACCCCTTCCATTACTGATGATGGAGAGTAGACTGATGGGACAGTAATTGGCTGGGTTGGATTTGTCCTGATTTTTGTGTACAGGACATACCTGGGCAATTTTCCACATAACCGGGTAGATGCCAGTTGTAGCTGTACTGGAACAGCTTGGCATGGGGCACGGCAAGTTCTGGAGCACAAGTCTTCAGTACTATTGCTGGAATATTGTCAGGGCCCATAGCCTTTGCAGTATCCAGTGCCTTCAGCTGCTTCTTGATATCATGTAGAGTGAATTGAATTGGCTGAAGACTGGCATCTGTGATGCTGGGGACCTCCAGAGGAGGCTGAGATGGATCATCCACTCGGCACTTCTGACTGAAGATTGTAGCAAATGCTTCAGCCTTATCTTTTGCACTGATGTGCTGGGCCCCTCCATCATTGAGGATGGGGATATTTGTGGAGCCTCCTCCAATGAGTTTTTTAATTGCCCACCACCATTTACCCCTGTTTGTGGCAGGACTGCAGAGCTTAGATCTGATCCATTGGTTGTGGGATCTCTTAGCCCTGTCACTTGCTGCTTATGCTGTTTGGCACACAAGTAGTCCTGTGTTGTAGCTTCACCAGGTTGACACCTCATTTTTAGGTATGCCTGGTGCTGCTCCTGGCGTGCCCTCCTGCACGCTTCATTGAACCAGGGTTGATCCCCTGGCTTGATGGTAATGGTAGAGTGGGGGATATGCTGGGCCATGAGGTTACAGATTGTGTTCAAGTACAATTCTGCAGCTGCTGATGGCCCATAATGCCAGTCTTGAGTTGCTAGATCTGTTTGAAATCTATCCCATTTAACATAGAAACTTAGAAACTAGGAACAGGAGGAGGCCATTTGGCCCTTTGAGCCTGCTCCGCCATTCAGTATTATCATGGCTGTTTCTCTATCTCAACGCCATATTCCTGCTTTCTCTCTCTACCCCTTGATGCCCCTAATATCCAAAAATTTATCAATTTCTTTCTTGAATATACTCAGTGACCCAGTCCTCCACAGCCTCTGTGGTCGAGAATTGACCACACCTCTGAGTGAAGAAATTTGTCCTCATCTCAGTCCTAAATGACCTGCCCCATATCCTGAGACTGTGGCCCCTGGGTCTAGACTCTCCAACCATCTGCCCTGTGCTTAGTCTGTCTCACCCTGTTAGAATTTTATACATTTCAATCAGATCCCCTCTCATTCTTCTAAACTCTAGTGAATACAGGTCCAGTCAAACCAATCTCTCTATACGACAGCCCTGCCATCCCCGGTATCAGCCTAGGGAACCTTCGTTGCACTCCCTCCATGGCAAGTATATCCTTTCTTAGGTAGGATGACCAAAACTGCACACAATACTCCAGCTGAGGTCCCATCAAAGCCCTGTATAACTGCAGTAAGACATCCCTACTTGTGAACTCAAATCCTCTTGCAACGAAGGCTAACATACCATTTGCCTTGCTAATTGCTTGCTGCATCTGCCTGTTTACTTTCATTGACTGGTGAACAAGGACACCCAGATCCCTTTGTACATCCACTTTTCCCATTATATTATCATTTAAATAATACTCTGCCTTTCTGTTTTTCACACCGAAGTGTATATCTTCACATTTATCCACATTATACTGCATTTGCCCACACACACAACTTGTTTAAATTGCCCTGAAGCCTCCTTGCATCCTGCTCACAAGTCACAACCCTGCCCAGTTTTGTGTCGTCAGCAAACTTGGAAATGTCGCATCTGATTTCCTCATCTGAGTCATTTATATATATATTGGGCTGGGGCTCAAGTACTGATCCCTGCGGTAACCACTAGTCACTGACTGCCATCCGGAAACAGACCCATTTATTCCCACTTTCTGTTTCTGGTCTGTCAAACAATTATCAACCCATGCCATGCCCCTGATCCCATGTGCTTTAATTTTGCCCACAAGCCTCTTATGTGGAACTTTATCAAAAGCCTTCTTGAAATCCAAATACACCTCATCCACTGGTTCTCCCTTATCTATTTTAGCACTGCGGTAGTGCCACACAACCTGATGGCGGGTATCCTTAGTGTGAAGGTGGCTATTCGTCTCCACATGGACTATGGTCAGTTCTGCCGATACTGTCAAGGACAGATGTATCTAAAGCAGGCAGGTTGGTGAGGATGAATTCAAGTATCTTTTTCCTTCTTGTTGGTTCCCTCACCACCTGCCGGAGATCCAGTCTAGCAGCTATGTCATTTAGGACTTGGCCAGCTCGGTCAGTAGTGGTGCTGCCGAGCCACTCTTGCTGGTGGACATTGAAGTCCCCCACCCAGAGTACATTCTGCACCCTTGCCACCCTCAGTGCTTCCTCACATAGAGGAGCACTGATTCATCAGCTGAGGGAGGGCGGTATGTGGTAATCAGCAAAAGGTTTCCTTGCCCATGTTTGAACTGATGCCATGAGACTTCATGGCAACTATTTCATCCAGCAATGGTGAATGGAGGATCCACCTTGACCTCCTAGGTCCCCATTGTCATAAACACCAATGTACAGACAATTTGATTCATGCCAGGTGATATCAAGGAATAGCTGAAGGCATTAGATACAGCAAAGGCTATGGGCCCTGATAACATTCTGTCTGTAGTACTATAGACATACATCCTGACTGTAGTACTAAAGATGAAAGCAAAATACTGCAGATGCTGGAAATCTGAAAAAGAAACAAAAAATGCTGGAAAAACTCAGCAGGTCTGGCAGCATCCGTTGTATAGAACCTTGGTGAGGCCACAGCTGGAGTACTGTGTGCAGTTCTGGTCGTCACATTATAGGAAGGACGTGATTGCACTGGAGGGGGTGCAGGGGAGATTCACCAGGATGTTGCCTGGGATGAAACATTTAAGTTATGAAGAGAGATTGGATAAACTTGGGTTGTTTGGAGCAGAGAAGACTGAGGGGTGACCTGATCGAGGTGTACAAGATTATGAGGGGCATGGACAGGGTGGATAGGGAGCAGCTGTTCCCCTTAGTTGAAGGGTCAGTCACAAGGGGGGATAAGTTCAAGGTGAGGGGCAGGAGGTTTAGGGGGGGATGTGAGGAAAAACCTTTTTTTGAGGGTGGTGAGGGTCTGGAATGCGCTACCTGGGAGGGTGGTGGAGGCGGGTTGCCTCACATCCTTTAAAGAGTACCTGGATGAGCACTTGGCACGTCATAACATTCAAGGCTATGGGCCAAGTGCTGGTAAATGGGATTAGGTAGGTAGGTCAGGTGTTTCTCACATGTCGGTGCAGACTTGATGGGCCGAAGGGCCTCTTCTGCTCTGTGATTCAGTGATGCTGAGAGAGAAACCGTTAACTTTTTGAGTCTGGACGATACTTCTTCAGAGTAGTACTAAAGACTTGTGCTCCAGAACAGGCCATGCACCTAAACAAATAGAACTGTTCCAATACAGCTGCAATACTCAACAGTAACCTGCTCACTGAGACTCAATTTGGATTCCGCCAGAGCTGCTCAGCACCTGATCTCATTGCAGTCTTGGTCCAAACATGGACATTAGAATTCAGCTCAAGAGATACAGTGAAAGTGACTGACTGCCTTTGACATCAAGGCAGCATTTGATTGAATATGGTATCAGGGATTTTGGTGGTTACCTATTGTTTTGAAATTTAGAATCACATATAAAGCCAGGTGTGACACATTGAAGGAGGCTGAAAATTCTGCACGCCTATAGTCGTAGGGATAATTGGCACACATTCAAAACATGGAGCAGTAATAACCCCAGTAAATCAAGAATGTTGAAGGTCTGAGTTGTTCTTGTGTCCCCTACAGGAATATTTATTGCGGAAAAATCCAGTGTCAGGGTGGAAACATGACTCCACTCCGAGGGGGATTCCTGAATGTTTTGGTCACCAGCATCAATCTTAGGGGTATAAAGTATAAATGCCGAGGAGCATTTTCTTCTTTAACTGATTCCAGCATCCCAGACTTAACTCAACAAGGAACCAAGTGTGGAGTTGGCAAGGTAATCAATTCACAGTCATTTTAAAAGCAACATTAACGCTAGAGGTATGCTTCCACTTTACCCATTCCCTCCCAGTATTTTTGATGATACTTTCCCTTCCTACTTCAGAGTTTAAGACATATATCCTTCTCATTACTGCTGCTAGCCTCCCCCATTCTCTCACTCTATCACATTCAACTTATGCCTCCACTCCCTCTCCTTTATTGCTGTTTATTTCCTATTTCTCACTCCCCTTTACTTCTTTTCTCTTCCTCTTTCCCCCTCTCTCCTTCAGTCTTTTCCTTCACTCTCCCATCTCTCCCCACCACTGTCCCCATCTCTGCCTTTTACTCGCTCCCCTTCACTCTCTCCCCTTCACTCTCTCCCCTTCACTCGCTCCCCTTCACTCTCTCCCCTGCACTCGCTCCCCTTCACTCTCTCCCCTTCACTCTCTCCCCTTCACTCGCTCCCCTTCACTCTCTCCCCTTCACTCTCTCCCCTTCACTCGCTACCCTTCACTCGCAAACTTAAGTGAAGGGAATTTTCTGAGTAAGTGCTCCTTGATAGCACTGTCGACGACACTTTGCTGATGATTGAGAGTAGAATGATAGGATGGTAATTTGTCGGGTTGGATTTGTCCTGTTTTATGTAAACTGGACATAGCTGGGCAATTTTCCGCATTGTTGGGTTGATGCCAGTGTTGTTGCTGGACTGGAACAGCTTGGCCAGGATGGCTCGATCAGGGGGAACAAGCCTTCAATGTTACTGCCTGAATGTTGTTAGGGTCCATGGACTTTGATGAAATCCAGTGCCTTTAAACATTTCTTTATATCATGTGGAAGGAATTGAATTGCTGAAGATTGACATCTGTGATGTATGGGGGATGTACAAACATACTTACGAATATATGAATTAGAAACAGGAGCAGGCCAAGCAGCCCCCCCGAAGCCTGCTCCGCCATTCAATAAGATTGTGGCTAATCTGATTTTGACCTCACCTCCACATTCCCACCTACCCAGGTAACCTTTCACCCCCCTTGCTTTTCCAGAATCTATCTACCTCTACTTAAAAATATTCAGAGACTCTGCTTCCATCGCCTTTTCAGGAAGATTCACAGCCCTCTGAGAGAGAAAAATTCTTCTCATCTCTGTCTTAAATGGGCAACACTTATTTTTAAACAGTGACCCCTTGTTCTAGATTCTCCCACAAGAGGGAACATCCTTTCTACATCCACCCTGTCAAGACCCCTCAGGATCTTAAATGTTTCAATCAAGTTGCCTCTTACTCTTCTAAACTCCAGTGGATACAAGCCTAAGTCTGTCCAACCTTTCCTCATAAGACAACCCACTCATTCCAGGTATTGGTCTGGTAAACCTTCTCTGAACTGCTTCCAACGCATTTATATCCTTCCTTAAATAAGGTGACCAATACTGTACACAGTACTCCAGATGTGGTCTCACTAGTGCCCTGTACAACTGAAGCATAACCTCCCTACTTTTGTATTCAATTCTCCTTGCAATAAACAATAACATTCTATTAACTTTCCTAATTACCTGCTGTACCTGCACACTAACCTTTTGTGATTCATGCACTAGGACACCCAGATCCCCCTGCACCTCAAAGCTCTGCAATCTCTTACCATTTAGATAATATGCTTCTCTTTTATTCTTCCTGCCAAAATAGACAATTTCACATTTTTGCGCATTAAACTCCATTTGCCAGATCTTTGCCCACTCACTTAACCTACCTATGTCAATTTGCAGTCTCCTTATGTCCTCTTCACAACTTACTTTCCTACCTATCTTTGTATCATCAGCAAATTTGGAAACCATCCCTTCAATCCCTTCATCCAAGTCATTTATATAAAGTGTTAACAGTTGAGGTCCCAGCACTGATCCCTGTGGCACACCACTCGTCACATCCTGCCAACCTGAAAAATACCCAGTTATGCCCACTCTCTGTTTCCTGTTAGCCAGCCAATCTTCTATCCATGCCAATATGTTACCCCCTACACCATGAGCTTTTTTTTTTGCACAATAATCTTTGATGTGGCACTTTATCAAATGCCTTCTGGAAATCTAAGTACAGTACATCCTCTTTATACACAGCACATGTTACTTCCTCAAAGAACTCCAATAAGTTGGTTAAACATGGTTTCCCTTTCACAAAACCATGTTGACTTTACCTGATGACCTTGAGCTTGTCCAAATGCCCTGCTATAACTTCTTTAATAATAGCTTCTAACATTTTTCTTGAGCTAACTGGGCTGTCATTTCCTGATTTCTGTCTTCCCCCTTTTTGAATAATAGAGTTAGATTTGGAAAATTAAAACCAATGCATCATCTATCTCACTAGACACTTGTTTTAAGACCCTAGGATGAAGTCCATCAGGACCTGGTCTCTTATTAGCCAGCAGCTCCAACAATTTACTCAGTACCACTTCCCTGGTGACTGTAATTTTCCTGACTTCCATTTCCTGGTTTATAGCTGCTTCTGGGATGTCACTTGTATCCTCTGTAGGGAAAACTGATGCAAAATACCTGTTCAACTCATCTGCCATCTCCTTGTTTTCCATTATCAATTCCCCAGAGTCACTTTCTATAGCACTAACGCTCACTATGTTAAAAGCAAAATACTGTGGATGCTGGAAATCTGAAATAAAAACAGAAAATGCTGGAAGAACTCAGTGGGTCTGAGAGCATCTGTGGAGAGAGAAACAGAGTTAACGTTTCGAGTCTGTATGACCCTTCTTCAGAGCTAAAGAGAAGTAGAAATGTCATGAAATTTATACTGTTTAAGGGGGGGTGGAGCAGGTGGAGCTGGAATGAAGGCCAGTGATAGGTGGGAGATAAGGAGTGATTGATAAAGTTGTCATGGACAAAAAGACAAATGGTTAATAGTAGCGGTAAGGGCTAAAGGAGGTGCTGATAGTGGCATAAAGGTAAGAAAGCAGAATGTGTTAATAACAGAACAAGATGACCCTTTTAGGGATGGGGTGGGGAGAGTAGGTGATGTTTGGGGAAAAAGGGTGGAAAAAGGCATAAAAAAGAGGATAGAAAAGGGGACAAGACAACAAATAAATTAATAAATATGAAAATAAGTGGATAAAATTTTTTTTAAAATGAAAAAAATGGGATTAAATAAGGAGTGAAAATAGAGGAGAGGGTTCATGATCTGAAGTTATTGAACTCAATATTCAGTCCAGAAGGCTGTAAGGTGCCTAGTCGGAAGGCGAGGTGCTGTTCCTCCAGTTTGCATTGAGCTTCACTGGAACAATGCAGCAGGCCAAGGACGGACATGTGGGCATGAGAGCAGGGTGGTGTGTTAAAATGGTAAGCGACAGGGAGGTCTGGGTCATGCTTGTGGACAGACCGCAGGTGTTTAGCAAAGCGGTCACCCAGTCTCTCCAATGTAAAGGAGACCACATTGGGAGAAGCGAATGCAGTAGACCAAATTGAAGGAGGTACAAGTGAAGCACTGTTTCACCTGAAAGGAGTGTTTGGGCTATTGGATGATGAGGAGGGTGGAGGTGAAGGGATAGGTGCTGTACCTTCTGCGGTTGCATGGGAAGGTGCCGTGGGAGGGGGTTGAGGTGTTGGGGTGATCGGGTAGTGGACCAGGGTGTCCTGGAGGGAACGGTCTCTACAGAATGCTGACAGGACGGGTGAGAGAAAGATGTGTTTGGTGGTGACATCATGCTGAAGTTGGTGGAAATGGCAGAGGATGATACTTTGAATGAGGAGGCTGGTGGGGTGAAAAGTGAAGACCAAGGGAGGCCTCATCATGATTCTGGGAGGGAGAGGAAGATGTGAGGGTGGATGCGCGGGAGATGGGCTGGACACGGTTGAGGGCCCTGTCAACCACAGTGGGAGGGAAACCTCAGTTAAGGAAGAAGGAGGACATGTCAGAGGAACTGTTTTTGAAAGTGGCATCATCAGAACAGATGCGACGGAGGCGAAGGAACTGAGAGAATGGGATGGAGTCCTTACAGGAAGCGGGGTGTGAGGAGCTGTAGTCGAGGTATCTGTAGGAGTCAGTGGGCTTGTAATGAATATTGGTGGACAGTCTATCACCAGAAATGGAGACAGAGAGGTCAAGAAAGGGAAGGGAAGTGTCAGAGATGGACCATGTAAAGGTGTTAGAGGGATGGAAATTGGAAGCAAACTTGTTAAATTTTTCCAAGTCCCGACGAGAGCATGAAGCAGCACCGAAGTAATCAGCGATGTACCAGAGAAAGAGTTTTGGGAGGGGGCCTGAGTAGGACCAGAACAAGGAATGTCCCACATACCCCATAAAGAGACAGGCATAACTGGGGCCCATGCGGGTACCCATAGCCACACCTTTTATTTGGAGGAAGTGAGATGATTTTAAGGAGAAATTGTTCAGTGAGAGAACAAGTTCGGCCGGACGGAGGAGGGTAGTGGTGGATGGGGATTGTTCAGGCCTCTGTTCGAGGAAGAAGCGGAGAGCGCTCAGACCATCCAGGTGGGGGATGGAGGTGTAGAGGGATTGGACGTCCATGGTGAAGAGGAGGCGGTTAGGGCCAGGGAACTGGAAATTGTTGATATGATGTAGGGTGTCAGAGGAATTGTGGATGTAGGTGGGAAGAGACTGGACAAGGGGAGGGAGAACAGACACAAGATAGGAAGAAATGAGTTCTGTGGGGCAGGAACAGGCTGACATGATCAGTCCACTGGGACAGTCCTGTTTATGGATTTTGGGAAGGAGGTGGAAGCGGGCCGTCTGAGGTTTGGAGACTTTTTAAAAATTCATTCATGGGATGTGGGCATCTCTGGCTAGGCCAGCATTTATTACCCATCCCTAATTGCCCTTGTTCAGAGGTTACTTAAGAGCCAACCACATTGCTGTGGGTCTGGAGTCACATGTAGGCCAGACTAGGTAAGGACAGCAGATTTCCTTCCCTAAAGGAAGGGAATTAGTGAACCAGGTGGGTTTTTACAACAATTGACATTGGTTTCTTGGTCATCATTAGACTTTTAATTCCAGATTTTTTATTGAATTCAAATTCCACCATCTGCCGTGGCAGGATTTGCACCTGGGTCCCCAGAGCATTACGCTGGGTCTCTGGATTAATAGTCCAGTGACAATACCACGACACCATCGCTCTCCCAATGAGAACGGAAGCTGTGGAGGGAAGATCTCCAGAGGAGATGAGGTCAGTAACAGTCCTGGAAACAATGGCTTGATGTTCAGTGGTGGGGTCATGGTCCAGGGGGAGGTAGGAGGAAGTGTCTGCGAGTTGGCGCTTAGCCTCTGCGAGGTAGAGGTCAGTGCGCCAGACAACAACAGCACCACCCTTGTTGGCAGGTTTGATAACAAAGTCAGGGTTGGACCTGAGAGAATGGAGTGCAGCAAGTTCAGAAGGAGACAGGTTAGAGTGGCTGAGAGAAGCAGAGAAATTGAGATGGCCAATGTCACGCAAGTAAAGATCAAGAGCAGGTAAGAGGCCAGAGAGAGGGATCCAGGTGGAGGGAGAATACTGGAGGCAGGTGATAGGATCCTTGGAATGCGTGGAGGACTCTTGCCCAAAGAAGCGAGCACAGAGACCAAGGTGGCAAAGCGTTGTGCCGAGCCCAAAATTTACTGAGGTGAAGGCGTAAGGGTATGAAACTGAGCCCTTTGCTGAGTACAGAACGTTCAGCACCAGAGAGGGGAAGGTCAGAGGGTATGGTGAAAACACAGCAAGGGCTGGGATTAGAAGGTGGGATGGGGTCAGAGGGACAGGAAAGGGTGGAAGGTCCTGGATGGGCGTTGGTCTCAATAAGTTGTTGGAGCTTGTGTCCCTTAACACCTGAAAGAAAGAGAAAATGTTCTTAAGATGTCAGATGAGACGAAGAGTAAAATGAAACTGGGGACAAGGACAGCTTGGAGATAGGATGAGTTGGTTCTGCTGGAGGGAGAGGTCGAGTGTGTTCATATGGCGGAGCATGGCACTGAGTGTGGATCTCAGAATGCGACGGGAACAGCAGTCCGAGGAATGTTGTATGTCCCGGAGATACCTGTAATCCTGGGTGGATTCAAAACACGAGGGATGGAGCTTTAGATGGAATCTACGTTGGGTAAGTCAGATACGGAGACAGTCACTGAGGAAGGAGATATGGCTGTGAAAGCGAGTTTTAGTAAACTCTTTGTCAAACACCAGGAGAGAAATGGAAAGCAAGGAAGGTGAACAAGACAAATGGAAATCCTGTCGGAGAGAAGAGCAGTACTTCTTCAAGGTAGGCATTCCTGGAAGAGAAGTGGCAGTGAATTAAACACTAAGATAAAATCAAAATATTGCAGAGGCTGGAAATCTGAAATAAAAACAGAAAATGCTGGAAAAACTCAGCAGCTCTGAGAGCACCTGAGGAGAGAGAAGCAGAGTTAATGTTTTGAAGCTGTATGACCCTTCCTCAGAGCTAAAGAGAAGAGGAACTAAGGAGCAGGTGAAGCTGGATAGAAACTCACTTTGTTAACTCCTGTTTTAAATATTCATCAAAACTCTTACTATCTGTTTTTATGTTTCTGGCTAGCTTTCTCTCATACTCTAATTTTTCCCTCCTTATTAGTCTTTTAATCATTCTTTGCTGTTCTTTATATTGTGTCCAATGTTCTGGCCTTCCACCTATCTCTGCACAATTACGTGCTTTTTCTTTAAGTTTGATACCGCCTCTACCCTTTCTGGTTACCACGGATGGTGCGTCTGTCCCTTGGAATTTATCTTACTCGTTGGAATGTATCTATTTTGTGCATCCTGAAATATCCCCTTAAATATTAGCCCCTGCATCTCTATTGATCTATCCCTTGACCTAATTTGCCAATTTACTTTAGCCAGCTCAGCTTTCAGGCCCTCATAATTGCCCTTATTTAAGTTTAAAAACTTTGTCTCAGACCAACTCCTCTCTCCCTCAAACTGAACGTAAAATTAAATCATGTTATGGTAAAACCATGTGGACTTCTTCAAATTGTACTATGCTTTTTTAAGTGCATTTTCATAGCTATTACAGAAACATGGCTTAAAGACTGACAAGAATGGCAGCTCAGCCTTCCTGGTTACAGGCTTTTCAGACAAGATAGAGAGGGGGGATACAGAGGGAGTGGGGGGGGGTGCGGTTGGCAATTTTGGTTAGAGAAGCAATCACAGCTGTGAGGAGTGAGGATATGTCAGAAGGGAAGTGGTGCCGTACTGGTAGTGATACTGGACTGGTAATAGAGACCCAGGGTAATTCTCTGTGGTCCCATTCAAATGATGACCATTGTCGATTGCTGTCAAAACCCATGTAGTTCACTAATGTGCTTTAGGGAAGGAAATCTGCTGTCCTTACCTGGTCTGGCCTACATGTGACTCCAGACCCACAGCAATGTGGGTGACCCCTAACTACCCTCTGAAATGGCCTAGCAAACCACTCAGTAGTGTCAAACCACGAAAAAGTCTGAAAGCAATGAAAGCGGACAGACCACCTGGCATCGACCTATGCACCGGAAATGACACCGGCAAACTCAGCCTTGTCGACGCTGCAAAGTCCTCCTTACTAACACCTGGGGGCTTGTGCCAAAATTGGGAGAGCTGTCTCACAGACTGCTCATGCAACAGCT